>NC_139934.1:8461035-9000886 GCF_963514095.1 Eutrigla gurnardus
TTTTAAAGAGCGGATTGATCTGAAGTCTGCATTGTGTTGCTTGGTAACAATAATGTCAACGTTCATTTTGATGGATCATATCATAGCGAGGGTCTCCTAATTGATTTTTAAGGTGATGCATTAATGGTAGGAAAACAATGGATGCCTTAAATTAAAATGTCTTACCGTAAATAATCTTAAAATGGTAATAACAAAAAATGTATGCAACATTTTCAACTATTCTATATCTGAAGTAGCTGCAAACATGATCACTGATACAGGGACACAATGAAGCACGCCATGCGTATTGGTATTTTCCAAAAATACACAGTATGTTTTTACGAACTTCCAAAGATGATACGATACGCAAGATGTAAATCCCATTCAGCACGCTATTTCTGGAAAAGGTACTGTTGAGCATCATGGGAAATGAGCTTTCACTATTACAAAGATGACTTTTCCCTTTGTGCTCCAACGGTACCAATGCCTGAAGGTGTATCATGTTCCAGAGGAGCCAAGAGGCATCATTAAAAAGTTAGGAATTATCTACGGATCACGACGGAAACGGTCTCCAGTTCGTTTAGTTCTTCGCAGCACATCTGGACATGTTTAACCTATTCCGTGGAGCACCGAGTGTAATCCGGGGGGCGTCTAAAAATGAACTTCAAAGGGAAGAGCTAAGGAAGATATCCTTTAAAAAAGAATCACAAAGAAATACAATATGAAACAGACAGGTTCACATTAGTCATTGGAAGTGGGGGGAGTTCTCCTACAGCCAGAGGTCACACAGAATTCCATAAATGCATGACAATAACCCACAATTCAACACTGCCGGCCAAATAAAGAAGCGGCTTTATATTCTGTATTCAACTACATTTCAAGCGAAATCTTTGACTGTATTAATACATGAATATTAGACTGGTGCTCCTTTCAATGATCAAATTAGGCTGATGGCGATATGCATGACATTGTTAAAGAGAGGCTAAAGCAGCAGCAAACCAAAAATACATGGAGATTAAAGAAACAGCATTGTTTGTGTCACAGGCTCCAGCTAGTTGGTCTTAATGCAGTATAATAAATTATGAAAGCAGAATATATAAGGTCAGGCTTATGTTTTAATCTTCATTCTAACATAAAACTGTTTTTGACTTGCTTGTCCAAGTGTGTAAGCTTAACAGCCGGAGTCTGAATTGTTCCATGAAAAGCAGCCCCGAGCTGCTAATGTTAGCCTCAATGCTAGCATCCAGCGCTAGCTTCCACAGAGTGGGGAAATACTACAAAAACGGAATATAGCAAACTTCACTAGCAGTTTACTAATGAAATGCGGCTTGGCCTCGGGAGTAAAGCTGTATTAGGCTTCTGCTGGAAGCAGGACATGCTAACATTTGACTAGATAGGAGTGAGTTTCTTCTTCTGTGGTTGTGATTTTTGAAGTCTCACCTACGACTTGCTTCTTTCAATGTAGATAGTAAACAATAGTCCAGGTTATATAGAAGAGAACAGAAGTCGGTGAGGTCAAATGCTCGGCATTCCCATGTCAGCAACTATGCAGGGCTGCAGCTGCATGCTTAAGAGCTTTTCTTCAAGATAAGCGGTCGCAAATCATCTGAATTGTGCCCAAAAGTTCCATTTCCACTTCCATCGTTCTATAATATGGTACAGTGATTGCATTTTCACATGGACAGCTTATCCACATGTATGAGACCGATTCAGAGCAGCATTCTATCATGAACCCAGTCTTGATATGCCTCAGCCTTTTTTTCTTTTTTACTTTACTTACAGATTCAATTTGCAGACAGGCATGCGGGCGTCCATCCCAATAGGAGGGCGGGAAGGTGGCTAGCGTTGGAAGGCTATGAGGGTTATAGTGCAGCGCTACAGAGAAGAATTATAGTTGGCTCTGGCCGTGTCAGCTGTGACAGTGGAGAGGCCAAAACAGCTGCGGTCTACCCACCCTTGCTACCCTCACCCCCCCATCCCCGATCCCCCCCTCAACATCAAAGGGAGTCTGTGGCACGGCCTCGGCGGAGCTGGCCGGTCGGCTGGAGCTGCTGCTTTATGGCCATCTACGGTTTAATACTGTATGAACATCCCACAGTGAAGCTGGAAAACCATCAACTTCTTTCATTCCTGTCTTGTCATCCACCATCCGACATACGCCAGCACGCCGCCGGCCTCTTAGCCTCCGTCTCTGTGCCTCGGAGACCGTCGCCGCCTGCAGATTGTGTAATAGCCGGACATGCACGCTGAGGGACGGGGACGCAGGCGAAACCTCGAAGGTTTCTTCTGATCTGCACTAAAGAGGGTTTTGTGAGCGAAGGGTTCTGTGACTCAACATGGCCGGCGAGTCCGCCGTGCAGCTTTCAGGGGGATTAGTCACCTGTGTAATCCTACACCTGGATGCGCGTTGGTTTGCAACAGAAAGTGTTTGTGGGCCAACTTTGAAGAAAGTTGTACTTTCTGTGCTGAACGTGTCAAAGTTGCGCCGCTATGTGGTTCACGTTGTTCCAGGTTCCCGCGCTTAGGGAAGGGAGGTCACTTCAGTGCACCGGGAGACACACAGAGCTGCTCTGAGGGAGGCGCCAGGGCACTTGGCCAGTCGGGCACCTGCTGTGAAGATGAGATGACACCTGGGGTTGGTTTCTGGTGTGTGTGTGTGTGTGTGTGTGTGTGTGTGTGCCAGACAGTGTGCACACGAGACACCCGACAGAGAAGCCTTCTGATAGAAATGCCTATTTGATTGGATGTAAACACTATAGCTTTATACTGTTGGAAATCCTGATCCAGGATCCTTTTTTTGCCCTCAATCCAGTCTGCACAAAATATGGTGTATGTGTATCGCGTAACTACTCATTGTGATTAATAGTTAACACGTAATTAAGAATCCCAACAATCACTCCTAATCCTAACGGACTAAAAATGTTCCTGTCACGGTGTTACATAACTTCCAACCACAAAGTAGAAATTACCATGATGCATCGTGGCTTTTCTGACAGCTGCGGTTTGATATATTATACAGGGACAAAATGCAAAATGCAGAAAATAGACTATATGTGTATAAGATAACTATAAGTATCTACACTGTCTAACTTATACATGTAAAAATATGCAGCTCCAATTAATATATAGCTTAAATATTATAAAATAGATGCGTAGTAGATGGTAAACACAGATATTAGGGGGTGTTGTTATATATTTTTGTCATGTGAGCCACTGCACACTCCAAACACCATAACATTATGAACATATCTGGTAACGATTATAGCCTCACCATCTTAATATTTAATAGATAAATAATTAACATGCTATTTGCATGAAGCTGCTTGTGAATATTAATGAATTTGCACATTATCTGAGCCATCAAATTGTTATTTATTACTCCCTGAAATTATCATCACCGCTGTTGCAAAGCTGCATTCGTCCTCCTGTTGCTAAGAGGGCTTCTGCTTGTGGAGAGCGGTTAGTATCCTCTCCTTTGCATCGCAGACATAGTGTAATGTATTGACGTCTTTGCCAGAAACCTTTTTTTTAACCTCATTGTCATTGATGATCATTTCTCCTCCTACGGATTGTGTGTGCAAGTCTGCCCGAACTGACATCGTTGTAGCTCTCGGGAGTATTGGCTGAGTTTTGGGTAAGTTGAGGAAAAATTGATTAAAAAAAGAAAAGAAAACTTCTTCTTCAAGGCTTAAAAGTTGGACCAAAATGCAACACTCAAATGCTGGCTTCCTACCCGAAGCAACATTATAAATATGGGCCCTAAACTAAGTAGAGACATAATTCTCAGCCTTGCCTGTAAGCTGAGAAGTTATCATCCACGGCGCTTGTTTATCTCACATGATGAGGATGACGTGTGCATAGGGAGCATTAGAAAAGTGTAAATGTCTTATTCGTGGCAATCTCCGTGGAGAAAAAATTGTTCAAAAGAAAGGACGGATTTTACTCTCTGTCAGCGCTCTTTTTTTTTCTTCCACCGAGGGAAACTGTGAGTCTTGGGGATAGGTGAATCTGGCTGTCAACTCTTCTGACACTGCTTGGGATGATCGATGGTGAGGTGTAAGCTTAGCAGCGGAAAAGACAGCTTTCTAGGCTGCAGATGGAAAAGACACGTTCAAGGGACATTGCTCTGCTAAAAACGAGATCTCTCTCCCTTTCTCTGCAAGCGTCAGAAAATGTGTCGGAGTAATGGAGTTGCTCTACCCTTTCATTAATTAAATCTCAACACCTACATAATTAAGCAGCTACTTTAATGAAATTTCTCCGTGCTCAGAGCTGTGAAGAGAGACAGCATCTATGCAATAATGAGGGGAGAAATGTTAATCTATAGGCAAAATATGAACACGGTGTGAAAATATGAGATCTTCCTTTTCACTTAGAAAGGACATGAAAGGTTCCTACAGTTCTTGGAAAGTAAAGCCATTACCGAGAGATCTGTCCGCTTTACTGACTGACTAACTGGTGTCAAAAATGGGCTTTTCAGGAAAATACGTCAAAATCATGTGAACCTAATTAATTTGAGCAGGGGGAATAATCATTTATGTATGGCCTGTACGGGAACTCTTGTGCAAAATGGAATTAAAGAGGGGGGAAAAATGTCCACATTAGCATAGCGATATTGCAAAGGACTTCAGTTTATGCAGAAGTACATTATATATACAGTACAGCAGAGCTAAATTGGGAACACAGGTGATACTGATTTATGTGTTTCTCTATCAGCGCTCATGTCCCATAGCAGCTGGTGCAGTCATGTTGCATTTGCGAATGCATGGGGGGGAACAAATCACGCATTTTTAGTCATTACAGCGCTATCGCACCAACAGCTAGCAGGGATACAAAAGACAGAAAAAAGGAAAAAAAGTCAATGTGGGTTTTCTGTACATTTTCAAATGCCTGTGCAAAATCCCAGAGGCTTTCTTAGTATCGCTGACTAGAATATACTTGAGCTCTGTCATTACTTAAAGTTTAATGTATAATACACTAGGTAGAGGAGCATAAGATGGGAAGGATGAAGACAGAGCAGAGAGGAGAAAAATGTATAACCTTGCATATTTTCCCTCCCTTCTCCATTTCCGGCTGAGCCCTGCCTGCCTGCTTGCGCCCTCACTGTCACACACACGTACCTAATCCTAGGAGGGGATTGTCAAGAGTCCTGTGCATAATGAGGGTGGATATTTCTCCTTGCATAAGTAGGCCGGCTGATGTGAATTGTAGCGGTGTGTTGCGGCGAGTGCACCTCGCAGCGCGGCAACACAAATAAAAGCGCTGTTTGATATTAAACATGGAGCGGAGATGGAGGAGTGTGAGGGGAAGATGTACACGCTGCAGTGTGAGAGGATTATAGGGTTAGGCTGAGTGTCCATTCAGCACATTGCTGCAAGTTAAACTACAGCGCACGATTGATGATGCCTTTGAACAATGGGCTCCATGCGTTTCCATGAAACAGAGTATCACGAGTCCACCGCATTATTGCACCGATAGCACTCTTCCCCGTGTATATCCTCGCCCCTAATTAAACGGGAGTGATAGGGTGAAGAGGTCGCGTGGCAGGGGTGTGGATCTCCAGCCCCCGGAGTCTGCACTCCGAACAGAAAGACATTTGGGAGTCAGGGCGTAATGAAAGGGAGGTCAAACGGTGGAGACGGGGTTCCTCCGAGAAAGGTTCCACACACGCGCAGTGTGCGAGAGGAATCTCGGGAGAGCTGAAGCCGAGATATGAATCTGCTCAGAAAATGAGAGACAACCTATGACCCAAGCCGCGTGCGAGCCGCACGCTAGGCTTCCATTCCAGCAGCCGATCTGAGGCAGCGCCGAGGAGCCAACGCAATTTGGAAAAACTCAGCTGGTCCACAAAAGTGTGGGGCTTCAACTGACAGCATTATATTTAGGGCCACGGGCAGACCCCAAATAACCCCACAAGTAAAAGCACTTTGAAATTTGCACGGAATTACTTTCATGTGGTATGAAATGTGTAGGCAACCTTTTTTCAGTCGAATCTGCATGTGTAGCACTTGGTAGAGCAGAGAAAATCCTTATGTGTCATGTTCAGTCTCATTTTCCCAGGACTAAAACTAGTTGTTATAGATTTTCTCCACATGTGGTAGTAAGTTAATTAAGTCCTGGAATCCTGCTTTAGTCAATTACCAGCGTGTCACGTGGTCATTTATCAGGTTTTTGCTATCTGTGTCGGTTCAGCACCATGGACAGCGACTGACTTGAGAAAATCCTGCCACAGCAATTCAATACATTTACAGTGAGTAGTTCAGCCTTGCTTCTCATCGTATCTCCTCATTAACAAGGATGAGATGCAATGGGGGGGGGGAAATAAAACAAGACAACATGTACTTTAGCTTTTTTAGTTTAGCATCATCTGAAGCGACACCAGTTACTGATTACAGCTGCACAACAGTCTGCTTGGAACTGCTGTGGAGTTTATGTTTGCACGCAGATAATGTGGTGTAGGTACTGGGGTTGTTAAGGATGTTCGATGGTTCACACTTAGTTATTTCCCTCTGTATAATGTCCTTTTGAAATGTGACTCATCCAATGGGCAAGCTGGATGACAGTGGTGTTACTAGAAGAAAAAAAGAATACACAAAAATTAAAAGTAATACCCTTTGTGCACATTAACATTTATGAGGCTACAGTATTTTTGCATTTAATATTATAGTCGAGGGATGTTTTTAGGTGATCCTTAAAAAGATTCAGTGGAGACTAAATGCATTTAGCCTCCAGCAATTTGTAGCAACAGCAGTGGATTTCCTGAGAAGCAATTTGCATCTGCATTCATCTATGTATTTATTTCACTTTTGATTTAATATTTTAATAATCCAGAGTATGACGAGGATAGTTTATAATGCGCAGGAATCATTTAGCATCCATTTCAAGGGGGGGGGGGGGGGAGGCAGAAAGAGAAATAAGCTTTGAACGCAGCGGGTGTTTCATTCCAATGTACAGTGATTGATTTGCTTGGCTGTTGCTGAATATAAATGACATGGATAGGGCAAAATAAAAATGATTGAATTGCAGAAAACAAACCAGGCCCTACAGAAATCCTTAACCCACTGGCCTCTCCTGTTTCCCCTTGAAAATGAGCCAAGTAAAGAGCATAATAGAGGAATCGCTTGATGAAGCGCTCGAAAAGCTCTGGATGTTTTGTATTTCGCTTTTATCATTCAAATCCATATTTAGCAAATAGTCATTCATTTCACGAGATGATGAATGGAAGAAAGGTGGTGTGGACATTAGCCCAGTGTACGTGGGCAGATTGACACATTTCTATTGTTGTGATGGTTTGAATGGAAGGATAGCAAGCCTGAGTGTTGCGGCTGGCTGTTTCAGGACCTTGGACAGCACACATTCTCCAGCGTTGTTTCAAAGAAAAAGGCCTGCTGGTCATTATATTGACTGTTATATACTGTGTCAAGCCACACTTTTTTTGTTGACGGCTGATGAAGGATGAATGTAAAAATAGCCGGTCACATAAACTCCATTGTGACTTCCCTGAGAGGCAGCTTCACGTTGCCCTGAATGGACTGCGACGCAAACGTGCTCCTTTCACTGGCGTCTGTCAAAAGCTAGGCACACACTTGAAAGCTAGATTGGCTATTGAATGATACATCCAACCTCCTACTGTACGGTGGCAAATGGGAGTGAAAAGTGGGCCACCATACTGAGAGGCCACTGAACAAAACTGATGAAAATGACCTTTAGATGGCGAAAAAGAAAATGTGACGGGATCAAGAGGGCTTGAAGAAAGAGAGGAAAATAGGGTACAGTGAGAGAGACAAAAAAATTGTATATTCATGACGAACGAAAGAAGGAATAATAATAGGTGCGAAAAGGCGAATGTGAATTAGTGTGCAGCAGCTGAAGGGGGCCCTGTTTGGCTCTCTGAGGACTCCCTTCCCTCCAGGTGTGCCATGCCACAAGGCAGTGGGCTGTTAATTGTGTCAGAAATTGCCACGTATGAACCTATGTGGGTGGTGCAATTGACTATGCATGGGTTTGACCATCTATAATCCAAAGTGGCACAATTAGTTAAACAAGCAGGCTATTGACCGAGGGGTTTTTGATGAGATGCTTACAGCTATTAGCTGGTTAGCTTAGCTTAGTTTAGAAGCCGAGCACAGCTGGCCTGGTTCTTTTCCTGATAAATGGGTTTAATCTTTAATGTTAGGGTGATTTCCGACAGAACGTGGCTCATCATTGGTGTACAAAACATGTCCCTGCTTAGAAATTCTGAGTCGAGAAGATGGAGAGGGAAGCGTCCCTGTGCATCACTATTATGGTCTTTCAGACAAGCAGAATTAAGATTTTATCGGTGTTAACTTGGACAAATGCTTTGGAAAAGTGATGCTATCCGTGAAAACAACTATGAAACGCGTTCGATCAGCTGTCTGTTTGAGTTATGTTGCTGTTTTGATACATTTTAGGCAACAAATTCAACGGAGCAGTAAATCTGTGTGGTTTTGGGCTTAATAAAAAGAAATGAAAGAAAAAGATGGCTGTGCGAAATTAGGTGGAACATTAAGTCTTGAGTTCTCTCTTTTTCCTGCGTTTACTAAAATTGGAATATTATTATAGAGATTTTTTCTGACTAATCTTGGATTTCACCATCGGAAATTTGAATCCGCAGTTCTTTGACATTTGCGAACTGTGGTCCAAAATGTCAAAAAAATCTCTCCAGAACTGAGCACTCTATGGAAGCAAAAATGAGCAGTACAGTCATGTGTTGCATCCTGAAGTCGGCCCCGGGTGTCTTCCTAAGTGACTGATCTTTTCATGTGATTGTCACCTGTGTTGATAAGACTGAGTGGCTTTGTTTTTGGTTGACTGCTGAGAGAGCACACTGGGTACACGCCTCCTCCAGACAGCTTATGATTTGCTGCGGTACCATGACAACCTGAGACAGGAAGGAAATAACTGTTGTGTGTGTGTGTCTGTGTGTGTGTGTGTTTTCAGGGATTTGACTGTGGCACAATGGGAGGTGAGGGAATGTTATATTTTGGCGGCATAATTAGGGTTTGGGTTTGAGATTTAATTAGGTCCTTGGAAGTGTGAGCTCTTCAGATGGCAGTGCTAACAAAGTGTGCTGATTTGCGTGAGAATGACTGACAGGCAAAGGGGAAAAGAGGTGGAGGACTGACAAGAGGCTCCCCCTCCTTAAATCTGCATTCCATTCCGTTATTAACGCATAGAGCGTGATCCCACTGCAAAAGTGGTTCTCCTATTTTCCGTGTACATTTGCATGGTTCTTTTTGTTCTCAAAGGTTTATCATATGAAGAGTATATACACTCACATTTGTAAATGCATGTCAGATATTTTGTGTGAAAGAATCCCAGTCTTGCAGGTCAGGGTGATCATTTGAGCACATTAGCAGACTCTTCTTCCATGTATTTAACACTCATCACTTGCTGTACACTGCTAGCCTACAGCTACAGTTTCCTTAACTGACCTGTCAGCATTTGTAATTCCTACAGAACGCATATTTTAACGTATATTTTTGCATAATTTATAAGCACAAATTGTTACATTCGGGGAACAAGTTGAGCAATATCAATCTCCTTGATAAATGTGAAGCTTTGTAGTCGGGCAAAAACTACAACCAACCAAAATCCTCCATTCAAATACTACGACGACAGGATGGACAATTGAGGTGCAATAAAAAAAAGAGAGAAAAAAAAAAGAACCTGACGATATCAATGCTCGGGGCAAAAGAAGCTCATAAAGAGAGCAGTGACTTAAAATGTGGGCCGCTGTGTGTTTTTTTTTTCTGAAGTAATGAGAGCTGTAATATAGCTGATGAAATCGGGGCCCTGTGGGTTGGAATTCAGAAAGAGAAGGCATAAAAGCCTTTGATTACAATGCCACCGGCTTATCTCATAGTGCAATAACCTAAAATGCCTCTGAAATCAGGTAGATGTTATAGTCACAACGAGGGTCACACAGACTGAAACGGTGCCGTTAGAATGCTGTTCAATAGCACTTTGGGGTTTGTGTTGTTTGTGTGCCAAGGCATCGCTGCATACATGCATCCCATTTCTTTGCCATGAAAAACCTATTGAGAAAAGCCAGTCGCTGGCTGTACTGGGGGGGGGAGGCAGAGAGGATTGTCTTCTATCCCACACACAGCGGCCCAGCCGCTACACTGAATTAGACGTGGAATGAGATGTTTTGTTGGTGTTATTATGCTCACATTACGCGGATTGGTATATCTTCCCCACTGGGCCCAGTGGGCTTAGTGCCTGGGAGAGAGGAGGGAAAGGGAATGAGAGAAACAGAGAAGAGAGGGAAGGAGGAGGAGGCCAGAAAACCTGCCAAAAAAACAGCTGCCTGGCAAAATGACAGGATCGTGGGGTTTATTTAGGGAGGGCAAGATGCAGACTTCGGAATGGAGAGGGAAGAAAATTGGAGTAATCAGGTTCTAATGTGCTCGGAAAACATCTCTGGCCCTATTATGTTGAAGGAAATAAAAAAAACAACAACTAAATGTCAAGCTTCTCACCACTTCTTCCAAAAAACATTATGATGATTAAGCCTCCTCAGTGGTGGGGGAAAAAACAATGGCACTTGAAATAATCGGCGTTAGTTGAGCCATGGTCTTGGAATATTAATTGCAGCTCGAGCAGGCAGGTCGGTTTTGTAGGCGCACGGCTGCAAAGCTTTTTTTGGCATTTTATTTCCTTATTTCTTTGTCGTCTTTGCCTGATTAATTTCCATCTTTTTACCGTTGCCTTTATTTTTTCTTGTAAAAAAAGCCACGTTTGTTTTATTAGCCATAATATGCCCTTATGCACATATTCTCTGGAGGGGATACTGATGTCATTTATTTTAAGTCTATGTTAATTAGCCAATCACAGATCTTGATTGGATACCTGACTAAGCTGGAGGTGGGGGGAAGCGAACACAAGTCCAACAGTGTGCAGACAGAGAGAGAACACTGACTGGCACAGGAGTGGTGTCGGACATAATGAACTCGATGCAATACAGCATCCATCATGTCACTCAATATTTAATCAACGCAGCCTTCAAATAATGACTGTCATGCAGCAGCGGAACAGCAACTGGGATTTGATGGTGGCGGGGGGGACGATGGCGTTCGGCGTTATTCCTTCCACCCAGTGACTTTGCAGGAAATGACACGGCGTCTAGGTGAGACTGGTTATGCGTCCGATTTACTCCGGAGCAATCGTGTCTACAGCGGTGGGCCAATAATTTTTTTTTATGATTATACCGTCATGGTGGTTGTGAATGATATTCACCATCCAAGGTGAAAGAGGTGAACTAGAACCCTTCACTTCTACCTGAAAACTCCTCAAACAAGCAGAATCCAACACGCTCTTCTTCAGCTGTAGAGCTTGACATCTGTTCACTACTAAAAGGCCAAGTGTGGTCGTGCGTTTCGAGGCTGACAAATATGTTGGGGGGGGGGGGGGGCATTAGCTGCCATTGAGTCTTTTAGTTAATTGGAAGCCTTGCAGGCGTGCTCGTAACTTACCTGAGCTTCCCATCGACAGAGGGATCTTTCAGCAGGAGGGGCAGGGCAGGCGTCCAGATGCCCCGATCGATGACTGCCATCTTTTACACTGCAGGCGGTGCAAGGCCCCCATAGTGACCAAGACCGTGAGAGCCGAATCATAGCTATTTGCACGCTAGAGGGGGGGGGGGGGGGGGGTTGAGAGGGGGAGGGGGGGGGGGGGCAGGGAGAAAGGCCCCTCCTGGAAAAATCAATGCTAATGACTGGTGAGTGCTACCACACACACCCGAGTGCAGATGCCTTACATGCACGAGTGCAAACGGCAGATTAGCTTGCGTAGATGAGGTTTTGAACAGCAAACAGCTATTTGTAATGTAAACACAGTAAACACAGTGGACCAATGGCGTCGGCGGCACAGAGTGAAGTCGTCCTCCCTCCGTGTGTGTTGTAATCCGACTTCGTCCGTGCTTTGTAGCCAGGCAGTGAGTCCCCTGAAACCATGCCACTGGAAGGCGACCCTCCAGAGTTTATGTTATAGAAACACAAACATATTGCATGGGATCACTTGCCTTCTGTACTTGACTGGTCACTTGACATTCAAAGGGTTTATTGTTTTATTGTTCATCTTTCCAGGCAGATTCACACACACACGCCTCAATCATTTCGTCTTTCTCATACGAGCACGGGCACGTACAGCCAGTCTGGGAGGGTTATTGCAGCAGCGGTGTAAATGACTGACATCCAATTAAAAGACTGTTAAGGAAGCTGTAGTGATTACTGTCTCTGGAGCTCATCGATTGCTGATGGGCGCAGCTGTCTCATTACGCTGCTAACTACCTGGGCCTATTTTTATTTATCTATTTCTTTATTTATCAGACCCCCCCCCTTACACTCACCATAGCTAATGATGTAGCATTGACCTTTTTAACAGCACCCTTGACTTACATCTCTGACTGTGGCCCCGTTCTAAGGGGGCAGCGTGGAGCGCAGGGACGTAAAGGAGAGCTCAAGTAGGAGGTGGAAACGTGCCCAGGTACAGTGAGACAGAAGAGACCGATTAGATAGCTGATGTATGCATGTGCTGCTTTCTCAGCAAACCTCTCCGAGTGAGGAACAGCAGAGCGGAGTGACGTCAGAGGAGAGAGAGAGAGAAAAAAGAACTTATTTTGCGCTTCATCCCATACGGACAAAAATACAGATGGAGAAAATAGAAAAATCTGACTTCCTTCAAGCAGTCATAAATTTAATGAGAAGCTCCGGAAAAAAAAAGAAAAAAAAAAGAACTCGTGGAGAGATTGCCAGCAGGTGGTACACAAAATCTGCAGAGCTACAAAGAAAGTCTTTAATCTTTAGGAGTCTCTAAAACTCTACCATAACATCATCATTAATGTTGAAGTAGCACAGGTACACACAGTCCGACTGTAAAATTAATATAGTGGATATGCTAATTCAGTTTTTAGGGAGTGTCTCTCTCTCTCTCTGTCCTCTTCCTCCCCACATCTCTTTATACAACCGCTGGCCCAGTTTCTCTGCTTCGTCAAAGTGACTGGGAGGAATCAGCTGTTTGCAGCGCTGCTCTCTCTACCTCAGCACAAGTAGCTCTCCAGACACGAGCCCTTTTACACCGGTAATGAACATACATACAGTACGCACACCTGCACACACCACTATGCGTAAAGCAGAGAGGAGGCGTAATCATATCTGTAGGGACGGAGCAGCTGAGATAATGGAGATGCTAACAGTATCTTATAGGATCCTTGCAGGTGCAAGAAGCAGGTGCCATCATACAAAAATAAAAAAGCAGCATTCATTTATACAGGTATATATACGCAAATATAACTGAGTGGAAGGGTACACGATTCCTACTGACTTGATACATCATCTGCCCTATTTTCCGAGCATATAAATTGAGCTGCTGCACTCCCAATCATTATCATTATTCTGCAGTTTATTTTCTGGACCTGGGAAATAATAGCTCGGTCTTCATATGGAAATAATGCTATTTGCTTCAGTCCCGGGGGACGTCTTTACATAGCTTGTTTCGTCCAGCTAACAGTAACAGTAAGATATGCACTTGCATATCACATGAGGCAGCCAGAAAGGCAGCAAATCCCCACAAATGAGAAGGAAACGAAGGGACTGCTTTGCATTTTTCCACCAAAATAGCTGCCAGTTAATTGTGTGCCGATGCACTAATAGATGGATCTATAGTTTGAGCTACTGTATGTAAGCCTTTTGACGAGATCGCTTTTATCTGAAGGCAGCCGGGACTCTCCTCTGGGCCCATTAGGAAACTGTCTGCAGCTTTTAAAGGCAATGACAAGAGCTGAAGTGATTGGCCATTATTAAAGCTCACCGAGACTCCACCTGCTGAGAGTACTCAACTCACCGTGTCCATTAGTTAAAACATGAAGCCGTATTACATTCTGTAGTTTTGGTCAAATCATCAAAGGGCTGTTAAATTGAATTTAAATCTTTATTTGCATGAATACAATTAATTTCATGTGCAAACACGTATATGGACGCACACAAAAAATGTATCCTAAATAAATCATAAATGAATCCTCTCGGCTGGCACAGCAGATAAACACGGGCTAGCAGCTGAGGTGGCGATCACAAAGCCTGCTGGATGCAACAGTGGAGAGCTGAAGGATTGTTGGCAGAGTGATTTTTTTTTTTCTTTCTTTACCTTGTTCCGTGCTGTTTTTGATATTGAAAATGTATGAACTGTAGCAAAGAGCTGGGTGTGAATAATAATATACAAAACACACCAAAAAAGATTCAATATTTGATTCGTTTGGGTCATAAAAAAACGTGTGTGTGTGTGTGTGTGTGTGTGTCACAGTGGGATGATGAGGGTTGCTGCACCTTGTCAACCTGCTGCTGATCAAAGTGAAAAGACCCGAGCTGTCAATCACTGGGCAGGACTAACAACATTAAAGAGCTATAAAAGTTCAAAAAGGCAACTTATTACTATTACATTATCAGTTTCAAGGGTTGGAAATAAAGCATGTCAGACTCCCGTCAAATTTCAAAGTTTTCACAGCGACAACTTCTAAGCCACGATTCCTCCACAGTCCTCTGCATTCATTTATTGTTTTGGGGGTCATGAAACATAACCAGTCCATGAAAGATTAAGTCGTATTGTGAGTCAAGTCAAAAACAGAAGTCAAAACTGAAGGTACAAGAGCACAACATCCCCAATAATGTAGTTCTCTGCGGCGTGTGAATAATTCATCCCCTTCAGAAATATATTCCTTCCTCTTTCTTCTCTCGTCTTTGTTTCCTCCTCGTCGCCCCTAGTGCGTCTTCCATCTTTCTTTTGTTCTTAATTTTTTTTCTCTCCCTCTCCTACCTCCCTCCACCTCTCTCTTCACGTCCGTCAGGCTGATTTGTACACAACTGCTATTGGCCGGACGCGAGCATGTGATTATGATGCAGCAGGAAGTGCACAATTACACCACCCCTCATTTCACTATTAGCGCACGTCGCTCACAGAACTCCCGACTTGGCATTCTCGGCATAACCGGATGAATATTTCATCAATTCATTGGCAGTGAGTGGAGTGTGTGTGTGTGTGTGTGTGTGTGTGTGTGTGTGTGTGTGTGTGTGTGTGTGTGTGTGTGTGTGTGTGTGTGGGGGGGGGGGGGGGGACTAGTCCTTGTCATAAGCTTGTTGCAGAGAATGGACGGCGAGGATACAAAGAATGCATATGTAATTAGAGGGAGCGTTTGCCAAAAAAAAATGGCTTTGTGAGGGCGATTGCAGCAGCGGGCTGAGGCATTAACACAGACATTGTCATTGGCAGGCTCATATCGATCCGTAAGCCGCCGCTGTGTAACTGAACCGGCGGCGGAATCCGGTGACAAGCTTTTTCTCTGTCGGAAGGTGTGACTATAGACTATTTGTCTTGGTGGGCAGAGCACGGACATGCAGGGGTTTTGGGGTCTTGAGCGGTCAGGCATCCCGTTAGGGAAGGTTCTCACAGGAAAGGTCCATCCAAATATGAAGTCAAGCCCGTAATAATGGGTGTGAATACATTCATATAATGGTTGGCTAGTATGAGTTTGGGTCCAATGATAATCCAGTGTTTTGTCAATTATTAGCTTTATTGGAAAATCCTGACAAACCAGACAAAAATGGCTAATGGAGAATATTTGATCATTAATTGTTTTTATATATTATCTGTTGAACAACTTATACATTCAAACTTTTGGCTCAAACTTTGCCTTGCTTTTCTTTTCAGCGCCTCGTTTCTAATTAGAAGCCTAATCATCTTTAAATGTCTATAAGATTAATAGACGGTCACAAATCATCATTAGAACTCATTAGAAACCGAACATCACGTCATAGTTGCCTGTGATGTTGCAGGACTGGTCACCATTTTTGACAGTCAATCCTTCTTTTACAAGTGCGTATCTCAAAAATGCAGGAAATTGCATTCAGTCATTAGAAGTCAGCTCTATGTGCCACGGACTTTTCTTCTTTTTTTTTTTCTCTCTCTCTCTCTTTAAATCCCAGCTCCTGGCATTGTTGTTGCTGTTCGCCAGCAGCAGCTGTGGAAAAAAAAAAAAAAACTTCCCAGCCTCAGCAGCTTAGCTGTTTTCCCTTCCAGCTGCCTTCAAAAACTCTGCTTTTGGGCCGCATCTTACATGATTGATGGTTTAACAATGAATAATCGGTTCAAAGGTAATCATTTTCAAACAACAGATGTTTAAGCAGAAATTGGGTTGGCGCATAAATGGCATCAAACGCAAGTCGAGCCGTATTAGTTGATGCAAGAGCATCAAAATGAACAAGACGTTGCGTACATTTACAGCCTGCAGCCCCAGATTTCTCCTAATAGGAGGTGTTTTCAGCTTGATCATCCCCAGAGGCAGTAACTGGGCTTTTGGAAGGGGACAGTTTGTTCAGAAATAAAATCCATAAGCTCACTGCTTCGTTTCGGAGATTCATTCACACACAAGAAAAAACCCCCCAAGGTAAACTTGACTATACTGAAAATGGCCCAGAAGGAAAACAGCTTAGTGACGAATAATGTAAAAAAGTAATTAAACCTTCAGATTTGGCAATTAACTCCATCTTTATGTGCACAATGTAGTGGAAGTGAAGTGGTGAAAGCACGGACAATGGGGTTTTTCTTCCTCTCTCCCTTTACAGTAACACCGGTAATTCAAAGTGAGGACACAGCAGCGTGAAATAAAGGTATTTTTTTTTTACAATATAGCACAATTCCCTCTTCAATTTTCACAATGGCTATCCAATTTCACCCTACTGTTAGCCACTGATGCCCAAGGACACATGACAGATTCAGCTCATAGAATACCACACGTTTTTTTTTTTACACAATCTAGACAGAAGCAGGATTATTAAAAAAAATAAAGCCCGTTCAATTTATATCACGGTGGCAATAACTCTAATGAGTATATTAGTTTCAGACTGTCACTGGGAATAAGAGGCAACATTGATCTCTTGTCATCATCCACATAATAGATTTCTCCCCCCCTCTGCTTATATTATTTTCTGCTTTCCCCCAGAGTTCCTATGGGAGTTGCTTTCACATTTTAATCTCCACTTTAAGAAAAGGCAAATGTGTTTATCTGCACAGTCAGTGCTAATCACAATGGTCGCCGCGCTGCTTGTTTGAATGTATTTTTAGTCGGTTGCAAATTTATATGCAGTGCCAACCTTTGAATTATTGTCTGCATTTCCATATATATCTTCTTCCCTGAGATTTATCGCTCGAAAATAAAGTTTCTTTCTCCAAACAAACAGGATGAGATCAAAATTGAAACTCTAATCCCCGAATAAGACCTTACAAGCTGATGCACCACCTGGACATTTTCTGCAAAAATTGCTGGTATTAAAACGGAGTTGAACTCGTACCACCCAAGTGATTAAAATGACCCGGAGATGTTTGAGCCTTAGATTACACTCGGCCACGTACGTACGACAACATCCTGCCTCCATGGCGTGACAAACATGAATGTTCACGTCCTTTTTGTATCTTTTATTTTCATTTTTAAAATATTTGTTGACTGTCTTGAATGGAGTGTAGCAGCTCGGTAAATAAACGGAATAACACGTGGCTTTTTGTCTGAAGGCAATCAATTAAAGCAACACTAATCTCCAGGAATCAATTCCATCGCAGCATTCTGCAGCTCAACATTCTGATTGGTTCAAGAGTTTGGCTGAATACGACGTTTTCATTGAGCTTTAATTTTCCACTGATGATCTCCTCTCCCTTTAGTAGCTCTCTCATGCACACGTCAGTGTATTCTCCATGAATAATCATTTTTATGAACACCACCATCAGTGCAGCTCTCCACTTAGCCCAGCGCTTGATTACCGAGTCTATTTGACAGACTGCGGAGGACAGTGAGAGTTTTGGCCTCACCCGGGGGACACACTTGGCCCTTCCAGTAAAAAAGAGGCCACTAATGGAAGCGGAGGCCCTCGTCTCCACTCCACATTTTTATGTAGGCAATCCAGGCATTTATGGTAATCATAAAGTAGGTCCAAATGGATGCCGGGGTCAGCTCTAAGCACTGGAAAACCAGACTGATGCAGTCTTGTTTACAGCTGCCGCGGAGCAAGTGCTGCCACCTCTCGTGCACACACAGCAGGTGTGTGTGTGCACGCTTGGAAAAAACATCCTGTGAAGACTCAAAATAGGATGCCCTCCGTCCCACGTCTTTCGGAGGTTCATAAACTAGCCGTGCTTATCAACCTCTGGGGACATTTTATAAAAAATTCATCAGTGCTCAGTGGGGCAAGTAGAAAGCTTAATGTTGACTGTTGGATCCCCCCCTCCTATCATGCCATGACACCATTCCTCATGTACTTGAGCAACCGGTTTCGAAGCAGATGTGGCGCGAGAGGCAAAGGGGAATCATCGCTACGCTTTGTTATGCGAGTTTAAACTGTAGATGCCGGCGTTCCTCCGTGGAGATGCTCAGCCATGACCGTGCCACATCCTGGAGCCGAATGCTAATGTGTTTTTCCTCCTCTTCCCTGACTTTAAAAATCATCACGGCAGGCAGCAAGGGCCGGCATGCCTATACTAGACGCTACGAGCCAATGTCCTCGCTGTGCCACAAGGGGTTGAAAAAGGCAAAAGGGCATAATCCTGAAAAAAAAGGAGCTAAATGATGGTAGTTTAGCAGGTGGAGCCATGGGGTTCAGACACTTTTAATATTGCATTTACAGGGTGCAGATGCTTAGGATGCACATTAACTTCTCTTTATGTGGCTGTCGGGGAAATAAACGGGAGGAAACATGTTCAAGTGCGTGGGCGAAAATGTGCGGCGTTTAACGAGTCGTTTAAGAACATAATTTTCTATTACAAGCAGGTGGAGGGAGAAGGGGGGGGGGGGGGGATCACTTTAGGTCGCAATTAGATAAAAGACTGTAGTGATGATTTTACAGTGTAGGGAGGATTAGGAGGAATTGCGCTGTGATACGGTAATCTGATGTAATAAAAGAGCAACCACTGTCTAGACATCCGTGAGAGCGGTGTCTTTTTATTGGTGGAGGGAAAGGTTTGTAAAAATGTGAGTAAGTCCTAAAGGTGGGAGTCGAGATGGGGGGAAATCCATGAAATCCAATCAGAGATGTAGACCTCTTAGATGAACAGGATTTTATTTTGCACATGCACAACAGACTGACACGGCCAATGATAATGTGGATTGTTACATTAGCAGACACTCATCACAGGAATTTAATCTCAGTCCACGGGAATTACATTTAGAGGCCAATTCAAACATACCGTTAGACAATGTAATCCATATCTGTAGCCTTACAAATCCCCCCGGTGCATTAATTCATCCCATACAGCCCGCAAGATTAATAGCAGGCCGGGGCGAGATGTGATAAAGCCAGCAGAATACATTGTCCCACTGGCCGACGGCGCAGGGGCTAATTTGTATGGCACTCAATACGAGCGCACAATGGTCATTGTTAATACTGATCAAATTTCCGAGACGCTCGCGCTATGATTAGCTTGAGGAGCAAATGTGCCCTCTGATATAAAGCCCAGGCAATGCATTAAGTCCTATGGGGCACTTGAGGAGGAGCGAGGGATTGTTTCAGTGCCGAGGGGGGCAGCGCAGGCAGATCAGGTGGAATACACCTGTGGATCGCCAAGTGGACGATTGGAATTAACTCAATAGCAATCAATTAGAGGATTAGCCAGGTGGAGCCTCAATGGATGTATTGGATTTAGTCAATTGGAGCTTTGCAAGGCACTATCGCAGCATGCAACGTGCCAACACTGTATATGTGCACAGGGTATACTGTGTGTGTGTCTTTGGATTTGCAATTAACAATCATGGATTCTTGATTCCGATGTTGTCAGTTAACGAGAACTAGGTGATGTGGCTTGTATTCATCTGTTAGCTTCAATTTGTTGAAACTTGATGGAGTTTTTGCGTGTGAAAAAAAACCAACCTATATTTCAATCAAATACAGTAATGTTGATACAGTGAGCGGCTCCACACAGTTAATATAAAATAACTGTACCGATGTCATGAATTGTTTCCTAATTGAAAAGAAAAGCGTTTCGTGATTTAGCTGGATTTCCTACAGATTTCCTGTTTTGCCATAAAAGCAATGCTTCATGAATAAACATAATTAGGGGAGGGTAAACTCCTTATGTAGACGACTTAACGTATCGCCAACATCTTCCTTTCCGAGTCTCCGGCGGCTCCGTGCAGACACGCAGGTCTGGCAGTGTCTGCCTGGGCCTGTGCGACGGCTTGTTTCCGCCAGTACAGCACCAGATGTATCACACCCCCACATCACACTGACTGCAAACAGTGTGCTTCTCGACATGTCTCACCAAGAGTGTGCATCGCAGAAGTAGGGGAAGTAAAAAGGCGGTGCAATACTTTGTTACTGGCTGATTAGTCACATGGATTGGAAAGTAAAGAGGAAAGTAGTGTGTGTGTGTGTGTGTGTGTTAGAACATGCGTTCTTCTGGGTCAGCAGAGTTCTCCAGTGTTTAACCTCCTGCCCTTTCCTTACTTAATGGACTCCCTGCAGACATAACCTCCCTCTCCCCCCTCTCTCTCTCTCTCTCTCTCTGAAGCTTTCATAAGTGTCTCTGCCTGCCCACACACACACACACACACACACACACACACACGCTCCCTGCCATATCTACTGATTCTGTGTCGAGATAAAGCCGGAATTAGAGGACACTCCTGAAGCACTGTTGCTAAATCATTTTTTATCAATGTGGTTTATGACACGTGACGTGTAATATATAATGTAAGAAGTGGTGTTGGGGGGAAGCGTTGCCGTGCTGTGCATGCCTCGCCCCGTCACTGACATGGCTGCAGTGATATGTTACACGCTGACAGCGAAGGGAAAGATAAGACGTGTAAATGATTGGACCTCCAGTCTGTAGAGGTATAGAGGGGAAAAACTGCTGTATGCCCTTTGATGTTCCGCCGCCAACAGTGTGTTTTTTGAACTGGAATGATGCACGATCCTTCTCATGTTTCAGCCATACCCAACACGCCAAAATACCATTTCCAAAGCACGGAAATGTATAGTTTCTCAGTCAGCCAATACACTCGGAGATACCAAACAGAAAGTGTCCCCCGAAGGAAGAGTAGCAGATGAACTGTTTGTGAGTTCAAAGGCAAAAACAATCCCATATTCAGACCATGCTATAGTAGAGGGGTGGTGGGGGGGGGGGGGGGGGGTGGTGCATTCAAGTTGGAGGAGAAAAGAGAGAAAAAAGATCTGCTGTAAAGCCATAAAATACAATTCATCTTGTCGCGGTCCCTGCGAGGAGCGTGTAATCGCAATGACACACTGGTGTAATCCATTTAAAACACTTTGGCTCGGGCCTCGGCTGCTTTGACTTCCTCTGCGGGCTCGCGCCGTCGTCTTCATTTTCGGATACGTTTCACTGACTGCCTGCAATTAGCCAAAAAACGTGTAAGCCGCCTTGTCGTCCACCTGCTCGGGGCTGCCAGAGGAGCATCTTGTCCTGGATGCATTACATGACTGGCAAGAGCACGGCGGTGGGGGGGGGGAGAAAAAACACACCGAAAGATAATAACGTGCTTGTCGCAGGCGGAGGTGAAGTGCAAGCCTATTCGCTTGTCCACAGACGTGTAATCTGTCTCGAGAGGTGCACTCTCCTCTGGCGCCTCTTGAGCGTCGGCTTTTTTCTGCGGCGCGGTGGACCCACCCAACCTGACTCGGCAATGAGCTCAGAGTAATGGTGTCGCCGGAGCGCTGAATCTCATTGAGAGTTGCTTGAGCAAACATTATCTCACGCTGAACCGTGGCAGCGGTGTCTGAAGGGAAGGCTCCGGTGAGTTATTACGCGGCGAGTTTTAATCTTACAGGAGGAAATGCACTTTTAACGCGGGGAGACCGAGAGGGCGACCTGGGTCCACTCGCCGCGTGCTTCTGTGTGCACGACGGAGGCTAATTGAACTAATTACGCACTCAGGGATACCAAATTAAACATCTTGTTGGCTTTAAACTGTGAATGATTTATTCTCACCTATAAACTTTGCCCACTGATGCCCACCACTACTGCGTTGATGCATCGTTGCTTTAATTATGACTATTTGTTAATGGCCGTTTCGAAGAGGTCTGGAGTGTTGGTTGAAAATATTCAGTGTGACGAGGAATGAGAGGAATGATAAATAGCGAGCTTTCGCCACTGCGGGTTTTCTCGTAAACAACCTTTTAATGGACCTCCCGAAAGGCAGCACATCATTCACCGATGTGACTGGGGCTTGGACTAATTATTATTTTCTTTACCAATTTAGCTGACAAGCTGTGTTGATTAATCATTTAGTCTTTGATATCAGGGAAAAAAAAGGAATAAAACGTCAATCACGGTTTTCCAAGAGGCCAAAGCAACAACTTTAATTGATTCTGTCGTTAAAGAAAACAAAGAGTGGATTTTAATTGCCGTTTAAATATACCGTACGCAGACAAAAAATCTGTCTATTAAAGAAATATTGCTTTTTTGAAAACCCATCTGATCTTATAGCTTGGAACTCATTCCAGCCTAACAGATGCAGCACAATAAAGGTGCTTAAAGCGGCTAACTGTGCTAACAGCACAACCAGTGCAAACAAAGCCAACTGTGCTCACAGTGTTAACCTGGCGCTTCCAAGAAACCGTGAAGCAACAGAGACTGCTAGCAGATAAACAATCATGGTTTCTATTCCTCATTCATTCAACATGTTTGCAAGCAACTTTCCCTTGATCACTTTAATAATAGATTTTCAAATTTGTGGCTGATTCATTTTCAATTGATCGGTTAATTGCATGAGCACTGATCCTGTGCAGGAGACGCAAGTCTGTACACGGCACACTCAGGCAGGTCGATGCACGCGGCAGAACAGCTGCAGACCTCTTCTAATTGCATAAAGGAAACCGAGTTAAATGTGGGAAGGCGTGCATGAGGAGCAGCCACGCGATTATCTTCACACCTATTAGAACAGACGATGATGTAAATAATCTTTTAAATGATTTACTGTCTTTGGACCTGAGTCCCAGTCCGGCCTAGCTGGAACACATCTAACCTATCTGGTAGCCATGTAGGCCATAATGTGCCAGGTCTTCCACAAGCAATTGCTCTTATCTCGCCGGCAATAATGCAAACTCCTTTTCACTCTGAGCATATCGCATTCCCCAAGTCAACAGTTCAATCTCACCTTCCTCGCCCACTTCTCTCCGAGCAGCAGATGCCATTATTTCTCTTACCCCCCCAACACACACACACACTCTTTCTCCTCACCCACCCCCGTTCTGGACCCGCTAGATGGATCGGCTCTCCCTCAACCCGCGCTTCCTCTGCGCCGCCTCAGACGGGGAGATTGATTTGTCTACAGGACGCCTCTGACCTTTGATATGATCCGATAACGGACGCACGGCCCTAACCAAATTAGACAATCAAAGGGGAGGCACATTAGGAGCACGATGAGGTGTTTCCCTTCCCCTCACAGCATTCCTCTGCCTGTTGGATCCGCCGTCCATCTCCTGCTCGCCCCATATCGGATGCCCAGGGGAAAATAAAAGATGTTTTTCAAATTGCACTTTGCCTAAAGGCTCTTTCAGCCAAATTTAATTTTCACTTTACATCGATTTTCCCCTTAGTCCCTACTCAATGGATCCTAATGTTATCTATGGAGTATTTCTGTGCTATGCAGGAATATAGGCAGACATTGCTCCGGACTGCTGCATGTCAGAAGACGTTGCATGCAATATTTCTTCCTCGGGGAAGGATGTGATTGAAAAGCTACAATTCCCTTCATGTCAGTTCTTTGTTGTGTCATTTCTATCGTTCAATAGTCCCCAAAATCTGCTTATTTGATGTGATCTTCTAATCTAGAAACTGAATCAGAAGAATAGATTCTTTATTTTAGTTAAATGTCGATTTTTCCCAAAATATAGCCTTCTTTGAGCTTTAACTTTGAGTTCCAAGACGTTTACCCATTATTTTGCAGCCTAAACATGAGTTAAAATGGCACTTTTGAGTTGGTCAGAGAGGGTCCAGTAGCTCTGGAACCCCTCAACCAGGCGCGGCGCTACTATTGGGCCTGGTGGGCCTGGGCCCACCCATTTTAGGCCTGGGCCCGCCCATTTTGACTCATGCCTACTGATTAGTGAGTGATTTTCTTTCTAGCTGTTCATCCAATAAGCAGCCTGAGGAAAGCTTTGAGTGAAAGCTTCTCAGCCAATCAGCGGCTTCTACCCCGTGTGGACTACTAAGCCCGCCCACAGGCTGCATCGTCACCAGCAAGTGATCCAATAAAATGAATGACTTTGGCGCGCAAGCTTTGAGATGAGAAATCAGACAGAACAGACCCCGTTTTTTTTTTTTTTTTTTTGGCTTATTTTAATTGGCCCATCCACTTTTCTTGTGGCCCACCCACAATCAAAATCCTGGCGCCGCTAGTGCCCTCAACCCTGTTTCTTTGTCTGCATGATCACTCCAATAGTGCTTGATTTTTGCAGGAATAACCTATGACGTGAGTCACTTCGCTATAAACACTGCGTCATGAAAACGGAAAATGGCGATGGCAACACATCAATTGTTTCATCAAGAAAAGACGACGCTTCAGCCGCTACCAGCTCTGACACTTTAAGAACCACTAGGGTGTCAGGGCTGAGTGAATTTCCGTGGCAGCCTACCTTAAAACAAAAAATAAAAAAAAGTTGACAAGCCAGACAGAAGAAAGGATAGATTTTGACAGATCCCTGCCTTCTTTCATTTGGAACATATGAAGGGGGAAACAAAGGGAGAGGGAGCGGGCGGTGCTGCGGAGCCAACAGTTGGTGTGAAAACACACATGAACTTGCATCGGATACACATGAGACCTGGTATCGCAAGCCGTGACACACAACCAGGCTTGTGTATGAACAGAAGGGCACTGTTTGTGCGTGAAGGGAGGATGAAGCGGTGGGGGCAGCATGAAGAGATGCAATCCCCTCCTCTGGCAAGCCGGCACTCCTTGGTACCATTTGTTTGTCATTTTAAACTGGCAGAGAGCTCAGGAAGCCAGGGTCTTACATAAACCCTACCCAGTATGGCTCTGTGCTGGGGAACTGATCCCTCCCAAAACCCTCATTGTTATTCTCTCATGATGCCCGGGGATCTGCCGAGCACCCACAGCCAAACCTACAGCAGGGCTGAGTGGGAGGTGGGAGTGCTGTGTTTACATGTGTGCTCTGTCAGGGGACTGAGCTAACTGCACACATACCGGATTAGAGATGGAACACAACTTCTTGAGCTTGTGCTGTTCAAATTCTCATTATTTGATCTGCATTTTTCCACCTTTCTTTTTTTTTTTTAAATTGCACTTTTTACATCTCCATCCTGTTAGTTTCCTCAACTGCAGATTTATTAAAAAAAATAGCGACACAGACACAAAAATCAAGAAATTATGGATTCTTGTTCATTAATCCTTCCAGGTCTGTTACACTGCAGACTTTATGCGATCATAACCATTTAAAAGACTCGGTGAGACAGCTCTTTGCCAAATTGAATTTCCACTCTGTAGAATAACTCACCACACAAACTGCTAGATATTCATCAAGGGGGAAGGGGGAGGATTTTTTTTAAATGTGAAATATAATAGTCTGTAGCCCCGCTTCCAGGGGTGTCCACTTTACTCCTGTGTGTGGAGACTAGAACCTATATCCCCAGCCTTGGAGCTGATGAGCCTGTCAGAGGGTTGATTTAAATGTCCGAGGGTGGGGCTTGATCAAAAAGTGTCCTGTCTCAGATGGATCAAAGACGATGGGGCCTCTGGGTCCTGTGAAATCCAGGCTATGCACTCACGACCTCAGTATTTACAGCACAGAGCTCGGCTCCATTCAATGAAAAATGCATAAAGCGCCAATTGTCTTATCCGCTTCGATCATCCCTGCCAGTTAAGCGAGATAATTTCCTCATGAGCTACGGGAAATCCACGTATAGATTTTAAACGTCTAGTCAGCCAAGTTTGGAAGCAGAATTCAGAGCATCTCTACATGGTCCTGCATATATTTTTAAATTACACTGAGACTGTACTTAAGCTGGCTGTGAAATACCATTAATAAATGATATGGTGTGGATACTAGCCTCACTGATCCTACCACAATAGTTGGACTATTTCATATTCAGGATGAATAATTGTTCTTTAATCTTAAATCATCTTAGAGGTTCTTTCTATAAAGCCAAGAGTTTTTTGCTAAAACGAAAACCATGTTTAAATGCAAGTTTTTCAAAGTGTATAATACCCTCACAGTTCAAAGTGTTTGCTCTTTTCTTCGCAGCAAAACAAAACTCGGGTGCCATCATGGAGTGGAAAAGAAGTGCCGTTCAGAATGACCTCCAAGTGACTGCTAGGATGGCTCTAAGGTATTAACATAAACAAAATAGTGTGAATCTTAAAGCTGCTGGATGAACCCAGACTGCTGCATCGACAGGTAACGCTAAGCTACGACTTCGTGAAAAATATTCTTGTAAGGGACATTTTTGCCAGACTTTCTTTTCTTTCTTTTTTTTTCCATTACTGACGTGAGCCGCATCGCTGTTTCAAAAAAGAGATGGGATGTCTGGAATTATAAGCATGGCTGGGATGAACAAAGAGATCATGAATGTTATCTCGAGGTCAGAGGAAGCCGATCTGACAAAGAATACAACAAACTGCCACTCGAGGTTCGCTTCCCTCTTCTGCTATACTTTCTTTTTTTTGTTGTTGTGTTTTTTTTTTCCCCCCCACTTTGATTCGCTCAACCCCTTCCCATGGTGGAAGTCCCTTGGATGGCAACCGAGTAGGTCTAATTGATTTCTCTTGTTCGTGTCGGTTGGAGGCAGTGGCATCGAACTGTGCAGAGTACTCTGGCTCCAGCTCGCCTGCATTATTCCGTTTTTTTTTTTTTGCCTCCTTGTCCTCGGAGACTATAATGCCGACACTCAACATACCGGAGCCCTCTTGAATTTTTCAGGTTAGCCAGATAGCAGGGAAATAGCATGGCAAAAAGCATGTATGGAGATCCACACCATGGTGCGGTACATCCTTACAAAAAGGTCAGGATGTAAGATCCCGTTGGCATTTGCTCTCGAGCGTCACCTATCCAAAGAGCTGGCAGTAAGCTGTGCTAACATAAGAGTTAAGAGGATATTTTGTGAATATCTGTAACTGCACTTTTGCAGCTAATGAATATTTCTATCTCTGTGAGCTTTTTGTTTAAATTCCACTTTATATGAGTTCAGGTAGCGATTCTGACTCAGGGCAGCGCATTCGTAACATTTTCCCCCTGCCTCTGTCTTTTGTCAGTTTCATCTGTTCCTGTCATGTCAGAGCAGAGAGACAGCCAAGCTTGTTTTTTTGTTGTTTTTTTCAACCGCACAAAAAGGACGCAGGTTTTCTTAAGGCAATAACAATACAGTAAGTCAAGCAGAGAAGGGGAACATCAAAAACCACAGCGTTAACCGCTGAGATGAATTTCAAAATCCCGCATCAGTGAACCTGGGTTTCACCTCCCGCTGCCGTGAGAGTGAAGTTAGATAACAGGGAATAATATATTATTATAGAGCACAGTCATATTCCTGGTCATTTTGTCATGGCTTCAAGGTACAGACGGGCCAGGGATGACTCAAAAAGCAAACAATATCTCAACAGCCATCCATGCCGACACACACAGCACTGCAGACTACCATCCTATTATTAATTCAAATCTCACAGTGATGTATTTAAATCGTACAGGATTTCATTAGCGCAGGTTGGATATTATTGCATTGCTGTGTTGCTTTGAATGCTGTGCAGAGTTAGAAACTGGAAACAGTTTAAACCACACAATTGCCAATTATGAAATATTGTGACACTTGCTTAAAGCTGAATTTCTTTAATCACGAGGGGTGCAAGGAAGGCCGGCGGACCTCGTTGACTGTTCATTATATCCTCCAGATCAAATGATGCGACTAGCTTAGATGTATCTGTTGACACTGTTGTCTCCGAGTAGATGTTGCGTATCAGTCTGGTCAGAGTGTTTCAAAATCTGCATTTAATTTGTGTGAAGAACATTGTGGGAATGTTGCTGTGTCTCTACCCCTCTGCGGACAGAGCTGCCTGTCTTGTAATGTCTGTAGAGCCAAATAGAATTGAAGTTTGTTTCGTGTTTCCGTGGTAGATGCCGAAAAGTCAATGCGATTTTCTTTGTCCTTTTTTAGCGATAACTTGGTTGGGCCAGATTGTGTGAGGGCTGTCGTGGGGCCGTGTGCTGTCAGAGGAGGTGAGACTCGGAGCCAGCTGGCTGAGGAGACTCCTCTCTGGTCTCATCTTGGCTTTGTAAAGGTACTTGTTGAGGTCACTTGTTTTTAGGTGGTTGGAGAATTAGATTGATCTTTTTTTTATCAAAAGGAGGAGAAATTTTCACTTCTCTCAATTCAATAAAACATGGTTTATTGGCATGAATGCAAGATCCAGAGTTACCAGAGTACCAACATTTTTAGGTAACTAACTGTTAACATTCATTAATTGAAAATGCACCATGAAAGGGTTAAAGTTCACAGGGCTTCTGCTTTTTTGCGGCCAGGCTAGTCACCCCCTGATGGCCATTCGAAATAATGGAAGTATAAGGCACTGTCTGGGTTATTTTTGGAGGAAAATATTTCAGGGCCCAAAAGCAGATATGAACAAAAGGAACTGAAAAAAGTCCAAACTGAGGCCACAGGAGCAATTAGGGGACAGTTAGGGGCTTGGTGTCAGCTGGGACCCCTGACACCGAAACATACATGGTATCAGCCGGGACCCCTGACACCAGAACAGGCTTGGTGTCCCCCGGCAGCTTTGAGAACCCATGCCTCTCCGAGCCACACCTTCTCCTGGGAGAAGAAGGCAGGCTAGCCAAGTGGCGGCTAGCCAGCTGGATGCTACGTGACCCTCCCCGGTCCGGGCGAGTTCCCAGAAACGGGTCAGGGGCTGGAGATATGGATCTGGAGGACTGGAGCCTGCCTGACTGGGGCGGTTTGGAGGGGGAAGCCCCAAAAAGTTTAACATTTTAAATAGTGACTGTGCCCATTTCAGGCTTATTCTGTCTGGGCTTTTTTGGAGGAAAAGAGTCCAGGACTTCAAACTGATGCCACAGGAGCAAAAACAGAATTAAAAAAAGGAACGAGAATAATCAAAACGGGAAATAAAACAAGAGACAGAAACTAACAGGGGAAAGCACCTTTCAGACAAAGAGCTACCTTAGCTGTAGTTTCTTTTTAAATGAAAAAAATCTTCATAAGATAACATGAGCAGCCGGCGATGGTTCCCCTTCCAACTGTTTCACATACATCAGGCTTAATAGCATTGATGTCTCCTGCAGAAGGCAAAAGTTGTTGTTGAACAACTTAATGAGAGTCTGATTTATGACTGGAGCCAAGTGGCTGATAAATAAACAGCACAGGTGAGAGGGTTTCATTTCACGCAGCATTTTAGAATCAGCAGCTAAGAAAAATACATTATATCTAAGACCGTGTCCGTGTGCACGGGTGATCGCAAATTCAATCGATCATTTCCCGCTCACTGTATACAGTATTTGCATGAAAACGGATGATGATTTGCACGTGCATCCGACAAAATCTAACTTCAAACAACTTCATGCGATACATCATCAAGGAAGCGCCAACACTCGGAGGCGACTGGCCACGTCCACCATTACGCAACGTGCACGTTTCCACCCGTTTTCCGACAAGTGAGTGTATCGCGCTGCCACTCTCTTTGAACCAGAATAAGATGGTGCCTTGTGCCACACTTGGCTTCCCGTTATGGGAAACTTTGGCAACTAATGCATCAGCAAGCACAAAACCGAGCCCGCCTCATCCAAGAGCATTAAGATGTGGATAAATAAATAAAACATTGCCACCACGATGGGGAAAGGCAATGTGACAGTGGGATATATATTCTTTTTTTTCTTTCATGTTGGCAGGCGCAGACATTTTATTTTGGGATGAATCAAAAATTCCTGAAAACGCCTGCGTCAGGTGTATCTAATTATCTGACAGCGCTTCCTCATTATAAAACAGCCCCTGGGAGTCGGCTCCTCTGCTTGCCAAGCCTTGGACCGCAATCAAGGTGTAAAAACACAGGGACGATACAGCTGCTACTCTTCCATAGGTGCACTTGCTTCTTCTGCTGAGAAATAGGCAATATTTGCTCTCTCTTTCATACTGTATTCCTTATAAATCGTTATATAGACATTGTGGCTGTAGCTCCAGCGAGGGGTAAACTGTGTGCATTGTGCGACATCCCATAAACGTGTATCTATACGGTGAGGCTGTCTGAGAGGAAAAGAAAACAGCTATAAATTCATTAGCAGCTGTTGTGACAGCCCCTCGCCATCTCAGCCGTGCCCCGATTGTGTCACCTGGATGAAGTTTATAAAGCATAATTACAGCTTACTCCTGGTCCTCTCCAGGGAGGTGCAGGAGGCGCAGAGGGGGGGGGGGAGAGTGGGTGCGTTGTCGACACAGCCCGAGCGATAGCGAAAACCCTATGTGAAAGCGTAATTAATGGCAGGAAAAGAAATGCGGCTGTCTGACTGCTCACCGCCCGGCTGTGGCTCTCAGGGTCACTGTGGACGAGCCGGGTGCAACTGTGAGCGAGCAGAGCTGCCTCGCTACTTTTGGAGCTGTTGCTGAAATCCCAACCCCGGCAGTGATTGATGCAGGCCTGGCAAGTCGTTTTGGGAGCATCACTCAAAAAGGAAAGACAAAGCAAGATTGTAAAATGTAGTTTTTTTTCCTTTCCTGCTTTAGAAAATGGAAGCGCCGCTTGGTAAAGGAGGCAGGGGGGGGACATTCTCACCTCGGACTAATCCTTGGAAGCTTTGCAAAAGGAATTCACCACCTGACAGCAAATGAGTCAAATCCGCCGTGTGCTTTACAAACAGTGATAACTACCCTGGAGGACTGGTGCATTTCAACATTTTGTCATGTTGCAAATTTGTTGTGCGAGCAATACTTAAAGAGAGAGTGTGTCTCCTGGTGGTGTCCCTTGTTTCTTTTGATGCTGACAGTATTATATTTATGTATCCGTTGTATATCATGGACACCCAATCAGATTCTGTATGATGTCCACAGTGTTTCCATATCCCATAGTACGGTGTAATAAGCAAGAAACTCATAGGCACGGAGGGAAGGAAAGGAAGAAAACCCTGCCTATTAAACTCAGCATCAGCAAATCTCTAACCCCAGGGCGACATTAGTGAAGCGATGCTAAACCCCGGCGTGATCACGGTCCAACACGGATATCCACATGGAAGTCACGCTGACCTCACAGCGAAAAAAACAACTTCATATTAACTCATGATTAGCTGAAAAACAAGTGTGCTATGGAGCCATGTGAGGGTGATCTAAGGTGTATATCCCCCCCCCATGACACTTAGATCCCTGTCCTTGTGTGCTTCCCCATTTAGTTCTTCTTGCAATGCAACAGTAGCCTCCTGCACAGCCTCTTGACTGGCAGACCGTAATGCTATTACCTCTCCTCGATGGCCATGCTCACTTAGCCCTCTGTCACTCTTCTGGAGCCGGGGAAGACACATCTCCCCGGCTGCGTGAGCGTGTCCTTGCCCTCATTTGCGGTTGCTTCTCCACGGCTCGGCTTGCTACAAAATACCGAGGGCGCACACAACTTTTCACTTCATTATCCTGCATTTTAGAGGCTTTTTTTTTCTTCTCTCGGGCAGCAAAGTGTGACTGGAAATCACGGATAATTGGCTGTATATGAATCACTCATCATAGCAGTCTTGACAAATGCTGCTTTAGCACAGATGAAGGCTTGTATTAAAACCCTGCTAACTCCCAAATATAGCTGGCAGTGATGGAGAAAAGCGTAGTCCTGCTGACAGTCTGGTGCGCATGATCCCCCTGTCAATCACCAGTGAAATCTGACATCAAAGCCCGTCAGATAACAGCAGCAAAACGGGGTAAAAACCGGGTGAGTCACATCCCGCCCACCGTTTACATCACCTGAGTCAGAGGGGGCACGCGGGCACACATACACACACGCGCGCGCGCACTATACGTTCATAGGCGAACGTTTCCAACCAGTCTTGAGTTTTCGGGACCAAACAAGCAAACTTTCTCAGCACGTCCCACAAACCAACGCGCACAACCCCCCCTCCCCTCCTCCCCCCAGAAAAAAAATGCTTGCGCACGTGCACGTGTGCGCGTACGTGCGCGCATCCTGCATATTTCGGAAAGAGGAGCATGATCATCGCACGGGGGCTCACAAACACCGTACGCGTTATAAATGATGGCGATCAAAACATACATTCTGAATCCTCATTAAATATCTCGCCGCCCCGCCGGAGCGGAGCGGCAGAAACGCTGCGCGTTGTGCGCTACACGACCCACAAACGCAGCTTCAAGATATATATATGCAACAACAAAATAATAAGAATCTGCGCCCCGGGTACACACTCGCATCGCGGCACGACACATAACTTGGAGCAGACACCGAAGCGACACTTAATTCCACACATGAAACACATGGAGAGCAGCTTTCAAGTGCAAATCACACAAAGAAGATGCAGAAAAAAAGTCTATACTACTTACTATATAGCCAGGCGGCAGAACGCAAAGCCCCGGTAACTGTAATTAAAATAGAAGAATGGGGGGGGGAAGAAGGATACGCTTGTTTATTTATTTTTTTCCATTAGAAAATGAACTGATGAATACAGTAGCTGCATGCATTCTAAATCACGCTTCTTCTTCTTCTGTTTTTGTATCCACTTACCGGGGCTGTCCGAATAAATTCCTTAGGAAATTCCAGAGGAGTCCTTTTCTTTCTTCTCTCAAAGTCAGAAAACAGCAATGCTTCTCTTATTCCAAAAACAGGCCCGCGGTTGAACTGAAAGAGAGAAGAGACCAAAACAGCCACAACAAATTCCATTAGAACCGGGAGTCAGCAACCACCACCCCAGAAAAAAAGTGTTGGCATAACTGTGAAGAGCAGCAAACAAAAAAAAACTACCAAAAAAAAAAAAAAAAAAGGCAACTCGTAATAAATTGGCGGAATGGACAGATGGTACCTGCTCTCTTTATCACTGTCGGCAAAGACAATGAGAGCGGCAATAAGACGGGCAGAAAACTGCGAGAGAGCTGATGCTTTTCTTAGGAAACGCAGCCCCAGCGTGCTGTCAGATTATACCAGCAGCACGCACACACGCGCGCGCGCACACACTCGCGCTGCTCCCGGCGACGGATGGTGAGGGAGAGAGAGAGGGAGAGAGAGGAGAGGAAGAGACCAGGGATGCTGCGCTCAAAGCTGCACATCCCCGGCCGGCCGCTTGGTGGCCAACTAGAGGAGCAGCTGACACTGGGACGTCATATTTTCCCACCATGCCAGATTTAACAGCCAAACTGTCCTTCAGTGAGGTGCTGAAGGCCGATATCCTCACTACGACCTTTTAAACCATCTTTATATCCATGTTGGGGGGAAAAAATAGCATCTGCTGTCACTCAAGTTGCTGCTATGATCATTCATTATTTGGCTACTCTGAATGTCACTTGATAGCACTTACTTATGTATTTCCATTTGATGCAACTTTTGTATTCGCACCAATACAATTAAAAAAGTTGTTGTATTTACTTAACTATTTTACTAAGTGGTACAAAATGGTACATGTCAACCAAATACAACCGATACTACCCATGATACTTTACATAATCACTTTGTGTATTGCTACTTTTCCTGAAATTATCCAAAAGTGTCCTCCACCAATCATATAGGAACCACATCTCCATTTCTGGGATGCTTTATGTGTCTGTGTAAAACTGCAGGAAGTGTGGGTACACAGTGGTGATGTGACTTGTCACAGGAAGAGCACAGGTGTAACTAATAACACCAACAACGTCTCACAGCGTCCCACCGACTCACCGTGACAACAGGAAATGCAGCCCTGATTAATGTTGTCAATTACAGCTGTGTTTGTGTGGCACGTTGAAATGTCCGATGTGGAAAAAGGTGGATTGCAACCTCCAGCAGGTCAGCTGGGAATTTGTTTATTCTTCTAGAATTAAACTGAATCGAAAAGAAAACGTTTGTCGTCTGTGTCGGTTTAACTACTCCCAGCTGTTTTCCGTGTCAGTTAGAAGCCGAGCTCGATGCTGTGGGATGTTTCGGTGCTCGCGTTGCGACGATGGTGCTAATTTACGTGATTTTACACAGCTGCACTGTCTTTCCTCCACTGCTATTTCTGTGTCGTTGGCTCTGGATCACAGCGATGGCAAAAAATAATAAATAAAAAAAAATTGGAGCCTCTGGTTTTTGGGAGTTCAACTGAGGTTAACATTTTTGCGGCGTCGGCCTTTTTCCCCCACAGTGGACGTTTTGACATGTCACAGTGGGGAGGGCATGGATTCTGTTCAGCAGCAGTCCTTCACCCATTCATGGCTCACTTTCACATGGGACACTTACATATAATCATTGTTCATTTTATTATCTGCTGCATCTTTCCCACATGTCTGTGGGATTGTGGGACAATGACAATGCCCGCTTAAATACTGTATGTTACAAATACTTCTAACGGGAGTATCTGGAGCATGGTGAGCCTCCATGGGCGGGCGGCAGAGATGCGGACTCTTCCGCAGGAGTGGTTTGAGAAGTTTCCAAGGACACGCTGTCGATACTTTGTTTTGCAATGGAACTGGGTCAGCAGTGGAATCCTTTTGTAAATCATGTGAATCCAAGCCGACTACAACCGCTGTCCTCTGGGAACGAGCGAAACTACGGCTGCTTGATACTCCAAATAGGTTGAGTATTCCTTTCAACCTCCATACAGTGCTGATCGAGTCAGCCGGATGTGGAGGAGACATGCAAATTAATTGTGTACGTTGAATACATGATATTTCATGTGGAGAATAAAATATTTACATGTATCTTTATTTCTTTTTTTAAAGTCTACTAAAGTTTAAACACATCAGGTTTAAAGGTAAACAGTTATTACAGATATAACATTAAAAGTCCTGGGTTGTTTGTTAAAATAGATGTTCTTTGTAGTCATATTAGGAGACATTTGATTTATTAATTGCAGTATTTTTTTAAAAGATAACATGAGAATGTGAACCAAGAGATCTATTTTTTTAGATGTTGGGATTATTACGGCCTGCGGATGGGCTGGCAGGTGAGATGCGTGGAAGGGAAGTCGTTGCGCAGAAAAATGCGCAAATTGATAAATTGAAGTACAGAAATTGTCTAAAATAACAGGCGGTGGAGAAAAAACAAAACAACGTACCTGTACGTAACATAATTCGAGCATACACTGGTTATCAGGTGTGTGGTCACGTGGTCTACGTTGCTTTGAGCTGCTGATTGGGCCGCTGGCGAGCTTCCAGGTGTGTCGTTTTCCGTAAAAACATGCTGAGAAACTCGTTCATCCAGGAAGGAATCCGCTTGGTTTTGCACATGTACCGTCATAAGCGCATCTGCTCAAGCTAAGCTTGTCATTTTTTGTTTTGTTTTTGACAGATAAATGTTAAAATGCTCGTGGAGGGTTTCCACGTCAGCGCGAGAACGAGCGTGAACCAGGATGACGCTGATCGGCGCGTGAGCTCCAATGCAATCACATTTGGATTTAAATGCCTCGGTGGATCGTTAAGCCCAGGAGCCGACCGGGAGACGTGATTTAAGGTAATACTGCTTACACTGAGGATGTGTTTGGCTGTTTTGTGGATGCTGTGTAAACTTTGTGCATTTAGTAGTTCATATTGAGCTAGCAGGCTTTAATATGAGCTGCAGAGTGGTGGCTTTGGACTAAAAATACATGCATTTATGATTACTTTTATTTCTTTTATTTTATTATTTTTTTAAGATGTGAGTAATTTGCATGTGTGTTGATTTTTTTTTTTTTTTGATAACATACATTACAGACAAATTAGACTTTTGGCAAACGTCAGAGGTTTTCTGGCTACCAGTAGGGTCAGGGACCCTTTGTGGTCTGGTCAACTGGTGGTCCAGGACCCTTTGCTCACCACTAACTTGTTAAATGTATCTGTAATTGTAGTCCTGGTAGGCATCACTGAGGATACACCTGTTGCCCGTGAGCATGTTCCACTGCTGCTTATATCCTTTCACCGTGCAGTTAAACACCCTGAGGGACAGGTCAGTACCACCCTGTACTTCCAATGTAGACAAATCCAAATTCTCCGGGGCTGACATTCTTCCATAATGTTGCACAGAGCTCTATTTCCACCTATAATAGTCCTGGTTTGGGGTAACCCTTGAGCTTGTGAGCAGCTGTCTACCGAGAGACCCTCACTCTGGGGAAACGAGACAGTGACACTGTCACTGGACTGGACTTCCTGACACATCCTCCATCCATCATCTTCTGCACAGCTGCCTTAGCGTTGCTTTGAGTTGGTCTTTCAGCATTGCAGTTCCCAGATCTGCTGTTACTTCATTCGTGACGTGCAGGGGTGCAATATCTTAAACTCCCTTCTTAGTTTATGTGAATCCGTTCTGTGACTGGTCACCTTCTTGATTGATGGTTTGCCTGTGAGGAAGTTGGTCACCTATAAATAGAAGTCAAGTTATTGTGGAGCAAGTTGTGTTTAAGGATGAACCGAAATCCTCAAATGTGATCCTGAGGTCAAGCTGTTTGTGTTTTATTGACGAGGCTGTGTGCCCTCCAAAGATAAAATAGCAGATGAAGAAGATGGTTTTTGGGGTTTTTTTTTAGCTGCTTGCTTACAGGAGTTGGGACTTGCATAAAAAGAGTAAAATTGACTAACTGTTAAGTATTTTTCAACTTCAAAATAACTTTGGATATCTGTCTTGCCTCATCTTACTCTCTCTGACACATACACACACTGCTCTATCATAGAATATTGTATTATCCTGTACACATGTGCACAGGGTCTGTGAGAGCTGTGAATGTCAGTGTAAATCAGCTGCATGCATTCCATATATTATGTGTGACATACTGCTACACCCCTTGTCCTATAAACATAAATGTTAAGGCCTGACCCACATCCCTGGCCACAGTGTCGGATCATCCGTTGGCTTCGGCTGGTTGACGTAACCTTTCTATCGATTGCTCAAGGTTGTGCTCTCTATGCAGGAGAGCCGCGTCGCCGAAGTGTTCCCGACCTTTTTCTGGATGACTTGTGAACATTTTTATTACCGGAGCTTCCCAAGAGCCCCCGTTATCACCTGTAGATTGACTATTGTGATTTATGATCTCTTTACCAGCAGTGACGGCTATCATTTAGGGCATAAGAGGAAAATAAAGCACCAAACGCATCATATTGACTGACATGCTTATACACATGAACTGAGCTGTTTTGCATCTATTGGTCGAGATACAGACAGTGCTTTACAATGTCCACATAACATGTGCTTACATGGGATTTACCATTTTAAGTACATACTGTATTGTGGATTAATACATAAACTTTGCACCTTTTTACACACATTCATATTTGGAATTATTTGAGAAATATAATCTGCATGAGCTGCACACAAAGTGACACTGAAGGCATGGTATTGAAATCCTAGTGAAACCTACCACAGAGGAACAAAATGGGATTCCACTATTTAGGTCTCGTTGGGGCGAAAATACATTGCTGGAATACTACCAAGTATGCAATATAAATAAAAGTTGAGTGGGTGAGGCTCTGCTCGGTGCTTTGTATCTGATATTCACTTTGGATCACACCGAAGTAAGGTGATATTTATGAGTCATTGTATTATTCTGGGAGACCGGAATGATTTTGAACATTCTCTTGCTCATACTCATTTCAAGAGGCGCACTTCCGTGACTCCGCGGCTCTTTAGTACCTCCAGTGATCATTGCTGGATTATAGGACAGAGGCGATTTGCATATTTTTCTTGTTCCGTGCATTTGTCCATTTCCAATATGCCGCACTCGGATGTACAGTGCTCTGATTTATTCTGAACTCTTCTGATTATGTGTCGATGGGGAAAAAAAAACAGCAGTGCGAGATGGAATAAAAAAGGATAGAGACTGAGAGAGGGGAGGAAAGAAGAGATGTCGGCGTCTACTCAGCCCTGTGATGCAATCATTAGCTCTCTTTAGATTACAGCGCTAAGCTCACGCTGGCCTTGCCTAAGGTGAGAATGATGAGACAAGCTGGGAGATCGGCTGGCAACGTGCCACGCCGAAGCGATAGCACAAATCCTTCTATGATCTCTGTTTTCGCAAAACAACATGTCCATTCCAACAAAAAAGACAAACTTGACAGCGGAGTTTGGAGGGCCAAGCACCAATGTGAACTCGCCTGTCACAAACAATTATATTGGAGTGAAGTTCTCTCCCCCGTAGAGGTCACATCTCCCGAGGCGCCGACTGAAAGTGATGGAGAACAGTGACAAAATCATTCAAAAGCCCCCGAGCTTAAACATCAGCTTCATGGTGGCCTAACCACAGCCGTGCAGCCCGTAGGGCGACCATACGGTGGTAGTTACAGCTTAGAGTCTGTAACTTTAAGCCATGCACTTCTGTTTCAGGGAGCAGGTCACATGTACATGTAGTCATGCTGGTGCGGTGAATTTTTAATGTTCCTTGCAGCAAACAGATCCAACACACTTAAAAAGCCCTTTAGAGCGTTCAAAAATATTAAAATAACTGCAGTTTTTCATGTTATCATGGCTTAAGTGGAGGAGCATCTGCTAAAGTGGTAGCTCCCCTTTGATTTATCACAACTGGGATTGGTTTAAAACATGAGCCGATGGAGTGATCCATTGTTTCGAATTGGACTTGGAGACCGTCGTCTTCAAATTTCTGATGGATCCCTGAAGAACTTGTTCTCCAGGACACTATAGAATATATCTCACAGTAAGAGTCATGTTAAACCAAGCGATACTGACTTCCTAAAGACATAGTCAGTTATGCGGTAAATTAAACCAGGTTTTGCTGGAGAACTGCACGCATCTGCACCAATTAGGTAACCATAGTCTGGTTTTCTGTCACATATTAGTCCGTCCCTGGTTTCCCTCCGTCCCTTTGACTCATTAAGAGGCTGCTTGATGCCCGTTGACCCCTTGTATTAGCTCACCGGCAAGAAGGGACTGACAAAGGAAAAGTGTCTTCCAGCCCAGTTTTTTTCTCGTCCAGCACATTGAGAAGTCATAGTTGACCAAGCATTGTTTGCTTTTCTGAGCAATTTTCCCGAGCAGCGTGACAGGATTGAATATCATTATAACAAGTGTCTGATTAAGTTAGTTGTCCGCCGATCAAAATAGGCTGGCTTTCAGCTGATCGGCCATGACCAGCCGATCGATCAGTGTATCTTTAAATACCATTATAGTTGGCAGACGATGACTTTCAAACAACTGTGGCTGACTTCTTTCTTTAGGCCTCCAGGACCAGCCCGACTGTACTGATCCCGACTGTATCTTACACTGCCAGTGGCAGTGATTGTACTTCCAGAGATTTGGCCCCCCCTGGTGATTCTTAAGGATGCTCCAATCAGGATTTTTGAGCCCGATCGCTGGAGGCCGTATCGGCCGGTGTGATCACAGGTCCCATTTGAAGCCATTTCTCTGTGCCTGTCGTAACAAGCGCGTACATATGTGTGTGTGCTCAACTCTCTCGCTCTCTGTGAAGGCCCAACTGACAAATATGTGGTAAAGTATGTCATTTCAAAAATGAAATCACAGACCGCAATGATTGAAAACCAGTAGAAGGGCAGATTTTTATGTAAGATGCTTCTGGACACCAACATTTATGAACAGTAGTCTTGGACGGTGTTGCTTTTTTCAGACCTTCCTGACATTTCATCGGGATATACAGTTTATGACCGTATATGATACGGTATATGTCAGACCTTGTTATGGCCAACATCAAAACCAACACAATACTGCACTAACACACTCACAGCTATGTTACTGATAATTTTCCCTTTCCCTCTCTCTCGACCACACACAGCGTACCGACACATCAGAGGGCTGAACTGAGCAGATGGCGGTGGCAGACTGGAAGTTGAATAATATCACGTGACTACAGACTGGGGATGTCAACGGTTAACAATGACGTTTTTGACTGGTTTCGCAAGACTGTCTTTAGGTTAATCTGCGTCGATGTAAACAATTGAGCTGTTCAGATAGGACTCACCGCACCAATCACCAAACACAGCTGGACCCACGTACACAAATTCTCCACGCTCCATTTAGGAGCATGCTTGTAAGCAGACAAATTAGTATTAAAAAGGTTTCAATTCAAAATCGATGCGTCATCTGATCAGCTCAGCCTTTAGCGAGACCACCAATCAATAAAACTAGAAATGTGTGCGGCAAAGCTCATTGAGTCAATTGAGCATAAGAGTAAAAGGAAAGTGCTGTTTTTCGTCATTTGTGAGGTGTATTTTTTGTTTGTTTTTACAAAAGCAAAATTAACCAGAAGTGACATGCCAACTGTAAACTCTAGGCTTTTTAAGGCAACATAAGGTAGCAATCTTCCTGAGCTCAGCTGCTTGTTACACTATAGAGACGACCTGGTGGCACATGTTGTGCACCTCAACGCATCACATCAATGCAGCATTATAGAAAGCACAGTATGATACCATCAGGATTTCTACATACCCTGGTATACTGTTATACTGAAGAACAAGAGGCAGTGCATTTCAGTATCCAAAAGTGAGTCAGTCCAGTCTGGCAGAGTGCCCCGCTTCTGACGCTTGCCACTAAGGTCCAGTGGGGGCCGTGGTTAACTTGCTGACTCACAGTGGCCGCCACCCCACAGCAAGACTCCATACAGGAGTGTTTGACCCAGCATGTGTAACACCCAGGTCCCAGCCACACTGTCTGAATGACTCCGCACTCCCCCACCCACCCAAGAGCAGACAGCTACAGATATATTACAACACAATTATTGGAGCAGTAATTAACAGTGTTTCTGTTCTATTAGTCCACCACTATTATGATTGGGCAATTATGTCTGATGGTGAAATTAATCTTGATTTGTTAGTTGGTAGGTCATCATAAAAGTATGTAGAAATGCAGGAGACAGACTTGGCAAAGTCAAAGTGGCCTGTGCATTTACTGAGAAATGGTCTAATGCGTTATTTGGACGAACATTAGCCTACTCAATTATTTAAATGAGACAAGCATGTTAGCAAATTGGGCTCCCAAAGCAAAGTGCTCAGTGCTAAAAGACTCCTGGCTCAACTTCTGCAGCATTGCAGGCCAGTCAAATACACATTCCTTTGTATGGCCGACTGCTGTTGACCTGGTAATTTCATTGATGGGATCAAATAAACTGGACTTTCTGTCTTTCACTTGGACCCGTTACCCGCTTATCAACAGTGGCGATAAGCAAATAAATCACTTAATTAATTAAGAGGCAGTTTACTAGTTCAAGATCTTGCAAGATTTGTTGAATCAGTCAAATTAAAGAGTAGTTCTAATAATACTTTTATTTGTGGGAGCACCTTACAGTTAAAACAAGCAAATACAAGTGGGATAGGCCGGTGTGAACAGGTGCATTGTGAGGGAGGTTTTAAAGGTGGGGAGAGACTCTATGTTGATGGATGGTGAGAGAGAGTTCCAGAGGCAGGGGCCAGGATGGCTGAAGGCTCTGAGCCCCATCGTGGACAGGCAGGCAGATGGAGTGGGAAGCTGGGAGGAAGAAGAGGATCGGAGAGTTCAGGATGGAGTGTAAGGCTGGAGGAGTTCAGAGATTATGGAGGGCTTTGAAAGTGAGGAGGAGAATCTTAAAATAAATACAGTGTTGGATAGAGAAGTTGCTTTTAGAAGAAGGTAAATAACAGTCGATATGCAGGTTAATCCGTTGAAGCTTGCAAGGAAGTTGCTGAAGTGAGTTGAGAGATAGATGCCGGATTCAAATTGTGATATGAAGTAGTAGGGACATCAATAAAGCATAATTCGGAGAGAGAGCAGCGGCAGCTAGTCGCGCCAGCGTTCACTGAGTAGATACATGAGGGAGCATCATTCCTAGAAATGTCCCAATAATGGTTCTTGGACAGTTGCAATAGTGATGAGCCAGTAATTCACTACTATTTTGTGACTCATGAGGGTGAAGTCATACATTACATAAAAGGCATGCTTATTAACTAGTTAGTGACTTGGACAGAACTATATAGAAATATGATCTTATTTAACTTTTAGTTTCCAAATAGCATTAAATGAAAGTCGTTATCTATCCATTATCCGCCACTTCAACCTAAAATATCTGATGTTTAACAGGAAATGCTTTAAAAGAAGTCAAGATCATTTCCATTCTTTGTGTTCTGTGAAAAAAAAATAGCTGCCATTTCCCTCTTCATAATATATATTTTTTTTTTTTTTTTTTTTTTCATTGAAGGAGGCAATTTTGTTTCCCTCCACTCAGCCTATGGGTTATAGTGTTTTGAGAGAGATAAGGACGTCTACATATTGAATATTTTCCAACCTTTCTATCCTCCCAGAAACTGGCAGATATCATGAAGCTCACCTGTTAAGATCAGTTTAAAAAAAGTTTTGCTTTTTGCCCCTCATTTTTTTGCAGCTAAGCTCAGATGATATTTTGAATAGCTTATTGCAAGCTGAAGTTAATTCACAACCAAAGGAGATCTCAATTACCGATCAATAATTAACAATCACTGCAAGCAGACAATCACCAGAGAGAATGTTATTTGAGATAAAAAAATTAAAAAAACATATGGCCAATGCTTTGAGAAATGCACCAGAGCAACAGCACGGCTGTGAGTCCAGACGTAATCAAAACCATTACAATCCACAAGACAAATGAACCAGAATGGGGCAGAAGTTGGATATTTGAGCTGCCTCTCTCCCAACATTGGACCTAGTTTAGCAGATTAACATGTACCAGAGCCTTTTTATGATGTTGCTGATAAAAGCATGGCGTTTGGGCTTTAATAAGAGCTCCCTCTCACAGCCTGAACCATCTTCATTAAAGTGATTTCTGGCATTGCTGCCGGACGTTTTGGCCCCTCAAGTCATAATTGTGGTTTTGGAGGACAGTAGTTAAGTGTTGGTGTTGTCTGCTTCCCCCCCAGCATTTATTCATGCACCTCGCACAGAGTCACAATGACGCACCAGATGTTTCAGTGTGCTCACAATTGATTTCCCCCCCCAGAACAAGAAGTGCTGCACTATTGGCATTATGGATTCACTGGACAAGAGCTTAAAGACTTAGCGGTGCGGCCCCGACACTAAGACTAGTAAAGGATTGCGCTTTGCTGTATCAATAACCTTGTTGTACGAGGACATACCTGGATAGCCAGTGATGTTTGGACGCATTGATCCGATACAAGCGCCTGCTGTGGACACAACTGTCCACAAACAGGTGGCCAATATTTGAGTTTGAAGCTTCATGACGTATTGTATTTCACCTGTTTTGAGGACACATGAACAGTGATATATCTAATATACAACAAAACTAATTTTATAGTTTGGAAATCACAAATTTCATTCAGCTTCCGTTTGAAAACCATTTAGGTCCACAGATGCTGAAACCAATGAAGCTCAAAATTGGAGTCAACCCTAAATGCTGTAATCTTCTTAGTTCTATGCACACGATTAGATACACGTGTAATTCATAGACCAATGTTGACGATCTGGTGGCTGTGTATCAAAAACAATGTCTTTGCCAAATTAGGGTTCTTAAATATCATCATGAGGCGGCCAAGTCAACGCAGTCCTTGGTGGTATGAAAGTGCATGACTTCCATGGCTTTATTCGCACATAATCCGGTTGAATTTTCATCTTCAGGCATTTAAAGTGGAGCGTGAGGTCGAGGTGATTATATGCAGTTCTTAGAATGAGTGACACTGTGATATAGTACCGTTGCCTTTCCCACCGAAATGTAAAAGTAAACTCCCCTTAACTCAACATCTTCCACTTCGATTTACCCCAACAAATGCTCCACGTGCCCCCTTTTCCCTCTCTTTGTCTCACCACGTCGCTGTGCACGGGTGGTCTCCTAGATATCGATATTGTAGCATATACAGTGTGCTCCCCTCACAGCCCCAGGTTTTGCCAGTGCTCCAATTAGCTTCACCCTTGGGCCTTTACTCCCATAACACGTATTACAGCTCAGCTGACTTTACCTGGCCTTTTACTTTGGGGAAAAGTAAAACTTTTTACTTTCTTTTCACCCTAAATGCATACTTAAATCAAAGAATGGATCAACTAGATCAGCTATTGCATCAACTCAAATGTGGCCTGCTTTTCTTTTTTAATGTAAAATGTATTTTATAGACTCCGATCTCAGCAACTCCCAAAACAATATAATAATGCTCCCGTGCGGACAGAGAGTAAGAAGTTGGGCATTTTTCATCCTTAAGAGAAGGTCTTTTAGAGATTTAATTTCCATAGATAGCTCAAGGCCCCATATCACAAGAGTTGCCACCATTGATTTTGTAAGACTTGCTGGCCAAAATCCAGTATGTCTTTGTCATGTACTAGAACCGACATTTCCATAAATTAAGACAAGCGTCACCTTTCAAACCTCTAGCAGCTGCTCAGCACGACATCTCTCCTTCACTGATGGCTGGTGTCTCCTAGCGGTGGGCACATAAATCCCGCTTGAGTGCTGAAACGTCTCAGGATCTCCTTAGTGTAATCACTCTCACGCCGCTGATCAAAGTTCTACCGCAGAGGCCGAGTTGATGGACTCCTTCCCCGCCGAAACCTTTTGAGAATCTCCTGTCACAAACACAGTCCATAACCCAGCGCTGGCATTTCCACCTGGCACACGGATGAATCGTCGCATCCATTCATCCATCAGATCCTCAGCGGTAAGCTGATATACACCATCCTTTGCTCTTTGGCTGTCAACTTCCATGATGTGGACACCAGAGTGGGATACATAGTGTAGGGCTCCTTTTTGTGTGCACCCTTTGACCAGGAAGCAAAGTCCCCACGCATAAATATGACCCTGATGCAGCAAGACAGTTCAATGCTATGACTCCGGGGTGTAACATCTGGACCATCTGTCGGCAACAAGCTGAATAAGCAGCCGTGGTCCATGATCTGGGATATTCAGCAGACGGTTCTCAGTCACATCTACTAAATGATTAGCGCCCTGCGATATAAATATGTCCCAGAACGCATTCAACTCACTATCTTCTGTAAGCATCCAGAATTAGGGACGAGCTAAGCATTATCGATTGAATACTCCCAGATACTGCCACAGTCTGTTTTTGGCCAATAGAAAGCTGACGTGGGTCACACAGCTGAGAAGAGACGGGTGAAGTAAAGAAATCAGTCAGTTGATTAAATATGATAACATGAAGCATAACGAAGCAAAAAAAATATCTCCTGTTTAACAATTTTGAAAACAGTAATTTCCAATTAAACAATCCTGGATGTGAGAATGCAATAATACAAATGCTTGATGATTAGTTTGATTAATGGGCGGTTGCCAGATAAACGAGTGTCATCAGAGCGGCATATGCCACAGAGGTTGGCCACCACAGCAAGAGGCCCTCTTATTAATTGCCTGTCAGATGTGGCTCTCAGGTGAGCCTACAGCAGATGGCCTACAAGGCTTAGGCGGCTCCATGCCTCACCGTGTGGCACCTTTCAGTTACAAGGAGATAATTTGACTATTCAAGTCATGCATCTGGATGAAGATGTCCAATGATCCATTTGTGTCAATATGTCATACCATAATAATATAATAATACAGTTTATTCATTTTCTGCATATGGTTTTGACCTCCTTTTATGCAGTGTTTCCTGGCAATGTGTTGATGGGGATTCTAGCGAAGGCAATGTGCTGATAATGTCTGTCGGAGAGAACAGATCAATTCAAAGGCAAGGCGGTGAAACACAATCCATAATTGAATCTCTATATCGATAAAAATGCACAGTTTTAAGACTGAATTATTCAAGAGCTCTTCCACAAATATGTTGAAACCAGAGAATGGATTCCAGGAAGAGTGTATTTTAAATACTTTGGAAACATGAAGTCTGAGAAGTTGGAGTTGTTAATCAACAATGACTCACTTTTTTTTTCTTTTTAATCAAAATGAAGAATGTGAACATTTGCACATGTTCCTCCCTTTCCTTTCCTATTTGTATGTACAGGCATTCACATACAGATAAAAAAAAAATACCTGCATATATGCACACATACATACATACATATATACATTTATTTAGAAAGTGCTTACCAGTATCTGTGTGATCCATCATGGTACATAAATATGACAAAACATTCATTAATCTTTCTGCAATGCAAGTATGTCTTAATCTACAAAAATACGTTTTTCATGTGCGTTCATGCAACACAAATGTTTCATGCTCGTGCATACAAAGTCAATGCAGAGAGGAAACTAGGAAATGGATGTGAATGCATTTAACTCTGCATGAACTCTGCATTTTACTCTGCCGAGCAACTAGCCGACTTAAGTGAATTACTTTTTTCCTATTCATAGCTCTTCTACTTGAACTTGGTTGAAGACACTGCATCTCCCAACAGAGTGGCACAGTGGTTGAATTGGGGTCATCTCTATGTTCCCCGGGTCCTATGTTCCCCGTTTTTCCCAAAAAGGGTCGTATGCACCAATTTTTTTTTCTCCATTTCATTATTTAGGTTAAAATTTAGATATTTAATGTATTCATTATTAGTATTTATTTGTTTATTTATTCTTATTCATTTAGTATTAGTATTTAGTGTATTTTTAAAAAAAATGCTATGTTCTATGTCCTATATCCTATTTTCCCCGGTCACAAAGCGGGGAACATAGGACCCGGGGAACATATGCTCCTGTTGAATTTCAGTTTTTTTTCACACTGTTGAAACAGAGCAGCTAATATTGGTAGCGACAACAGCAAGTTAGCAGATTGCCAAGCTCCACGCCGTGCACACAGTGTGCAGGTTCCGTCCTCTGTGAAACACGGATCAGATCAGAGGAGAGGAGAGCGAATCGAGCAAAAGAGCAAATGACAATGAAATACAGGGAAGACTCACAATGAGCTGAAATGAAACCAAGCTCCTGATTATTGTTCAAATAAAACATTCAATGAATGTTGGGATAAGGTCACCCCAAAGTGGTGCAGATCTCAAACTTTTGGATGTATGATATTCAACATAGTGGTGAAATCCATTTCTCTCTCAACATAAATTAAAGCATAAATAAATACATTTAAAAAATCCAAAATAATATGAGCTTATTGCTGATAGTAAATCATTTTATAATTCCTAGAAGTCATGATGGAAAAACCCAGGGTTAATTATAGGATACTCTATTCAAATAGGGTTAACCAACAACATGACTGAAATCCAGTCTTTAGAATCAGGTCTTTTGTTTTTTGATTTGAAGTGTTGAAGTTTAAATGAACCTGAAATGACTCTTTTCTGAAAGCCATTCACGATAAACATGTAATGGTTGAATAACATTTTGTCCTCGTCACCAAACAGGTCGTTTAGTGATTTAGAGTAAATGGCAGAACCCAAGGACATTCCGAGTAGATTTGTAAAGCATTTAAAGGGACATTCAGTAATTTATGGCTTTTATTGACCTCAGTCGACAACCGAGAAATTGTAGCGACGTGAACATGAATCTCATGAATCTGATGGCAGTCATGGTGTTGTTGAGGACGGCGTGAGAAAGCGAGGGAATTCCAGATTGATATATGCAGTGGAAAAAGTTCAAGATTGTCATGCAGAATACATGACACCTCTAAATATATTTTAATGTCATTCTTGGCAGCATCTTCCATCACTTTTTAGTGACTTTGACTGTAAAAATACATTTAATTTATTTATTTATAGCAGATTAAAACCAATTTAAATTGGCAATATACAGGGGTGTTAGGAAACAAGCAAGCTGTGTTGTTCCACTCTGTTTTTTCAACACGTCACATTAATAAACGTGGTAAGTCTTTCCCATCTGAAATAAAGGGACGCTCCACCCCCGGCACATCTCTGCTTGGTGTTCTCGGCTTTGTCTTGAATCGGAGCATGACGGGAGGAAAAAATCCATCTGTCTCACACATGACAAGAGAGCCAAAAGGATCCTTTCATGTTCCTTGTCAAAATAACCGGAGACGTATGAAATTATACGTGACAGGTGTTGCAAGCATAAAGGTTATTACTCAGTGATATTCCAGAAGTGGTCTCCCGTTAAACTGTAGCATCGGCTGTCAGCACAGCCGTGTCGTGGATTGAGTTCACGACTGTGATGTAACATTCCTTCCCAGGCCTTCAGTTCTGGAGACGGTGACCATGCAGTTTAGACCCTGGGAAAACATGAAAAACATGAACACAAAAACATGTTTTCTTTTCAGCACCTCGCAAACACTGTAAAAACATTCTGTGACTGATTTTCATTCCCTGTAATCTTCAAAATTTCAAAATTGACCACTCACAAATATTATTTATAATCTGTCATTTTTTCAAATTGAGCCCCTATTTACTTGTGTCAGAGCAGTGAAGTTCCTGCTAGTGTACTAAACTCTACAAAGTACAATACAACCCAACTGGAATGAAAATGTATAGTATTTATGTGAATCTTGTTAAAATGCCTCGTGCCCCGAGCCATATTTTTTTTTTTTTTTTTATTTTGTTCCGTCAACATCCGAGGTAATAGATCTTGTGTTTTCCTGCCTTTGTTCATTCTCACTTTCAACCGCTCTTCAAAGGGAGCGATTTCTCCCCATGTTTAATATCTGATGATATTGGTCTGAGTGTTGGTGGAGAAACTCCTGAGCAATATCTTTTTCCAGCCCGCCCTCCACCCCCGTCAAAAATTCAATAAGATCCCACTAAGTTGGATCTTTGAAGTGACTATATCTACTGACAGAGGCTTGAGGGAAAAAAAAGTTAGATGATGTGGAAGGGCTCATACAGTTTCTTCAATGAGCAATTATATCGGAGCAGTGTGTCAAGCATCATGTCAGAAGATCAAGCGATGAACTCTTATCTGGGCTCCGTGTTGATGTTGAGAGTTTACTCTCGCTTGTTTAAAGTTAGGTTTTGTTTTCACATGAAAGATCTTTTTCCCAACGAATAGCAGAATGAAATATATCGTTATGCACATATAGTTCATTATTCAAGGTTCTGTTCCGGAGACTTTACAGTGCCACGAGCAGTGTGATAGGCTGAGGCATAGGAAATTAAATCCCCCCTTAGCCTATATATTTTTATTTATTTTTATTTTGTCCCTCCACTGTCTCTCTTACTTGTTTTCTCCATGTGTGTGTGTGTTTCTCTTTCTCTCGCCAAACATTTACTCTGCTGGGCACACTTTCTGAAGTGTGAACTGAATTATAGATTTCTAATTTCATCTAAACTTGAGGCCAGTAGGCCTTTGGTGAATAGCATGGATATTTTATCACAAATGAAAAAGTAAATAAAAATACAATAGCCAAAGGGCCAGATGGAAACCCATACTTTTTTTTTTTCTGAGGATAAATTAAGGGAATTGTGATGGTAACAAAGTTATAGTCATTTCCTCTGGGTTCAGTGCAAAAATAATACGAGGAGGAAGCTGGCACTCTTGGTCATAATGTACAAACATCAGGTCGTAGCTTCGGCCGGTTCCCAAAGGCTGTAACTGCATTGCAAACGCACACCGTAATGCAAAGTGGAAATATTGGCAGATTCCTTGTCCAACCAGAGGCCAAGTCTGGCCAGGGAGATGCCGATGCATGACTAATGAGCGTACCTGTTATCCCAACAGGAGGTCAGCTTAATGTAATTCATTGGCAGCCAATCAGGCGGGTCTTTGTTGTTGTTTTTTTTTTCAACAAGCTCGCCGTCTGCGGGGAAAAGGTTAGAACCGAGCAGCGGTGTTTATGGATTGTTTTACTCCCTTCTTTGCCGACTGAGGACACTCTACGGGTTGTTAGCTAGCTGATGTCACACCACCAGCCTTAATTAGAGCAGCATACGAAAGCAGGCATTAGCATAAAAATATTTGTAGATGATATGGTTGAGTGTGCATAATGATGATTCCAGGGGGCTTTAGAATGAGACAGACAGAGGGAGACAGGAAGACGAGGGGGGGGGGTAAGGAAATAGATGAAGTGATGGAAATGACTAATAAGGAAGGCATCCGGTGGCAGGTGTGTGTGATCAGCTTAATAATAGAGCGGACTGCATTCAATTTGTCATTATGTTGCAAAACTTTGAATCCAATAATATCAGTAAAAATGCAATCGTAGTTACAAATTCATATCTACATATGATTTTGTTAGTTTTAACATGTGAGTGCATAGCAATAACTTTGTAAAAAAGTTCTGATTCACATCCCTCAGGCATCAAAGCATCTCCCGCCTTTACACGCTTACATCGGATGTACGTCCTGAGGTCCGGATTCGTCCGCTTCGGACATACTTCTTTGGATACTGTGGCTGAGCTTAGGTGCTGTGCTATACTATAAAGTACTATAAAAAGCCCATCACAGAGAGTTCTGTATTTCATGTGCTACAAACAACAGACACAAGCTGCGACACCATGGCGTTTTACAGCAGTCGCCATCAGTAACTCCTCTTCTCTTTCCCCCCTGCATGATTGTTGCTTGGTGATGCAAACTGATGACGCTCTCTCTCTCTCTCTCTCTCTGGTTCTGAAAAGCTGACACGTAAACCTGACATTTATGGTTGATGTTTTTCGATGGATGAAACATTTTCTGCTCTCAAGGTCTATTTTTAGATGTTTTTGAGGTATCTGCTTGTGGTATCATGTTGGCTCCGTTGGAGGTACCTGTGTAGTATAACTGCAAACACGCACTCTTTCTTTGGGTGTCTGCTCTTATTTGGGTCCCCACACTTGACACAAGTTTGGAAATGTGCTTAAATAAAAATTCCAAGTGCATAGCGCGTCTATGATTGAGGGATTGCCTATACAAGGCGACAGCTCAGTCGGCGGTTAGCAGCTAATGGTGCTAAAAGCGCTATTGGTGCAAAAAAAACGGCAACAGTGCTGACAGAGCAAACAGTTGGGGGGCAACACCACACGCTGCTTCAGTAAAATATCATCACCTTATTAAATTTGATATTGAGAACATAAATAGTTGCCCAACACATCAAGCAGACACAGAGCAACATTGGTACTTATTAGGAGTCATGTTTCTGTCCACCTGGCAAATGTAAGGCCAATATTACTGTGATGTTGAAATATGCTCGAGATATTTTCCCTCTATTCTAATTACTTTGTACTTTCCTGTTTATTTCAAACAAATCTTCAAAACTTCATTTCAGAGTCTGTACTTCACCACAGTTCACAGTCAGTCAGTGGTTGTATTTGTCATTTATCCTTCACATAGATACAATAGGAATGCAAATATGCACATCTCCCAGTCACATACAGGAGATGTGGAGGCGTAAAGCTGCAATAGTGTATCGATGGTTTGTGCAAGTAAGGTTAACAGCTTCCTGGCATGCTTTTATTGCCATTTATACACAATAGAATCTGCGTCACCGTCCCTCGTAAGGATTTTATTCCTCCATTTTCAACCAAGCTCCATTTGCAACAACTCCCGGGCCCTTTTGTCCACTTGGCAATGAAATATAATTGCATAACGAAAGATGACCCCCGTCCCCCAGGTCAAGATTGCTGTTGCTACTTGCTTGCGTCAAGCAGCATTTTATCTGTTGCTTTCTTTGGAAGTCCCAATCAAGCTGCTGTTTAGCATCCCTTTGGAGTTTCCAGCGACTGGAGTTTCTTGCTAAGGGCCGAGGTGAGCAGGGGGGGTTCGGTTAGATGTTAGTCATGGTAAGAGGACTTCAGTGGTGCAGTAATGCAGCAAAGTTGCATGATAATGAGCCGAGTTCCTCTTTTGCTCCCGTGAGAATTAAAGTATGGTATCATTTGCATGAGGATAAGAAGAAAAATCGCTCCAGGGTCGCCGTGCCCTCCGAGGCCATACAGTCAGACAGAAATAACTGTAAATTAGGACTGCAGCCATAATGTGTTTTCCGTCTTTTTAGCATTTTTAGAGGTGAACATAATTTATTTTATTTGTTTTTAGAGCTGACGTAAATACTAACGCTCCGTGTGCGACAATTACCCAGGAAAAAGTGTCCACCTCCCATTTGCCGTGATCAATACCTGAGGGAGTTGTGAAAGCCAGACGGCTCCCCGCCCCTGTTCTGTATCAACGTATGAATGCATCTATTTTAATGCTTCCCCATATTATTGATTAACTAATCCACTCGGAAGCTCTGCACTCCTTTTCCCTGGCTCACTGAGTACCATAACTTAATAGATCCCTTTGGGAATAGCATGCACTGAACTGTGAGACAAAATGTCAGGCTGCGATTGGCCCCGCGAAGGCCTGCGTAAATGAGAGCAGCATCGGCGCTCGGTTGTGTATCCCTGTGTGTTCGAGAAAGTGGGAGGTAGAAAGGGAGTGGAGACAGGAAGGAAGAGAGAGAGGATGATTAGGGAGGGAGACAAAGTAAGGGAGAGAGGAAGACATTTTAGAGACTTTAGAGTTTCTTTTTCACTCACTTCTTCTGAACGGCTTCTATCCAGCTCATATTTTACCTTGCTAAAAGGAGGGTGCATTTTTTTCTAAAAACCTGGAAATGTGATGCTCTGACATTCAGTCCTTTGTTTATTTGACCTGAAGGTAATTGAATTGCACGTTTTAGATTTTTATTTTCACCCGGTAAAATAAAAATGAATCATGAAAGTACTTCCTCCAGTGGATATTTGAAAATAGTGTCACTCTTACCAACACCAGCAAAAATAAAGAAAATACCCACATTTCAAAACCAGCTAAATTAAATATAAGTATGACCTTCAACCAAGAGCCATTTTTTGGGGTTTTCACTGGAAACTGATATGATTGCTATTACTATGAGTTGAGCAGAAACAGTGGATCTTAGCTCTTTTATGTTGGTTACAATGTCATGACTAGAAAGTATAAAATAAGCAAAGCTCTAAACCCTGACCCCAACATCTCCTTTGAATGCAAAACACAATCATTTCAGTTCTGGGAATTGAGTGATTTTCCTGTAGCCTTGCTGACAGATTTGCAAATCCAGTATCCCTGTTGGTTTCTATAAATCTCTCTGCTTCACTCAAAATAATCAAACTGTCTCCTGGCAGATGTGATGTACATCAAAGGATATGTATGTATGTATAACTTTGTTATGCATACAATCATCACCCACTTGAGATAAAGGGAGTACAAAAGCAAGCCGTGAGAAGTACTCGATGATTTCACAAGAAAATCAAGTGTAGTCGTGACTAAAAGTCTATATGGGCAGAAAATGTACTTTTTCACGTCGGATAACTAATGTAATGGAACACATTTGCCATATATTCTTTGGCAGCATTTTTTTCATAAATACACTATATAAGTATTAAATACTTCTTCATTTAGGTGTTTAACGGTGTCATGAAACATTCTGAAAAACATATTTTTGTAAAGCAGTAATGACCACGTTGCTTGCTGCAATAGAGGATGTAATTAAAAAGTCCAACCAATATAGTAATAGCAGTTGAACATCCCTCCTTTTTGTCTGTTCTGTCCAAAACTCCCAAATCCTATACCTTTCCATCCCCAGAAGGAATCCTGACTCAGTGCCAGAAGCTTCCCAACTAAATCTTCTCAACAAAACCCTTTGGCATCTCCAGCACTCCTGGTGAGAATCCCCATCTTGACCACTTGTATATGTGATCTCTATCGGTCAGTACCCAAGCTTCTAAAATATAGGTGAGATGTCTAACACCTTAATCCAGAACTTTGCTCACTTTCCCACTCCAATCGGATACAAAGCCTGCAGCGATGCCCCAAAGCAGCTGCCAAGCTCCCAATACCTTTTACCTTTACTTGTGAATAAGACCCCAAGATACCCAAACTCATCCACTTAGAGGTGCACGATTTTCAGGATTTGGAAATAAACCCCCGATTTACATCTCAACACATGGATGCAAACTGCTGCTGAACGCTTGGAGTTCCTGTCCAAAGAAGTTTTCAAATCCAAGGGCTATGATATTGAACACAACACAGAATTGAAGAGATCTGTCAATCATAACCGGGCAAATGCATTCAGACTCTGTAGTGACCCATTTTTTATTTTTTTGTTGATTTCTCTTTTCAAATCGTTCTAATATTTTTAAGTAAATCAGTAAGAGCTGAGTAAATATAAAATAAAATCTTCAAAGGCAGGGATATGTTCTCAGCGTGTGTTCCACTTTTCAGATGGCTCGACCTTAAACTTTTCATAATTTGCTTTAAAAAGAAGGTCTGAGAGTGCCTTCGGGCTTCAGTTAACTTGGCAACAAAATGGTCCTTAACTGCGACTCCACTCAATAAATGTGTCTCGGCTCTAGAGGTGAAAGACAGAGAGCCATGGATCTTTCAGACTGCTGTGCTAATTAAAGGTATCAGTCATGAGAGATGCATGTCAGTTTATAAGGCAAAGACGTAGTCGGGGGGGCTTCATTTGTCACTGCCCAGATTTATATCCAATAAGAATTCAATTGCTTGGCATAAATGCATGGTTTGATGTATGGCATGTGTGCGCGTTTGTGTGTGTGTGTGTGTTTGGAGGAGGAACAGAGGATTCTCAGCAAGAGTTAAGAGCAGAAGAGAGGTAAAACATGGCTGCAGCAGTTTCTCAAAGTGAATATTGTGTGTGTGTTTGTGTGTGTGTGTGTGTGTGTGTACGTACATAATATATATATATAATTTCATCACGGACTCAGAAGGACCAAATAAAACTCATCACAACTGTTTTCCACTGTTAACCAATTCTGGTTTGGTTGAAATAAACCCTCAGTTCACCATGTTGGATGTGAAAAGAAACCATGCATGCTTTCCTTAAGCAACAGCGCTTTCAACTAACTCTAATTTAAACTCATCTTCATCATTATTAGATGTCAGTTAGTTAGTGTTTAGGAAAATAATTAGTAGGCCTACTCTTTTCCTAAACCAAACTAAGTCGTTTTGTTTGCCTAAACCTAACTTCATGATGGAATTTGATTTTGAAAAGACACTATGCATGTAACGAGTGGAAACAGAAACCAAAACTGATGCCAGACCAGGGGTATCTAGAGTGTCATAGATTGAAGCTTAATGCCATTGAGCAGGCATTTGTATTTGATGAGTTGGGAATGAGCATGTGTTGCCTCAAACGTTCCAGACCTCATTGAAACCCAGTCATTTTACCTTGCATTTTGTTAAACACCACATTGAAGCTAGACAGACACAAAATACAACTCATCAAAACCGTCTTGGTTAGCTTAGTCTTTCCAATTACAACAAACACCAGCTCTCAACTTAATCACAACTGTGTGCTCTGAATAAACCCTTAATTCCCCCGGGTTAAATGTGAGTATATGCTGGCTCTCCTGGACCAAATTGTACAAATTTCTTGCCTCAAAATGTATTCAGAGACATATTTTGGCGAACCGATATGGTTGAATAACTGAAAGTGGGGCAGCTGTGGCTCAGAGGTAGAGCGAGTTGTCCTCCAATGGGGAGATTGGTGATTCGACCCCTGGAGACTTCCACATGCCGAAGTGTCCTTGGGCAAGATACTGACCCCCAAATTGTCCCCCGAAGGTGTGCATCGGAATTTGAAGAATCCTCGACATTGGGAAAAACTCCTTTTGGCGGGATTTAATGTTGTAGCGTACTTGTAATTCAGTTGCTGAAGGATCCTTTCTTGACTTTGAGAAACGCCAATTATCTCCTATCAATATCTGTCTCTCGTACACAATCCAGGTGTATAATACTGTAAACATACGTGCAGCGTATCCTTAAACTTGTCAACCTTTACTGGATATTAAGTAAAGCTGAAGCTGCACTTACGTGTGGGGCATTTACAGATCCCTCCCGAACCTTTTGGAGGCCCATTGGGGATGCTCCCATAATTTTCAAACATGTTTGATATCAGGATTATTACATCAGTAATTTGAAATGGCGACACATCAAGCAAACAAGGGTGCGTTGGTCAGCCACCGCTTTAAAAGCTAGTACTGTGATAGATAATAAACCACTTTCTCTCTGCAAAGCAGCCCTGTGGCTACAGCAACTTCGTCAGGTAATTTTGTGTACATGTGTTTACCGGGAGAACACGTGACTTGAGCGATGTATTGCACAATAATCTTAAAAATCTTGCATGGGTGTGATGCCCCACTGTTTTTAAAATGCTGTAGTGTGTGTGCGTGTTTGCGATTAGAGACAAGAACAACGGTAGAGATTTTTAAATCCTGTAGTGTGAGCCCAGCTTAAAGGATCAGTGGCTCTTTCCACTGCTCATTTTCAGACTTTAGAGAATTCGGAGCACATAGTTTAAATGCAGAAACAAAGTTAGAATATGATATTTGCATGTCATACATGCAACAAAAGCCCATTCCACTTGCATATTTGTCATCACATTTTCCACACAATTTCATTGTGTTGTCTGTACTTGTGACAAAGCCAAACACATTATTGTGACTGTGTCAACGATGCAATTGTCTCAAGCGGAGCAGTGGAAGAATCATTTTGCCCTCTCCAGTGCAATCTCCATGAAAATCTGTTTAGGTAAACACTTTATTTTTTGTGTCTGAGAGCATCACATGGATATCTGCTTAACAGTCATCTGATGAGGTGATGACAGTTTAGGCTGTGTGGGCTGAGTTGTTGGATAGTTGTGCCTCACCGTGTGTCAGTCAAAGTCTTGATGGATTGGTTGTTTTTTTTTAGAGCCCAAAAGATGAATTAGCCAGTCCAAAATATGATCTGATATTTGCTCATTGCACAGGATTAATTTTGCAACACACACCCTAGGTGGAACTAATGCAACACTTCTCTTTAAGTTGTATTTTATTCAGATTGTATTTAAATTGTAAAGCATGCTGTATACTGTTTTGTTTTGTAGCCTATTTTGACCTGTTGCCTGTTGGGAGAGTGAAAAACATCTAGAGATATAAAGGTGAGATCAATTGTAGTTGGAAAATGCCAGATATTTCATTATGTAGAAACAATGTTGTCAAATTTGTATACGTGGAAATAATTGTATGCATACCAAAAAAAAAATCCTTGATTGGTATCTCCACCAGGAGTCATTTGATCGGCCGTTTGTTGATGCCTGAGTGCGCGAGTGAGTGTGCACCTGTGTCCGTCCACGGCTAATTGCATAATATTCTGGATTGCCAGTTAGGTCTGCATGCTCAAGGATCTCTCGTGGTTTTGCGGTGACTCACAATTTCACGAAACCCCTTTTATTGCCTGTTTTATACTGCTGTCGACTGCCTGATGACTCCTCAGTCTCTACTCTTAACTGGCCCATAGGCCTGAAAGTGGAAACGCAGCTGAGTGTATTGCCGACTCCCAGCTGCTACTCTCGGCGTGTTTGGATTAGCGCTAACAACGATTGGGACTACGAGTACCCACGCTGTACTTTGCCGCAACAAGTGATGAATTCCTATTGTTTTTTTTTGGCAAGATTTTATGAAATGTCTTTCATGCATACATTGCTGCTTGCTTTTATTTAGAATGCCTTAGGATGCCTTACAGCTCATTAGTAGAAGTGAGTTTATTCAATTGTGGGTTGTTGTTACACGATACAGCAGTGGTCATTGTAGACAAATCTGGCATAGATCTGCACCTTTTAGGCTCATGGACTATAAAGTGTAATAAGCTGTGACATTCGAAACGTTTGATTTACTCGTTTTTGTAGCATTTTCTGTATCTGCTTTTTTGTAAGTGTAAACAAAACAACTCAAAGACAATTATTATACACTGTGTAAAATTATGTATTGGTATAATATGCAATTGATGATTTTGTCTGCGTTTAGTTTGCCAGGATATTAGAAAGAAGGACCCTGTGGTTATAATGCATGAGCGTAAACAAAGACTTGGAAATCCGTGTCTGAAAATATGCCACACAAATTCTGGCTGTTTGACCAGCTGCTCATTTGGCCCTTGTGGACATGCAATCAGCGGTAAATTCTGAGGAGATCCCACCTGCTGTTCTTGACCTTCTGTAGCTGATTCAAACGATACGTGATGCTTTCCCTATGGCTTGAGCAGTTTGGTTTAACTATACGTTGAAATTCCTTTTCAAGTCTATCTCAAATCAGTATTCACACACACACATACACACATACTGTGTGTACATCACCGGTTGCTGTAATCCTTCCTGCTCCTTTCCCTTCATGGCATGAAAAATACCCCTTTCTAGCAATTTTTCCATGAAACAATGCACTCTAAAGTACTTAGATACCCATCATAGGTAAAAAGGGCCATATACTATAAGAGGCTAATGTGGCTAACATGTGATTGGTGCTCACTAAACTGAGGTCAGACTCATTAGAATAAGCGTGGGAGGTTGAGACAATGTCTAAGTGGCTCCAGAACAGAACTATCTATTGCACGTTTGGGTGTCATCTCGGACACATTGTCAGACTAATTTGACTTCTTGCAGCAGAATGGCGATTTTCTGCCTTAAACTGTCAGATTGGCACCTCAAATTGGTTTCTCTCCCTCTCTTTGCTGCACTCACAACTTGCACTCTATTTCTCATCCCTTTGCCTTTTGTAGCACAAGTGCCAAAGTACTCCGAGCTAATGTGCATAGAAGCTAACAACCGCCAACTCCCTTGTTTTTAGTGGCTCCTATCTGGGATTCCCCTCTCTTTCCTCTATGTTTTGGTTTGATTCTGTTTTGACAGCTTCAGAAGTAAAGTGCAACTTAAGTGAGGAGAGCTGGCTATTACATGATTACATGACTTGTCATAATTGCTCGATGGCACGTGGACTTCCTCAGGAATCTGTGCCAAACGAAGCAGCACAAATCTCAGTGGCAATGCAGCCAGACACTGCAGGTGTACCATCCTAACACACCACCAGTGCAGGATGAGAATATATCTGTCTGCACAGAGTATGTAGTTCTGTGGTGCCATGGTGTGGTTTTGGTGTGAAATCAGTAGGAGGGAACTTGTGGATTCAGCTTGTGGCTATTTTTAACAGCAGCTCCCTGCCAGCGGGGAGTTAGATGGAAGCCGGCACACTCCCTCCACCTTCGCTTCTAGGATATCTCACAGACACTCGAATACATGCATGTGTTAGTGCCGGAAGTATTAGTTCAATAATTAATTACTCAATCAACAAAAATGAATCAATTATACATCTGATAAGTGGTGGACGATGATGAGATCTGATAATGATTTATTTTTTGTCAGTTATCAAATGAAAATCCCAAACATTGAATATCAAAGATAGATTTTGGCCGCAAATCAGACTAAACAAGGAATCCCAAGATATAGCATTGCCTGGTGTAACCTGTGGTGGGCATATGTCATGATAATTAGATCAACATTGGAACTGGACTAGATTTACATAATACTTTTATCCACCGATGGCAATCTAGGGCTCAGTGTCTTGCTGAAGGACACTTTTACAAAGTAAAGTATTCAGCTCTTTCAAATAATCTAACAGAAATATGATTTTATGCGATGATGGATGGAGGGATGTCTTATAACTGCTACAGACAACACAATACGAACAATTTTCTGTCCCATGCAATACACATGGCCTAAGGGTGGGAGAAGACCTAGACCAAGAGGGGGTCCGCAAAGTTACACATTAACATGACTACAACCTATAATAAGAAAATAAACATCTTCCCATTTGTTAAATGTTATGAAATTGTGATGTAGAATATGCCAATATAGAATTAAAATCCATTCTAGAAATATATGAATCTGTCAACATGTCTTATTTCAATGGCTTAGCATTGTATGCATGCGTCATTACAAAGTACTTAAAAATGGCACTATAGGCTGCCCTACACATTATTATAATTAATGACCAGTTTAATAAGAAACACAATTTAATATGATATGTAAGAGGGGGTCCCTCCCCCCATCACTATAAGCCAAGGGGTCCTTGTCCTGAAAAAGGTTGAAGACCTTTGACCTAGACCATGTATTGAGCACTGTATGAAAACGCCGCTATAAGTACGACTGCTGTCGTCTCAACATAGTTATGCTTCTACAATTCTGAAGGTTTTGAGACATGAAATACTGTAAAACTAACACAGTTTATAAAGATATGTCGGTGAGTTTGAAAGTATTGATTCTGTGTGGTAAATGTTGTATGGTGGTAATCAAATCCTAACTTGATTGGCCTTTCTGATCCCTGGGTCAACAATCAAGCAGTCTAGCTGTCTGTTGATGTGAAATTGGATTAGATTTACTGATGCCATGTGACCTCTTTTTTTTTTCCTGGTTCTTTTTGACCTTAAGATCCCGACAGACAACTCTGTTGTGTTGGTATACAGGGAAATTATCAAATGCACTAAACACATTTTATGTTAAATCTTATAAATGATTGCATTGTGTTATACTGCAGTGATTATGATATTTTGTCCATCCCATTAAATCAATGAGTGACTAACTTTAAAAACCCTTCCCCTGACTAATTATGAAAAGGAGCACATTGTCTGTGTAGAATCGTGCAGAAAATGTTCAAAATCAACCTCTGAGAGTGTATCTCTCGTGCAACGTCCTCCAAGTCGAACACACTCCAGAAAAAAGAAATGAAATGTTTTAGCATCCATCTGAGGCAAGCAATTACGTAGAAGGAATTCAAAATAATTACCTTATTTGCTTAGAAGTGTGGACGGTGCTCCAAGTAGCTGTATGTTCCGTCTGATTTTGCATTTTCTTAAGATGTGCATAATAAATTACATCAAGGGGGGATATTTTTGTTATGAAAAACAACAAGAAAATACAGCTTCAGTATAATACAGTAAAATAGAATACAACGCACTAAAGGAGCAAAGAGAAGCAGGAGTCTGAAAATATATTGATGGAAAAAAATTGTTTTTTATTGTTATATCTAAAAAGAATGTAGAAGTGCGTCAGATGCATTTTTGTGAGGGTTCGAGACAGTGTTTATTATTGATTGGGTCAAATCTGGCTCGCTGGACTTCAATCAGTCAACGGTAGCGAGCACAGGAACGGAGCCGATTCCTGCTCAACGTCTGCATTTCTGGTTCAATTTTCAGTCAGAAACGGGGTGTACAAAAGTGAGCAGAGCTAACGACAATCCATTTGTCGGAACGACTTTAGGTGCACAAAATCTCATTGGCCCCACCACGAAAAAGAAATCCGTAAAAAATTCCGAAATTCCAGAATGAAATGAAACAAATTTAAAGTGAATTACTCGTTTTTTCTTCGCTGTATCAGGTTTGACTCAACAAAGCACAGCACAGTCCCACTCTTCTTTGATACGAGCTCCTTCTGGGGTTTGGGGAGATATTATCAAAACAAGGCCTAACAACCTCAGTAACCTCAGTATTCTGGTAAGCTTATGAATTATTCACAAGTCTTTGCTCATGTATTTTCTGCTCCCATAGTGTGCATCAACACAGTCTCGCACAGATCTCATCTTCCACTCATTTCTGACTGCCAGAACCTGGAAACATAATGCATTCAGTGTAATTAACTTGGATTTGACTTTTTGTTTTTAAAGCATGACTTTGCTGTGTTGACATCACAGCCCTCTCCTAAACACCTGCATTTGCATAACTGAATTTTCAACCGACTTATGTTGGATTATTTTAAAGATTCATCCGTGTGTGTCTCCAGCATCACCCTGAGTTCTCCTCATTTAGTTGAGTTAGCGTCTCCTAACTAAATTGGGATGAATTAGTAACCACGGGTTCCTGACAAATTCGACATGATGTTGTGTCTCCATGTTTTTTCTTATTATTATTATTTCTCCCAGGAAACACATCCTTCCTTTGTTCTTGATTACCTTGACACACATTAAGAGTTTCCAAGTCTCATACGTGCTAATGGTGTAAAACAACACGTGCTTAGATGTCCTTGAATAACATACTTGGTTCCAATCCAAGGTTTTAGTGGACTCCAGTGCCGTTTTCCCCCAAATTGACTGTTCAGTCTTGTATGGCAACACACAGGTCAGCCAACTATTATACGCAAATCTTTTTTTTTTTTTCAGGGTGACTTATTTTTATTATGTACCAGCAATGTTTGCCAACAAAGTATATTTTGTGTTCTGGTTATTTTGGGAACACACAAAATACCAATTTCCCTTCGGTTCCACAAACTCATGAATTATGGATTTAAATAAATATGCATGCAGCCCACTGAGTCCCATTACAGGTTGAATCCTGTATGAAATAGAATAATTGTTACACAAAGTTAGTTGTGTTGCAGACCTTTTGTTGGCGCATAAGTAGATATATACAGTAATGCTTGTGCTCTGTGCCTGGCCTTTTTAGATACAACAAAAAAATGGAGACAAAGAAGAGGCTAGATGTGTTGTTGTTCATATAATTCAATGGCGGTTGATTTGGAAGTGGTCTGACTTGGCTTTTGAACCCTCTGAGCAATTATTGTATATAATGAAAGCTGCCGACCTCGATGGATACCAGCGGTTATGAGTTTACATTGTTGTATTTTCCCTCCAGTTGAATCCAAATTGATTTCCATTGTAATTAATTTAATGTGTCTCTCCTACTCCAGGAATAGAACTGTTCTGTATGTACAGTTATACTGAATATCCCAATCAGTGGCGGCTGCGGACTTGAGAAATTGGGCAGGACAGGAGGGAGAATCAAGCCTTTGGCGTAATTTTAGTTTATGTAGTTATTACTGTCTTTTTTGCACTTGCACAACCATTTTCTGTATGGGCTCAGTGCTGTTTTATAATGTGATCTCATGTTCCTATTTTCTATATTTTATATAGGTGAGGTGCTAAGATAGGATGGGAATGAACTCCATGTGTGTATAATGTGCCGGCATTATCAATCCCAGCCTGCTAGCTGGTCCCCTAAAGCATACAAGCACTTTTCAGCACTATTAGTCGAGTTTTATGCAGAAAGTAATGCGTGTGTGTGTGTGTGTGTGTCCCTCCCGGAGGAGGACAAAACACACTGATCTCTAAGTGACAAGGCTTCCCAGCATGAGCATATTTAAGTGTGGACATGGCCAGTTTCTACGAGGTTGATTGCAATACTCCCACGATCTTGTAAAAGAGCCACTTCACTCTGCCCTCAACAGTAAAATGTCTGGTTTCTAAACGGATGGATACATGTATAAAGAAAAAATCCAACAGGAATCACTCATATGCAATATATAAAGAATGTTCTTGTGTTTTATAGACACAACCTTTCCAACTTGTTCTGCATGGTTTTGAACAGCGGTGCAATCTCTGTTCATTTCCAACATTCACCTCAGCTGACTGCAAGGTCTTTTTTTCCCCCCGTGATGCCTCAACATGGTGGTTTTTACTGAAATAAAGATAGAGTTTCTTGCTTGAAGTCAAATACAATCATTTCACTGATAGTGAGGAGCTGGTGGAGCGTTCTGAAAAGCTACACATCCTGAAAGGGGATATGACCCACAGATAGTCTGGTTACCTCGCGAAATGGTTTCCTCTCCTGTGCGCCGCTCACCCGTGAAAACGCCCTCCTCCCTCCATGTGTCAATACACCCACCGGTGACAGGTGAAATGAGTCGCGCTAGCTGCACCTTGTCAAGTTTGCTGTGATAACTGGGGACATGTGACTTAAATTCAAAGCCGACTCCTTTCCCTGGATGAATGATTTTCTTTCAATAGCCAATATGCGTCCCGTCCAAAGGCCTTACATGAGCGCGAGCATCTCGGGTCAAAGTGACGATTGTTCGCCTCGAAACCTGCAGAAAAGGAACAATGGCAAATTATGCATTTGTGTCTCTCCATTGATGGGGAAAGACATGAGAAATCAGCCAGAAAGAGAGGTTTATTCCATTTAAAATCAGCATAATGCGTATTTACACCAGCTGAAATGGATTGTTTCTGAAAAATTAGATCTAGAAAGGGTAGTGAATCATTGAAAGATTAAATGTAACCTTCATCCCTGCATGATTATTGTTCTCCCCAGAAAGATAACTTTATTTCATAAGTCTCGAACAGTGTAGATTTCCTCATCAAGGTGAACTGCTTTGTCCTGCCATTTGCCAATCCTGGCAAAACAAGCTGTCATCAAATGACCAAACAAAGGCCGGATCGAAGGTGGCGGGGATCAACACGTGTCAACAGCAGGCCTGTCGACGCCGACCAATAGTCTAACATTGGAATTGACCGATGCTGCCCTCAGGTTGTTGGGATCGAGTGGTGAAAAAGAGGGAGTGGGCGCAAGAACAACAAGCAGCTGTTTGAGGACTAATGTAACCTAAAACAATGCCGCATAAGCACTATCACAAAGTGTGTACGCAGCTATGAAAGAACACCATTTGTCCTCACTTTTGCTCTCTGTAGGGAGATGCCCACTTTCCGACTTTCCACAAACTAGACACTATAAGCATTTATCCCAACTGCTCTCCTATAGCCGCCCCCAGATGACACAAAAGAGACCTCACTGATATAATTCATGGCTCTCATTATTTTAAACATTAAATTCTCCCTCCTCTTGTGAGCTGGTTTATTGATTCAGCCACCAGGTTGGTTCTTAGACAGCCCCACATTGTCGTATACAGATATCACAGCTCGCCAGTGTTTTCAGAAGCGTGCTATTTCTGTCCTTTTCGGGCCTAAAGTCATGGCCAGACAGCCCAGGACCAAATAATCACTTTCAGCATGCGGCGCGGAAGCTGGCCCCTTCCTATGTCACCGATCTAAAGATGTGTGGGAGCGCTCGAGGTCATTATATCCCACTGGAAAGTTAATCTCGCACCAATTAGTTCCAGCCCAGGAGGTACCACCAGGCCCTGCGCTGCCGAAATGGTGCTATCCTTTGGGAACCCTCCTCCCACCACTCGCTCCCACCTTTTTTTCTTTCCACAGATCGACTTCTACACAATGAAGCGCGGCCTTGCTTTCTCTCTCTCTCTCTCGCTCACACACACACACACACACACACATATACACAGACAAACTCTCCCTCTAAGGTTTTCTGCTGTATTGATCCAGCCATCATTCTATTTTAGCTCTGCAATTACGTCTGGTGATATTACTGCAGGTGTTACATGACTCTCCTAATTGGTGTGTCAATATGAAGTCCGAGTTCTGTGTCGCGCAGTCTCCGTCCCCCTAAAAGTTGTCGCTACTGGGTTAATCCTATGCACGCGTGCAGATTTCATGCTCCGCACGGGCCCACATTACAGCCGCACTGACATGTAAAAGCTGAGCCGAGGTCATGCAATGCACCGGCTGCTAGCTCGGCTAATTTCCTCCCGTCGGACCTTCATCCCGCGAATACTTGGACTGTGGATGAACCACACTTTCTCTGGTACATGGCGATATATCTTGCTCCGGCGGCTATGCCCTAGCAGCTCCGTACCTTGGCGGTAAGAGCTAGCGGCTGGCCCCTGCCTGGTCCAACTCGACCTCCCAGCCCCCCCACAGACAACGGCATCTGTGCCAGTTGCAGGATATGGGGAAGGCATGTCTCATTCCAGCTGAGTAACAGAAACACAATGGCCCTTTTCACGGCCACCCACTTTCCCCCTCTAAAGAGTATTTTCCTCTCGGCCTGTCTGCTTGTGCTCCCATTAAGCATTTTTCACCTCCGCAGTACATGCTCCCCACACTAAACTGAGGTATGCCGCTGCACACACAGCAGCAAACACGGCCCGGGCAGTTCCTCGCGTTTTCACCAGTAACAATCTGGTGGTAATATCCCAGCGTGAGCTGTGGCTCAGGGTTTGAACGCAGAGTTGAACACTGATGCTGGGAAGCGTTTTCAGCACCACGGACAGCGGTAGGCTGCAAACTCCAGACGTCTTAGCACCGGAGATAGATCATGGGCTATGGGCCCGTCTGCTGAGTGGGAGTGCAGCTGATTAGGCTCAATTGGTGAGAAGTTAACATCGCGTTGCCTTAGTGGAGAAGTTTGCAAACGCACTGTATTGGTGCATCCTTAGGCTACAGCCAAATATATAACCTACACCTCTTACAAAGCTCCAGCATCATCAGATGGCATCATTCACCAGCTGAACCCTAATCCTAGGTTAACTTCTAATACATTTTTTAACTTACATAAGATTATTTTAGATGAGTCAGCAACTAAGAATTGACTAAATTTGATGTGACTTTACTTAAAATATCCATGTCACTATCACTTCGATGTTGAATAATGGCGCTGTTCCGTCTGTAGCACTGATGCAGAGCGCAGGTCGATAGAGAAGGAGATGCGATTTCTTATCCTGCTTGCTTGTCACGGTTGTAAATAGAACGTTTGGTCCTAATTCCGTATTCCTCATCGTAGCAATCAGCAGACAGAAGGGAAACGACGAGAGTGTGAGAGACGCGAGCCACAAATGGCGCTTTCTATCCGCCTCCCTCAGCTTATTTTAGAGAATCGTTCATAAATTTGAAATGCATCTCGCAGTCGGATAGTGCTGCATTCATATGCGAGTGCTGTGATTAATTAATGCAGGCCTTTATTTTTAAATGACCACAATAATTTATGAATGATGGCGATCCTTTGCTGCATTACCACAGTTTGCCGTCGCTGCGACCATTTGACTGACTCGAATAGTCGAAGGTTTGGGGTTGCTGTCAGTCACAGCTATCAAAGCTCCGTGTCAAGTTGATGGAGATTTTCCTCTCCACCCTCCTACGCCCGTCTTTACACTTTTCTGTTCTTTATTTTTGCACCGTTGTTTATCCCCCCCCCCCATTTCATCATTGCTTGATTTCTCACTCCCAGACAGCGTTCCCTCCTTCTCCGTCTCCACGTCTCCCTCAACAACTACTTCACAGGTCTGTGTGACATGAAGGGGGTTGAGGGAGGGGGGGTGCAAAGGGAGAATATGACAATGCAGATGATTGTGTGAGAGAGTAGTTCGGTACTGATTTTCTGTGAGGCGTCTCAGCCACTTTTGACATACTCAACGTATTGAACAACATGGTTTTGATGTTCATGTTGTAATAACTTTTGTAGATATTTCACCATTAACCATCATTAACCCGATAATAGGGCGAGATGAAAAGTTAATATTTTGTCGGTTTTGTCTTTAGCAGCAAATGTTAGCATGCTAGCATGGTAAATAAAGATGGCTACCCTGGAATGGATAGCTACAGTTGAGCCAAATAGTTTTACTGAACTGAAGTCTCCAAATCCAATTATCCTCTCCTATGATACCGTGCTTTTTCATCGTAGTCACTATTAACACAAATGTATTTTGTGCTACTAATGATGCATGATTATGATATAAATATGCAGGTAATGTACTTTAAACTATCACAAGCTAATGGCCATCCTCATTATGTTAAAGTAGCATTAGCCTTATAAATTCTAAGTGACCTAAAATGTCCCACTGTTTTCTGTTTTGAAGCTAATTTAATTTCAAGTGCTTACAGAAGTAAGGCTACACCTATCAGCCTTGAAACAAATGTTTGATGTATGGGCCTCAAAATATAGCCTGCATTTATTCCCCAACCCACTTCTTTGAAAGATATTTCCTCTTTCTTCTCCATTATCCACTTTTCCGGCCTAATATTTAGGGCCACAGCTGCTGGCTGCCGTAGCTGTGAGGACATTGGACTTTGGTTTCGGAGCCCCTCAAGACACAGAGATGAGCTTATGTAGTAGAATTGTTCACGCCCCACTGGAGAATTTCGCTCCGTTTCCCAGCCAAGCCTTCTCACTGCAGATTTGTCTGCTCACTTATTGTGTCTAATTCCTTTTGCTGGCTAAGGAGCTGCCAAGACGCCATTGAGACCCCCTAAAAAGCCAGACTTAGCAGGTATCTCTCAAGACTTAGATGATGGCATTGTCATGTAAGGAGGCTACCTCTGACGTATTTCTGTCAGCGGTTACCCTAATTTTAGATCTTGTTATATCAATGCCGGCTGGAAGCGAGGCAACATGTCTGACGCAAATAAGATGCTCCAAATTCCACTGTCAGAAGCTGTCTCATGCAACATCACCAATGACGTCACGCATTCATAAATATGCCATCAGTAGCTGTTTCATTTTTTAGCAACTACAGAGACTGTTAAGTGTTGCCCTAATATACTGCAGTGTAACAAAAAGTGAGTAGAGGCATGCCGTTATTACTTTTAAAACTTCAGCTTCTTGTCATACAGGACAGCTCTCACGCTGGCACAGAGGTAGAAGTAAATAGGGATGAGTCAGAGATTTAAAAATAACACAGTTTCTCACTAATAACTTCCATCCTCCGCCTGACTCTCTCACAGTCTCACTCACGAGTTGTTCTTCTGCAACACTTCAGCACTTTTATACGTTAACTTCTATCATCTAAAATGGATTCTATGTCTATTAAAAGTTTCATCAAATTCTATGTTTTGGGAAATGTAGTCAAAAAAAAGAATCCTATTGCTGGTACTGCTTTCATCTTGGGGGCCTGTGGTCTTTGTCTATGTGATAGCATTGCGACCATGTAGTGACTGAACTTTACAGATGTGTTGTTGAGGTCTAACTGACGGCCGATTTGGAAGATTCTCTTTTTTTTTAGTATGCACATTAGTATTAAAATGACTTGTGTTCATTTTGCAAGTTGGAATTTAATAAATGTCTAACACAAACACAACCCATAGCAAAATTAATTAAACGCCGTTCCCACAAAGACAAGTAAGTGAAGGCTATGTATCTCTCGATGTGAACTCTATTTCAACCTCATCCTTGGAGAGTTCTCCGGTAATTGAAATAGGGATAGTGTCCCTGAGCCGGGCGCCATCACCTCATCCTCTATATACAAATGGATTGTTAAATGGACAGCCAGCAAATGTTTGAGTTGATTTTCGTCACCCACAATCTGTCAGGGTGAGCATTCGTCAGCACAGATATTGATTTAGTAATATGGGTGAGATTGGCTGGGAGTTAGGAAGCAGTGCATCAAACCACAAATCAAGAGTTCATAGGAGACTCGGGGAACAGGTAGTGCCGGACCGGATCGTGACTGAAAATCCAACAAGCTGTTGAAAGTAAAAACATTGTGGTTGGGGATGAGCAAATATTAAAACGGGTAGACGAACAACTTGAGCACACCGTGAGAAACAACATTTCAACAGCCAACCGAGTGTCGTTCGTTATAGACAAGTCCTCTTGTTTGTCAATCGAGTCGTTCAATAACAACGTCGTGTTTTCTGATTCTGCGACTCCATGCGTTGGCACTCGCAGATTCTCAACGAGAATACCGCTTTCTGCTTCTAATTGGGTCGATTTGCCTTTGAACCCATCACTGTGCCGCAGGCAGTAACTTCTTTTTGGATACATTCAAATTAAAATGCACCTACAAAGAGCCGGCGCACACCTACGCAGTGAGCAAAATTCATACACAAACACACCCATGCACACATTCATAGGTTTGCACATACAGAGAGCACTCATCTGAGGGAGTTTGACTTTAGCAGATTGTCAGCCTTTGCAGACAGAGAGACATGTCAACATCACAAGACTCTCCCCCCCACCCTCCCATCCCCTCCCCACCATGACAGGCGTCTCCATGGCACCCCTCAGATCAGTGTGGCGCCACCACGGCAGCTCCTTACATTTCAGTCTCCCCTCTCGTCTTCCCCCCACCGCTCGAGCAACGGGGTCTAGAAATATGTTTCAGAATAGAATCAAGGCTGTTCCCACACACACACACACCTCCACAGTGCTCGCTTACAAACTTTTAGAAAAAAGGAACATCGCCATTCTGCATCCATGCAGTATTAAAGTGGGACACAGTCGGGATAGGGGTGGATGTCACATCAATGTTAGTATCATATATTACTTCATAGTGTGCATTCGAGCAGGCAAAACCTCAATGTTTGTATTACCTTCTTTGTGTAGTAAAGGGCAGTATGTTTCTAAAATGGTATGTATTATAGTAGTTTTTGTTTTAAGCTAGAAATTAAAACTAGAATTATTATTGAGATACTATTTAAGTATTGATTCCCCCCCTCGAAAATGCAGGATGCGTATTGCTCCTCACAGTCCAAAAGGTATATAAGCTAGGCTGAATCCCTCAAAATAGCCCACAGGTATGAATAAGTGTGAGTTATGAGTCTCATCCCAATGTCCGCCCTTACAGAGACACTTTGATGCTCCCTTCCAACAACTCCACCAGAGCTCGTAGCTGTCTGAGTGTGTAAAGCCTCCTCAGGAAGACTTTTCATTTCCTTTATACACACTTTCAGGAAGTTGTAAGAATTCATGAAAGGAGTTGGCAAAAAAAAAAAAAAGGACACGACTATGTTTGTTCATTCTGGACCATGGATTATTGATGGTATCCAAATTGTTTCTGTTTGATCCAACAAGTGAAGTCTTGCCGAACAGATGGCAGCCAAGAAACTGCACTCTCTTAAAGTTAGCATGAAGGAGGCTGACTTCACACGCCACAGAAAATCCTCTGCCCCTTGCCATATTTGATGTGACATAGCGCTGTCTCATTCTTCCCGTTGCCATTTCAGGACCTTTCAGCATCTTGCACTCATCTTGCACACATTGATAAGTTAAATGGCGCCAGCTAAAGGTTGCGAGGGTTCAGAAGTTCAGGGTAAAGCTCTGAAGGGATCCAATCTGTGCCTCGGAGCCGAAACTATCATTACATTATGGAGCAGCAGAAATCAGAGGTGTTAGTTTTAAAGCACAGCGGAGAGTGAACTACATCGCCGTAGCTTCCACTTTCTGTGTTTTCTCTCTTCTGGAGTCTGTTCAGGTTGACCACACTATGGAACAGGTACATCCTCGGATTTATTTGGCTCACGTCTGACTCTGCTGCAGATTTCTGCACGATCCATACTTCTACGAGCGTAGCACCAGCATTCTGCAGGATTGTAGCATCGCAAAGTCATAGGCGGTTGCATGTTAGCTGACATGAAAAATGAAACTCATTCCATGACGACGCCGCTGGATTAGCTTGAAGGAGCTCATTACTGCAATAATGCAATCCCTGGTGCCATGACCTATTATGTTGTACGTATGTGTTATATTTAATTTATATGCTGCAGAGTAATTAAGCAAATGAATCACTCTACATGATGTGTGCTCATTTTCTATCCATTACAAAATGGAAAGAAAGTCTGGAGTGATATTTGGACTGTTGCCATTTATCTAATCGTTAGCAGAACTTTACATAGTGAAAGTAAATCCAACCATAACCAAATGCATTTCTATGTCATGATGGCGATTCCAGAGCCTGTTTTTTAACATGACAAACAACACGATTGATTTTCACTTTCATGGCCGACGCAGTAAACATGTAGCAGCGCCTCCTTCTCTCTCGAGGCATAAAGAGACGGTATTGATTTTTGCCGTTGCTCTGCCATGCGGGCGAGTCACTGGTGGCAGATTTCTGAGGGCACTGATGAGTGAAGGCCATCGACGTGGCCTCTTGTGTTGGTGGGAAATGAACCCAGAAAAAGAAGCTGGAGAGCACCTGTTTGAAACCCTCTGAGAATCACACGATGTGACCTCGAAAAATCCATTGTATTCACACCTTTTCTCGTGATCAGCTAGATTTTTTTTCCCCCATCATGTAGTTTCAAAGAGTTTTGTAGAGATGCAGTGTGCAACTACCATGTAAGACGGTTCCTTTAAAAAAAAATGAGCTTTACAGTATTTGCTTTCCCCGTTTTTGTCCACTTCAGCGTATTATAGACGGACGTGTTCGAGGTTTGCAAATACTCTTCCCAAACATCTGTGCAGTTGTGCCTGCGTGCACACTTTCAACCGGGAGATGAATAACGATGTCGAACCAGGAGAACACAAACTCTGTTCCCCTCGTTCGCGGTGTTTGAATCACTTCTGCTTGTGGAAATCACTGATCTTTCTTTCATTGCATTTGGTTTCTATAAATGCAAAGTTCAAGAATAGTTTTGGCAGAAACACAGGGGGATATGCTGTCTTTTGATCAATCTTTCTTTCTTTCTTTCTTTTTTCTTTGCAGAAGAAAATCGTAAGGTTGTAGTTTCTAGCAACACTTTCACTGAGGCATGGTATGTATGTTCAGGAGTGACTGCAGGATTCATCTTCATCCTCTTAGCTCAGTGGGTCCTGATTGTGTGTGTGTGTGTGTGTGTGTGTGTGTGTGTGTGTGTGTGTGTGTGTGTGTGTGTGTGTTTACACGGCTCATAATGCCAGTGAACTGTCCCTCGGAGTAATTAAGAGCTTACCCTGTGATCCACTCGGGCAACACGGGATTGGCTCCACTCGATACATCCAGGATTCCATCACCACACCAGCAAACAAGGAGCCAAAACATTGTGTGGCGCGCAACAGACAATCCATTTTCTTCATATCGTTCTCCCTTTTATCACATTGACGATTGTCTGCCATAAAAGGGACTGATGGCATGCGGCCGAGGGCCCTTGAATCTATCGGTCTCCCCGTCGATCCAGGTGCTGAGACGCATGTCTTCTTTGGGCTCCAACACTTGTTGGATTCGGGTTTGGCTTTCCCATTTGATTAGGCTCTCTCCTAGAAACTGATTGTTTTGTTCCCTGTGCAGAGAAGACGGGAATATCGGCGGCTCTGGTCGTCGCAATCGCCACTCGGATGACGGGTGGTGTGTGCAGTGCCCCAAGCCTTGCATCTCCCCTGGATCTGTTTTCCCAGAGAGTGGTGGAGGTTAGGGCGAGTCCCCAGTTGGTCTGACTGGCCCAAGACAATTGGGATTGGTTGTGCATTTTTTTTTTCCCTCACTCAAACGTCCTAAGAGAATGATAATGTGTGGATCATGACCTTTCTTTGGACCCTGATGTGTTGCTATGGAGATAGCTCTGGCTATGCAATACCAAGCCTTAAAAGATGCCCTAATGGTTACCTGCATCCCATGTGTGTCATTAGGATACTCATGGATGTGTGGTTAGCCATTTTCCACTTCAAAGGCAGTCAGGGGTAAGTGGTTTAGGGTGAAATGCTTGTGGTATTACATGAGGGTGTTTTGTTCTCCTTTTCCTGTCGTGGAAGACTACTTGAGTAACTATTCGAGCCTGTGGATGAGAGGATGAAGCTGCTATATACAATACACTCTTCATATTTCAAAGCGACGCACTGACCAAAATGGGATTTTTGAGTAAAAGAGACCCTGATTATATATTCTTTCTGTCTGTAGTCGGCTAATTGATACACGGCGGATCGCGATGGATTTGTGATTACACCATTTCAAGGAAAAAGTTTCACCATATCTTAATCAATGGGAGTCTCACATCTGTCTGTGAATTGTTTGTTAAAAATGACTCACGAAGATGGATGGATCTTTGAATTTACCACGTTTTCTTTTCGCGACAATAGCTCTCGTTATGAAGAACAAAGAGCTAAGCATGAAGACCCTCGTGGCTACAAATAGAGTTGTGTGTCTATAGGCACTCTCACACACACACACACACACGCGCGTATATGTCGAAACTGTCCCCGGAGTGCACACCAATTTGAAGCAGGCAAGGTTATTCATAAAAAGATAGATGTTGCTTTTTGTTTCTGCTGTCATTTGACAATCCATCTTCATGCACGGTAATACTTGGCTGCTGGGTTCTTCCCCGTGCCAGGCTCCACACGAATGCACCCGGTGCGTCTGTTACAGAAGGTTGATGATAAAGACAAATTACTGTTCACAGGTGGCTTACTGTACTTCCCGGTGTCCAGAGAGGTGAAAGGAGGCCATCATATTTTATACACCAGGAACTGACATGGGTGTTATATATGAGAGATTATCAGAGAGCAACATTGAGCTTCAAGCATTCGTTGCTTGCCGATACAAACTCCGACTCGCCTCGGCAGACTTAATAGAGGTGCGAGATTAATTCAGGCAAATAGCCCAGTTTTATTGTGAGTTAAAACTGAACCTAATAGGCAACATATATAACAGTTGGAGTAATTCTGTTACACCATTGATTGTACTACAAATCTGATTTTTGCGCACTAAAATAAGAGGATTTACGAGGAGCGTCTTAATGAAAAGTTTATTGCTCTTCCATTCTGCGCTATACGGCCTCGTCGTCCGCCACCATTTAGCGGTGACGATATATATACACAAGCCGCTAATGGAAAGGCAAGTGCGGCGCGTTATCAGCACAGAGCGTGACTGGTATATGGTCGGGCATTTCAGCGTTTCCCCTTGATGCCAAATCAATACCTCGACATGTGTAACCCAACATGCTTTGACCGTAATGCCCCCTTAATTAAACGTGATGCAGGATCTGCTGAAATTGCAGTTGTGCAGCGATGTTACTCGGCCAGTGAAAATATTGACTTGTCTATCTATCTGACCATCTGGCAGTGTACATGACATCTCTGTGTAGTGTGTGACTTTCATCAGGCGTGCTGACAAGGACAAATGATTTAAGACAGAGTCTCCGTGTGTGTGTGTATATATATATATTGAATGCTTACCTTTTTATTATATAAAAATCCCCATGGACATTTTTACAAGAGTGTGAAAACGGCACTGCGTAGTCAGTTTTTGGTGGAGAAATAGGAACTTGTGCTGATGCCCTACATAAAGTTGGGCATTTTTTTCCCCCAGCTGCCCCGCTAATGAGTGACACATTAGTGGAGGCTTGTAAAACTTGCATTGTCATAATAGGCAGACATGTCCTCGTTACTGTATGTATTCGTCAGGCACAGAATGTGTTTGTTGCCGGGGGATGAAGAGGACTTTTTGGCGGTATTATTCGGTCTGACTGTCGTGTTCCCTGCTGCAGAAACGTGGAGTAAAGCACGCTCAAATGGAGCTAATTCAATAATGGACTGCTCTCTGAAAGCGAAATGAGGAAAAACGGGTGACGTACGTGGCTAATTCTTTGACATGACTAATTGTTAAGCCAGTATTACTCAGCATGAACGCTGGAGGCTTTGCATTATAATCATGCACACGGCTTAGCATGGCTGTAATAGCATGTTCCAACTACCAAAAGTGTTCTAGAGCAGTATAAAGAATCATAACTTTTTAATGATCTTTTTTTCATTTTTAAATGCGTGGCTGTCCGCACGAGTCCTAATGAGTGTTTTCCCGTGTTTTTTTCCTTACCTCATGGCAGCCCTTAATGGTGGCTGGAAACCTTGACTGAGCGTGGCCATCATCCACCCTCCATCCTGATCTCATTTGTCTTTTACAATCTGCTCTCCTACCTGTCAGGTCATCAGCCTGTTTGTCCTCCCCCTTATTGTGAGCCTGAGATGAGACCAACAGCCCACTCCGATGCCAGATAAACGCTATCCCATTTGGATTCGGCAACAAGAGTAAATGGAGATTAGAGGGCAGTTGTTGCTGTAAACTGCCATCTATTTAAGTAAAACTGGATTTATTCTCTCTGTGTTGGCTTTTACTTATGTTAGGGGAATAAAAAAGTTTGAATGAGCTGTAATCCCAGGGGACTGCTTATGTGATTAGATATCATGATCACACTCCAAAGCCTTTCATCAAAGAGCAACTGTGTGAATGATGCAACATTTGTGATTCCGTTAATCCTCTCTTGCAAAGCGATGCACGCTTCTGTGTATTATGTAGCCAGTCTTACAAAAATACATACAGTAAAAAAAATGAAGAGATTCTAGTTGGGATAGCAACTTTTATTCTGAAATACAGCAAAAAATAAAGCGTTTTTAGCTTTTAATAATGCATACGTTGCTAGCGACTTGTGCATAGTTATGAATAGGAAATGCTTGCATTAGCAGAAAAGAGCAGTGTTATGACAATGGCTTAGAACTATCACACGGTTTGTGTGCTCATCTCAGTACAAGGCGTCGTGTCAACACTCCACTAGTGACGAATCCTCACCGTGAACAAGCTGCACCTCGCCTGGTCTATTATATATGTAAGGGAATATTCTCTACATTAATATATGTCATCTTATGAATAGGTTCGCATTTAATCCGTGTTATTAGGAGTCTGCTTCTCTAGGCGAGGCAAGGTCACAACAAGACCCTAGAACGTCTCTCATGGCCGAACACAAAGTTGTTACCTTTAACCAAGACATAATACAGACGCCGTGGCAGCTTCCTCAAGATAACTTAGGCCTTTATGCTTTCCCAGAAGGACAGTCTTGGGGTTGAACTGTTCAGTTCATAACTGCTCAAACCTTGATTCTCACGATGATCATTGAGGATCAATAAATATTTATGCATAAGACATCTACCATCTCCAGAGGTCTCCTTCCTTCGACTCAAATTTCCATCACAATAAACACTCCTTTACCCCTGCCTCCATGGTTATTATCAGGCAAATCAGAACACACAATGAGCCGTGTTGTTAAAAAGTACTTGATATAGCGATGGCTCAGAGAGAAGGATGGAGAACTTAACCTCTAGGAGTAGCTGCTCGCCGTCAAGGTCACCAGAGTGTTGTCAGAGCTACGAGAAAAAAATCTATTACCGAGGCGAAGGAAAGGAAGGAAGAAATATATACGATTCTCAAATTAGCTATTTTTTCCTCCATTGGTCAGATGTGCACCCTCTGGGAGTTTGATCCAAGCACGGCAAACTTAATGGCCTTTTTTTTTCTTTTTAAGGAAAACCATGCAGTAGTCTCCATCCATTATCTGTAACAGCTTATCCCAGTCAGGGTCACCGGAGCCAATCCCAGCTGACATAGGGCGACGTCACGGTGCACCCTGGACAGGCTGCCGGTCTATAACAAGGCTGACACTTAGAGACAGAGACGGGCACGCTCACATGCACACCTACAGGCAATTTGGAGTCATCAATTAACCTAACCTGCATGCCTTTGGGCTGCGGGGCGACTAACCACTACGCCACCGCGCCGCCCTCAGTGCTGGATGTTGGATGATGATATCCAAAGTAAAGAGGCGAGGTGATGCATGAAAGCTGCCCTGTGGCTTTTGATATTGAGCACTAAAAGCTCACGAGTGAAAGAAATCCATGAAACTACCATTTAGACATGAACTCTCTTTGAATGGCCATTATTTTGCTCTAAAAGTAAAACCGCTACATTACCTCACCCCCTTGCCTGAATGGGTCGTTTTTAAAGAATGACTTAATTTACTTAATTACCTCTTAAGTGTGAAGGAGGACACGTAATATTTGAAACACTTGCTTTCAATCCGGGATGATTTCAAAATAATAAAAAAGGATTTAGTGAAGAGTCGGTGACCCTTTTTATCACAGTCCTATTGTGTAATGAGATGAAATGATTGCACGAGAGAGACATTTTCAAACTGGGTTACTCTGACAGTTCCCTCTGTGAACTGCTTTGACAAACATTCAAAATTTAATCTGTTTATATTTAGCTGCTTCATGATTGAATAATGCAACCCCTTTTACATGCAAAAACAACTGCAGGGTGTCAGCGATGATGAAAAATAGATGCATTCAATTTAGTTCTCCCTCCCCCCCCAAAAAAATAAAGTTATCTTCTGCATTTCTCTTTCACAAACTCTGCCAACCAAATCCGTCATTAGCGACATTAAATCCATAAGACGTCAACCAACCTAGGGAGGAATGAAAGCCAGCAGAATAGCTGGCGATTAATTCCATCACTAGCTAAATCCGTTTGTAAAGATTTATGGATTTGTAATTAGCATAAACATGAAGGAGCTCGATAACAATGACATTATCTCTGCTGAACTAATCGGTTTATTCGCACAAAAAAAAACAAGACGAGAGTAAATCTTTTGTTTATCACGTCTGCACTGTAGTTGGGTGTTTACATACTTTGACAACAAAGTATGACAATGGCTCGAGCCCACGCAGATCTGGGCTACTTGTATCATGGCATAAGGCTAATCTTGCAGAATCAAGGCACTGGGTGACATCAGTCTTCTCTGATGTGGAAATGAAGGATAGAAGTGTCATAGTGTGGAAAATCAGCTCTTTAGGAAACCTCCTCACAGTAAAAACCCTCCTAACAGAGCAAACGGATCCACCATGATTGTGCCACGTTCTCGGTACCCGAGATTCTGAGGGATTGCTGTGGCATCTTGAGGATCCCACCACTGAACTTCAGAGGGAAATCACCGCACCAGCTGTTGATTGACATGATGTCATCTCCTTGTCAGCACAGGAATGGAGCTCAAGGGTCGGATTCCCTGACGGGCTGGGAGCCCGCGGAGAAATGCCAGGGAGCCGGCAGGCACTTGTTTTTAATAGAAAAAAAACCCCCTCAGATCTGTCATTTCCTCATTCACTATGTGGGTGACTCCTGGAAGCCATTAAGAGCAACTTTACCCTCCCCTTGGCATGCCGCCACAAAACTATCCCAGGCATCCACTGACAGGAGTCAGTGCCATTTTCACATAGTTATTAATTTTCAGGAATGACTTGCAAATGCCATGCAAGAGCATCTGTCCGCATTTACATATCACAGCGTGCACGTGTGTACATGTAGATGCGTGTGGCACGCCGACTGTTCAAGGGACCAGCTGAATGTGTGGACTGTGGATTAATGAGTTTACCATGCAGCAGTTGTTTCCCTACATTTGTACAAACTATATGATGAGGAGCACGAGGCAGAAATGCAGCAGCTGTGTGTGTATGTGTGTGTGTGTGTATATGTGTGTGTGCGAGGTTGTCGGAGACAAAGTGAGATAGTACATTTAAGTGGGTGAGTCTGTAATAGAAAATGAGTACAGTATATGCAGGTACCTCATTTCATCCTCAGGTGAGAGCCACTCCATCTCTTCCTCTGCTACAGGAGTCCGTTTCCCCACATAATGTGTGCAATCAGGTCTCGGCCCGTGGAAAATGTTTAATGCATTATCACGGCATCTGTTACTGTTTGCACCAGAAATCAGTTGGTGAATTTGGTGCAGGACTCATGTACAGGGAACAATGTCTTGAATGGAGTTTTTTTTTTAAATGTCAAATATGTCTAAGAGAGACATCAGTCAGTAACGGTCCGTCATCCTGTCGTCTGTGCTCATCCGTCTGCTGATGTCTCTCTGATTGGTTGGATGAGAGATAAGCCTCTGGGGGCAAAGGGGCTAGATTTTGGGGGTTCCGGTGTAACCACCTGAAATCCAGGTCAAGACTCCTTTCAGAGCACTGTTGGTTGTTTGCGGTCCGATTAGCAACTTGATTTGTGAGACGGGAGTCGGAGCCGAGAGATGACTGTATGATACTTTACAAGCTGCTTTTAAATAAACAAATAGCTAGCGCAAAGACAGGTTTTGTTTTAGCTTGTTTGTAACCGATAAATATTAGCTGAGGTATCTCATGAGACTACGGACAGAGCAGATTGAAATATCACTTTTCTAAATGTTTAAGCTTGTTTTAATTCAAGTGTAAACCTGTTTATTGTAGCAACAAATTGCTGCATTACTTTCAATATGAATTTGTGTTGAATAGCAACAAAAGGGACTCAAAGCACTGCTAGATGCTACATTACGCTGTGACGAGTGTTAGTCACAGAAAATCCAGTCTTACTTAAGCTGCTTGTGTTTTAATTACAGTAACACAGTTATACATCTGTGCAAAAGTTTCTTTAGAAACCGAAAAGCACTTGAATTTCCTTCTAAACTTCCCAGATCTGGCAGTCGAATAATCCTCCCTGTCAATTTGCAGCATACGCTCCTGCAAGCGCGTGCAAAAATGAAACACAAAATTCCTTCAAACAAAGCGAAATCCATCTTTGGTTGGGCTATCTCCCTCCGTGATGATTCCTCCTCCACTTGTTGTAGAGGAAGACTCACGCGGGAGATCGCAAGACGTGGCGGCCGGCCACGAACTCGGCTGCGTTTGCTGACTCAGAGGAGGCCATTAGCATACAGCTGCCATTAGCTCGGCTGCGGATGCCGTCTTTAGCTTGCTAAACAGGAAGAGAGAGTACGTTGGACTAACCCATGTGGGCGTGACAGAGAGGGGTTCATAAGGCGTGCACTTACCGTCCCCGAGGACGTCTGCTGACGCCTCCTCCCTGTCCTGATGGCTGATATTATGCCTTTTTTATGAAACCTTAAGAGTGACATGATGTATAGCATCCTGTTATGTAAATATGGAAACACCTCCTGGCTTGTAGAAAGAAAGGCGGGGGTACACATTACACACTTTTAGGAAACACGGTCTCAGCAAATAGTTTCCTTTTGAACACAGCTTTTTTGAATTGATTCCTGCTTGTTCCCAATCCACTTTGAGAGAGCCATCTTTTCATGTCTAGTCAAAGCCGTGTCGCATTCTGTCAGGGTGGAGGTGATGTCGCAGGCAGATTGCTTATCCGTCAGGATCACGGCAGACACAAACAGGTTGCTGATGCTGCTGCTTAAACCTGTCTCAGTCAGGCCTCGATCATCAAATATGTCCCTGTCTCCCGTGATATATTGACAGCATTGCATTTGTCTCCCCCTCCTCCACCCCCCTCCCCCTTTCCCCTCCAAGCTGAATTCCCGGCCAATCCCGTGCCTGGTTATCGGGCCATCATAAAGAATGTATGACAGGACCTTAGAGTGGTGAGGAATGGCTTCGGTGAAGATGGAATAACACAGGTGTGGCAGCACATGCCGGCGTGACTTACGGCGCTGATTCCTTTCATCCACCTTGAAATCTGAGACCGTGGACGTTGCTTGGAAAAAGTTGTTGAATTGAGAATGAAATAGATTGAAATAGACATGTTGTGACCTGCGTGGTCATTACAATTGAATTCGGACGCAAATTCAGATTTACCACTCCTGCGATTTGCATGCTTAACGTTGTCAGCTGAATCCATGGTGTTTAAACTCATTAAGAGTTGATGTTACTGCTTCGGGGAGCTGTGTGGAGATCTGATTTGTATGATCAATCAAATGTATGAATTCACTTTTGACCCCCCAGACACACGGAGGGGTTGGATACAGCTTAGCCATTTACCAGAGAGGTAGAATTCCCAGGAAGCGTTGATTGGTCATGGTCTGAAAACCTCAAACCGCAAGTTCTCTACACAAATTGTGATCTCGGGAGATAAAGCTCAGACCTGGATCAATCGGCAGGATAGTGACGTCAAAACTAATTAAGATTGCCTGTGTGGCACAATGGTACCAATCTTTGCTGGGTGGGCCCAGTGTCAGCATGGGCTACAGCAAGGTTATTTTTCTTCTATTGTTTGAGGCTTAGAGACACCTCCAGAGGGATCCCTGCAGCCAAGACACTATTATCTGGCTAAGGTTTGGGACAATCACACTGTCCCTCTCTTATTTCTTGTAAAGGTCCCCCTTCAATTAATCTCGGAGACGAATCTTTTTATGCCCTCCTGTACGGACCGCATGAAAAGAGACTTTTTCAAAGAGGCTTGTGAACGGGTTGGCTTTCTGTGTTGAAAGGGAACAAAGAGGGATTATGTCATATAGAATAAACTGGGGTAGAGCGGATGTAGCCGGGCGACCATGTCCAGATAATGTCGCGTTGTCACGTCTGACAGAATATGTTGCGCTTCGAAAAAGCGGGAACATTCACAGGCTGGGCTTTACATTTCATGTTTAAACCCAATTTGTGAATCAATTTAACGCATCAAATAGAAATCCCGCTCCAATATGCAGATGACATGAATGATAAAACCTATATATAATGGTGCAAACTCTAAGTTACAAGATATTCTATTGATTTCCAAAGGGAAGTTGTATCTGCATTGGCATTTCTCTACAAAACATGCTTTATAAAAATATGTGTTTTGCCTGCCAACTCTCCTAATCTCTGTGATTGGATGTGTACCATTTTCCTCTAAAATGCTGGATCATTAATGGAATTTATGTTTTTACCTTCAAGTTCTACAACCAAAGTGTTTCACATGATCTGTTTGTTTATCCGATTGTAAACTTGTCTTTCATGTATCAGCTAGATTACAGACGTTACCTGTGTTATAAGTAAAAAAATAAATAAAAATAACAGTCACAGCTATGAAAACTGGACCCGAGTTGAAATAACGCAGTAATATCCTCTCTGTAAAAAGGACCCTGTGGAGTTTTTGTCTGCTTCGTGTGTTTAAAAGAAAAATGTAATTCCGGGTGTGTCATATTTTACAGTGAGCAACATTATATGGGTTAGGGTTAGGCCCCGACATAACCATTAACAAACCTTTTCACATGATCACAGGGAGAAAATGGTTAGTCTGTCCAGGATGAAACATGGCCACATGAATAAAAAACATAATTTCTACCGAATTATACCTTGTGTTCACAACATTATTTACTTTCATCATTTGTGTTCCTTTCTCCAACTGTGCTGTAAGAATGTCTCTGCTCAGTGTGGTGCCTTAACTGCTAAAATGCATTTTACTGATGAGACAACAATTGTTGACAGTAAATGTTTGGTTTTTTTTAAAACTGAATTATCATGCGTAAAGACGAAGAACAACATTTACATTTCAGTAACCATGCAGATGAGACAAATTGAAACTAAATTGGAATCTTAACTGCATTACAAACTTAACAATTCACCTTAAAAGTCCCCGGTTCCAGCTCTTGAGCTAACAAAAGCAACAAAAACAAACAGCTTGTGGTTATTTCTTCACCACGAACAAATATTCCCTCCTTAACCAACCTTGCTTACATGTAATTGGTTCAAAATAACCTTGGAAAAATGCAAACAAGGCAATTGTGTTGGGGTGATTAATTAATTTCTGAATCGCTGTGCCTGACTGCATGTGGAACACAGTAAGATTAATTTTGTGGATTTATGCATTTCATAAAAAGTGTTGTTGTTTTTTTTTTCGGAGTGCAAAGATAAATGTTAATTTGGCTAAAGCAGCTGAGATCTGGTGTTACTCCGCGGCCCCGGCAGTGTGCGGTGCGACACACGCGGTCAAAGTTGTTTTAAAGTCAAATGGATTGGAACGGAAACCTGAGATGCACTCTGTTCCTTACTCCGAGGGTTAGGTAATGTGTAGAACAAAAGACGTATGAATAATTTATTGGCCACTGCACATGCTTTGCGGTCATACACATGCAAGTGTTAGTTTCTGAATCAGTGTGTGAAACCGCTCATGCACGTGAGAGAGGACAGGGCCAGGCTTTATTAGATGTGTAAAGGCTTCTATTGCGTGTCCATGCACACCTTTCTAATTAACATTCATTGAAACATACTGTCATATTGATTTTAGTGCGACATCCTTTTGAATTATTGTCTTTTATACAAACCTTTTTTTCACTCTAAAAGTATATAATCCAAAAAGCCTGTTTTAGATGTTTTTCTCACAATCACTGCATAAATAATTACAAAGACATTCATCAACAAAGAGTGAGAAAAATGCAACTGTCCATACTTGCAACAACTCGGAGTTGCTGAGCAATGAAAAATCCAAGCGTTTCATTTTTCAGTTGATTTGACAAAACACTTTTGCTGTGTGCAGAAAAGCGACATTATGATATGAATGTCGCTCCCTGGGCCACGTGGAGAACCCTTTCTTTATGCCTTGAAGAAGCACTGTAATGGGGACTTCATCTTTTTCTTTTGGGGCTATTCTATAAAAAGGTGCTGGTGTCTGAAGTCCCAGTGGTACCTATTACGGCAGCCTAGTAGTCATTAATCATGAGCGAGTAAGCATTTCAACGCAGCCTACACCCAGAGTTTCCAATAGCCATTCATTAACAGTTTCCACCGCCATCTCTTTTCTTAGCATCTGCCCCCTCCTCTCCAACGCTCCCACCTGGCCTCTACGGAGTTGGTCCTTTTCTTGCTGACATACCTGCTTTTTTTTTTTTATTTCCTGCGTTATTTAGAAAGTGTAGGTCTGCTCACTGTTCAAGGCTCAAAGATGTTAAGCTAACCTTCGCAAAAGTTGATTTTTCTCCACTCCCTGGTTTCAAATGGCAGCGTATCATACAAACGGAGTATTAAGCGTAACTGTCTGGTAGAAACTGCCAACAAGCTGTCTTTAAAAGCCTTCATCCATCCCTGATTGGAACCAGGTGTACTAAAGCAGTAAGGCAGACGTAGAATTTTCAAAGCTGCCATATAGAATCGGCCAGACAAGAAGCAATCTGTCACCCTTAACCAACTTGCAGAGACGTGTTTCTTCTGGTCTCAAAATATTACTGTTCATACTTGTGCCGTTTCATTTCAGCCAACATGGGAAAATAATCTGTCAAACATCACACAATAGAGTAGCCAGTGGGGAAATTATACCCATTATTAATGGTCTCCAACATCTCTCAGGGGCTTTCCATTATAATTATTGACTTTTTCCCTTCTTGTCTCAGTGTTTTTTTTTTTTTACATTAAATTAGAGCAGGGTCAGCGTCTCGTGAAGAAGCAGCAAAATAGAAAAACCAAGCATGAATAATTATGTGGTTGGCAAGGTTTTTGTGTTGACAAATTGAGACACTAATACAACTTATTTGGTTGGTTTTTATCGCAATTTTGTGCAAAATGTGATTTTAAAATAATTTCACCTCAGTGCCAATTAAACTGTAAATGTGTCCCAGGGCCTCCTTTTGACGACAAATATCACAATACACCAATGTGGGGCCATTTGAAGCGATGTGTGAAGAGCAGTTTGCTTCGACACAAAAGAGCAGCCGGCGTTTTAACCGACCTATTGGATTGTTGTCCCTCAACTCATTATGAAGACTAATTTCCCACCAATAACAGCAGGTAGTGGGACAAAATCATGAGAGCGAATACCTTGACCTCGGAACTAATTTTAAATTGACTTTCTTGACGATTTTGAGTCGGCCGTATGAGCTCCAGTTAATTAAATCATTTCAGTTCAATAGCTAAGTTAAACGGCAAAAACTCATTAGCAAATTGGACTTGCGTGGCACCAGCAGAGCATTATTTTCTGATTCTCCCTTCCCTAGAAATTGGATATCAAACGTGGAGAAACGTGCATCTTTGATGGCCAAAAACCTGACAGCACAAACCTGAACGATTTGGCTTCCTGCGCTGATTGATGAGGTGGAGCTCTCGGCACTCTCATTGATATGCATCAGAGAAAGGGAGTAACTTTCCTCTCAAAATAATTTGCCCACAATTACAGTGAACCTCCCACCTCGGCAGCACCTTACTTTAATATCAATCACCGGAAGAGGGACGCGCCAAAGTGCTGATCAGCAGATGAGCGGGGAGATCCCTCCTCCTCAGCTTACCTCGTGTCATATAGGACATTAACCCCGAGAGTTAGATTCCCCTCGGCAGCAGCCTAAACAAAATGATTGCTAATCATTTGTCGTCGGCTCCTGGAGGACTGGGTGTAAGTCTGCATTGATTAAATGGCGAGAGAGAGAGAGGATGAGAGGGAGCAGCTGTCTTCACTTGACTAATGTAGATGAGGGGGGAAGAAGTGTGACAGACAGCAGAAATCTGCTAATTTAGGGTCACCTGAGCATGAGGGTTCATAATGCTCTGAATTTATGAAAAAAAATGCCTCCTTGCACCATCAGTTTTCTAACAATTAAATTTGAAACGACACTTAACTTGGATATCTTTATTAATGGAAATGTTGTATTCACGCCGTTCCAATGCCCCCATTAATATTACTAATGCGAGACGGAGTGAGCATAGACTTGGAGAATTTGAACTTTTCGTTTTCTACATGATCAACAAATCAGAAGGTAAATGCCCCGGTGGCCACGGCGGAGCCATTACTCATATCCTGGAACAAAATGAATAGGCCAAAGTCTACCATACTGCGGGTGCATGAGTAATGCAGGGTCTTGGCTGCCGTTGCGTTTCAGAACAGAAGCTAACAGCGCAGCCAATTCCACGATAAATATCAAATAGTTTGGCAGCACATATTTTGGAAATTCCGCTCCGTGATGGAGTGGAAATTGCCATCAGGCTGATGCATTGTTAAAGACAGGCGGGAACAGCTGGTGGCCTTCTCAAAGATGATCCAACTCTTGATGTTTTTGGACTTCTTGCACATGGTATGAGCATTTGCCCTCGACTACTCATCCGGAGAATAAACTTCCTTAGTTTCTAAGTGAAAATGAATTTATCTTCACACGCACACACACACATGCTTACCACCAACAAGCCTGAAACAATTTGGCCACGGAGTCGAGGAGCCTGCATATATGCAGAATCTTTACTGCTCCATTAACTCCCAGTAATGATGCATGCCATCCGTCTGTTTGCCTATTGGTTATTTGGAGACGTACGCTGGTGCACGCTGTATGCCCTCTCTCATTCTGGCCGGAATTTCCGAGCATCACAATTGGAGGAGAAAGAGGGGGGGGGAGCAGATATAAAAGTTGCATCTGAGTTGGAGTGAACAAAATGGTCCGTGCTGTTCGAGCTCACGGTTTATGAGTCAGAGAAAAGGCAGAGAGAAAGGGGTGTGTGAAAGCCCACTGTAGCGTTTTTGTTTTTTTTCCCTCCCCCTATTGTGAAGTATATTTGTCTGCAGCCCCTTTTTGGAAGGCTCACAAAGCAGCTTGACAACTGAAGACATGTTTTCTTTATGTGCGAATCAGCCTCTCTGATACGCAGGGAAAAATGCTATTCTTCCCCCCCGAGCTGTTGTTTATGGGAAGCAAGTGTCAAAAACTACTTCAGCCTCCCAAAAGTGAAATGGATAAAAGTAAGAATATGAAAAGTGCACGCTCTTGTTTTCAATCACTCGGATGCTGCGTGAGGATTTCCAAATTTGCTTGCTTGATTGTGGATGTCAACTTCCCCTCCTTTGTGGAGTTTGAATGGGCAAAAAATGTATGCAGCACAAGAAAGCGGTTGGATTCCTCAGTGGAATTTGCCTATTATTATTATTATTTTCCATCAGCAGAGTCGCATAGTGTGTGGCCTAATTACTATTCTGTTGAAAACAGGTGGTGTTATTCTAGACTTGGTACAAAATGAAGGATGTTGTCAAGAATAATGTCTCCAAACCCTGAATGCACCATGAATGCCAGCGTTTGTAGCACTGTGTAAAGTAAGTCCGTCCAATTATGACATTGAACTCCCGGCGTTCACTTCATAACAAGTGCTCGAGAGAAAGGACTTCTTTTAAGAGCAATATTCAAGTAATACCCTCTTTTGTATGTAATTCCTGTAGTGCCGTGTCACACTTTCAATACCATTATCCTATGAAGTGACTGTCCCCTGAGTGACTGATCAGTGTGACTAACCTCCTTGTACTGCCTCCGAAACCCCATCAGATAGTCTCTGCTGTATGGATTTGTGCTTCAGCACCGTGGACCAATGCAGCAATTTGCTCTATCTCCTGAGCGAGCGCTCCAAATACAGTTTTCCCTGCTAAGATAAGACCCGGATAATACGTTTGTTCTGTCACTTCCTGGAATTACTTGACTCTCCTATTTGTCTCTGACTGGTGGTTCTGGATACTTTTTTTCTGGACAGTGCTCAGTATCTCTCGCTGTGTAATTAATCACCAGTGGCAATGTACTGTAGTCTCAACCTTGGCCACACTTATCTGGATGTTTGGCCTAATGCAGACAAAAGAATTGCATTTTGGTTTGTATGTACACGTGGGATGTGGACATAATCGCAAGGCCCTTGAGGATGCAAGAAAGTTGGATCCGAGTTGTTTTTGGCAACAGAAAGCTGCATTAATGAACCTTTTTAAATACATTGTAAGGGACTTTTAACTGGTTATGAAACTAGACTTGTTTTCTATTTCTATGGAGTTATTCGTAACCGCCGGGTCCAGGCCAAACCATGCAGGCTCAACAGAAAGGGAGAACCAGAACCAGGACTGCACGGTTAAGACCGTCAGACTCTGCTGCAGTGGAGCATCAGTGAGATGTAATATCTAATTGTGTGTGTATCGATTTTGTAAACCCTTTGGAAAATGCTGTGTTGTACCTAAACTCAGAGGGAACTATCTGCTCTGCAACCAAGATTCAGGGGGAAACTTAATCAACACTGTTGTCATTCCAATACATGATAGCGACACAGCCTGTTCTAGCCTCCGGGGTTCTACCGCTCTCTGTTCCCTGAGAAACGGTGTCGAAAAATATTCACGGCATGAGTCTCGATTCTTTTAGTATATTTTTGCACGTTATTTGCAAGGATTGCGTTAGCAAACCTCCCATTATCTTCAAATATATTATTCACAAATTAATGTGTAAGCAGACAAATTAGCCCACCCCCCACCTAACCCCTTAGAAATCAGCTTCAACTACCACCGCGTGTAACCGAGGGTAACACTCATCACCAAATGTTGTATAATGTAAAATTATTGGAACATCCTGAAGCCTGTCAGAGTTGCTTTCTAATGACTGCCTTCCCCTGCTGCGTTTGATGAGGAACTTGTCACTCTACCGTCTACAGTCTCAACTCCAAAACTCTCATGTTTTGATACATTTGAGATGGAAAACAGAAAAAAAAAGTGCTTTCCGTGAGCCGCATGGTAAAATCCACCGGTTTTGGGTGAAAAGATTCAGCAGCAGACTCCTGCTCCATATCAGAGCCCGGACTAACGTGCACCAGGAGGCAAGAGAGACACAGCATCGGGGACCAATTTACATCATGACACTGTTGAGACGGAGCCTCGGAGGTGTTACATCTGGAGGTGACTTGCACTAAGCATTCTATAATTATGTGCACATATATTTGAATATTATCGTCAAGTTCATCCTGCGCTGATCTCCAAAAGCATGAAAATCCTGGGAAGATGCAAATGACTCCACTAAGTAACTATGGCGATAACTTCCTTGAAATTACACTATTTCAAAAGAGCACTAAAGCTCATCGCGGCGGTGCTATACTTAAATATCTTAACAACATTGAGCTCAAAGGGCATACTAATGCATCGCACTGCAAAATTTGTATTTAATTATTTAATGCTTGACTAACAAGCAGTACTTATGTTCATTTTCACATTAACAAATCTGCTTCTGAATGTCAAAGCCAGCCTCACTCTTATGATGAAAGTATCATTAAATGACGAGAATATGCTATTTCCGTCGTACCTTTTTCAGTTCATTTCCTCTTTCTTTCTCAAGAATATCAAGCCTCCTTGTGAGGCATTCCTGCTCCGTTCTTGATCCAACAGCCGATTTAACATTCGACCCAGTTTCAGCGAGGGTTCTCCACTGGGACACAACCCAGAAGTGTCATACAGCAGAACCAGAATAATAAAGCCCTCCACTCTCGATATGAAAGCCACCCTGTTTACACTCTATAAATGAACGAGTGCAACGTCTTTCTGTATGGCTGATATGCTTATTTAAGAAGCACACGCAGTTACCAGCTTGCATTATTGCAATCAATGTGGATGGGAAAAAAAACGAGGCGCGGAGAAAGTAGAGTGTAATCCAAGACGCACACATCTCTGTGTGGAAGCTAATTATGCACACCCTGCCCCTTGGATGTTAGTTTAGTATGGAAATGACAGCAAACAATTTTCTGTGACCCTTAGGAATGTAATTAGTATTATAATATAATGTAATTAGTCTTACCACGCCATGTAACAGCGAAAGGCTCGGGATGTCAATAGTTAATGTGCAAACTGGATCACAAACAACCTGATTAAATTTTCTAACTTACTTTCAAAGAGCAAGTAGCAGTCTGCCAGCAGGTCTCACTGGGACTTTAATGTTTTTTACTGAAGTTAGCGAAGTACATATTGTCTCTTGAGGTGAACTCCGACTGGCACATTTTTTAAGACCGGTCTAATTATAGTAATGCAGATATTGACAATGTAGTCTTCAGTGTTTGACCCAAAGAAGTGGACATTTAGGGAGTGACGGTGTCGTAGCATAATCGCAAATCATTGGAAAAGCTCAGAATTTAGTGTTTTGATGGCAACCATTGGAATGTAGGGCAGTGATGGGAAGAAAAAAAAATGTTTTCATACAATTAAAATGTGTCTATGTTGGTTTGGTCAAGTACATTTGTGCTGCTACTTAGAGTGATATGCTGCTTTCATCCATTTATCCATTACAATTAGCTATGTTTAAGCTTACTGTGACTTTATAGTGTGCATATTCCTTCTAGTACAGTTTATTATTATTCAGTATCATAATGTCAGCTTATGTGAATGAACCTCAAACCAAATTACCAAAGAAACCACAATTTGGACGTTTACAGCCAACCATGTTTCAAAGGCAGAAGAGCAAGAGAAAGGACGTGGTCGCTAACAAAGTCTCCTTTTTCCGTGGACATTATTTCGACTTTGTCCTTTTGCTTGCTCACAACTTTCGCGAGCGTGGCTTTCCTGTGCATTTCTGTGGGAGCATGCTGAGTTAGGTCATTCTCACCTCTGTGGCCAATTGTGAATTCCCAACAGCATGAAGTACAGAAGGCCTGTCAAGTCACCGCTGACTGGCTCAACCCCACAACATTTTTGCTTCGTTGTTTTGCTATTGCTGCCCAGTCTAGGTTTGTCCATATTTGCTTAATTGATCTTTGATAATGTCAAACTGACAGACAACATCTGACATGACGGAAAACATCAATCCGACTTGTAATTTAGCAATGAATCCATGACTTTTAGCTCTTTCATCCATTCATTTATAACTTTAAACACTTTGGATGTCACTGCTGACGATCTTTTCCGCGCGTTCTCAATCAAAACACATTGTGTTCAGGTGTTAGCTGCGTCAATACGTGGGAATGGTTTTCTCATCAAAGCGTCATCTCCATCTTTTTCCTCACATTAGCCAAGTTATTACGCAATCGTTCCACGTAGCCCCTGGCAACTGCAGAAACACCCCGTGGGATACCCCCCTGGTTCGGAGTCACAGCCGATAGAGTATAATGCTAAATACGACAGCTGCTCTAATCTGTCTCATGCTGTATTTATTACAACATAAACAGATTTTTGTCTTTCTCAAGAACTTTATGAGCGACCGTTTCTTAGTTAATTCATTGTTATCACCAATTGTGAAAAACGCATAAAGCCTATTGAAGCAAAGTATTGCTCTCGATGCTTGTTGTGATATTTAATCACGTCTCTAGTGCTCTCATGTGAGTGACATCATTACCGTGGCTTAAAGACGAGTTGTCACTGATATACATGTGAAGTGACACATTTGCACCTGAAATGCCTTCAGAATGCACCATAACGTGGAGTAAACGGCGTATATAAGATCCATCCACGAGCACAAACACGCTTCCGTGTTATCTAGGGCAGCTTCTGTGAATTACACTGCCTCTGTAGTTTGCTTTGAGTGTCTTTGAGCGAGCGATCCTCTCTCCAAGCATGTTCCTGCTATCCAGTCTCCGAAGTGTTACAGCCATAATTAGCCTAGATTAATGAGGGGGGCCACTTCAAAATGAAATGTATGAATAATAAAGGTGTTGTTATACAAACAGCGTTTCATCTCTCATTGTAATCGTACGCGCCATTCACATGGGATAGTGAAAAGGCATGTTATCAAATTTATTAAGGCCACGCTGACAATTTGTGCCTGTGAATATGAATGAAGGGGAAAAACATTTATTTATTTATTTTTGTGGGCTTTTTCTTGTTATATATATAAAAGCGGCTGTATTTCTAAATGACATTTTAGAAGCCTCATAAATCAGTCAAGTCGAGTTTCCTTTTTGTTACTTGGAAGGAAAAAGGAAATCTCCCTTATCTCTGTCCTGATTGACAGTATGAAATGCATCGCCACTCGTCAAAATGCATAACGACGCCCTCTTTCTATACCCTTCTCAATGCCTATTCATAATTAAACCCATGGGGATACATTGTTACTCTACCGTCTACTGAGAGATCAGAATGGCTGAGGGGAGTAAAGCTGCATAGCTGGATAGAAAAATCATAACGCAAACACTGGCTTCTCTTCACTCGAGGCGATGAAACACCTTAAACACACTTCACGTAAGCAAAATTGTCAAAGGTCACCCCTCCATCATAATCAAATATTGCTCTGCTAACCTGGGATGTTCTGTTCTTCCCCATTTGTACACATCGATCACAAACATTCCTGCACACACAAACAGATGAAATATTCAGTATTTTTGCGGTGAGGAATATTACGGAGTAGCTCCTAATGGGAAGCTTGCTCCAGGTGTGATGAACGAGGAGACGCCTCTGATTGCTAAATGAAACAGCCGGTGTATTTCCCTCATTTCTACAGCTTGAGTTGGCTTCCTTGATGGACCGATGTGGCAGAAATCACCCCTGAAAACAGCTTGAAAAGAGAATTGAATATGTCTGTTTCTGTTTTTTTCTCCGTTTCCTAAAATGAGAAAGGGAAAAAAAACGATGGTTTGCTTTGTGCTGTGTTAAATTTAGCATGACAGGATGAAAGTTAATTTCCACATTAAACAAATGTGCTGATCTCTGATTTTGGAGCAACAAACACAAAGTACTGTTAGACCAGTGAAAAGTGGAGAGAAAGTGGAACAAAGTTTTTCCCTCAGAATCCAGGCCAATGCTTTACCCCCTCTGCCAGGCGCTGCTTCCTTTTTTTTTCTCCACAATGCCAGTGATGCTCTATGATTAGGGCTTTGTTTGAACTGAGTAGAAGCCCACACACAAATACTTTCCTCTTAATTGGGGTTTTTAAAGGATGAGAGTGGGTAGGAAAAAGACGAAAAGCTTCAAAAATGAGGGAGGAAGCCTAAATCTGATCTCCCGGCAGAGGCGGAGCACGACTTCAAGCCACTCACGCTCTCACTTGCTGGAGATGAAGCTTAGCATTCCTTTTCCCCTCGTAACTTTATCCACTGTGTGATGCCTTCTCAGTGTGGCGTGTCCTCGAGGAGCAAAAACCCCTTCAGGAGTTATTGATAGTTGACCAGCAGGCATTAACAAAGACAGTTCATGTGTTTGGCAGCGTGGACCCTCAGGGCCTTGGCAATTCAGGACCAGGCCTGTTTGATCTATAGAGAACACACCATGGATGTCAGCACCGGGAATGGTTATTTCCCAGGGGGAGCAGCCAGCGGGGGCGGCAGAATCCGAGAGGCTAAAAATATATTTGTGCGAGGCGATTACAGGTATGCAGTTGGATGTGAACGGTGGAAGGGCTTTGAAATGCTAAATTAGTGTCCGCTCCCCACTTGTCACAGATGCTGCACTTGAAAAGGGATGATTGTCCTCCTTTTTTTATTTGCTACATTTCCCTCGCATATCGGCTATATAGATTTGCTCTATTTGATACGTCCATTACATGACTAGATGTAATTATCTGTAGTATAGCGCCGAGGAAATTGTGCCAACATTGACAATGTAGTCAGTGTATTACAGTATCAGAGAGACCGCTATCAAAAAAAATAATAATCCTATCAATGTCGTCACCAACTGGAATCCAAGCAAAGGCGTAATTTCACTGAATAGCTTTGGTATTGTCTGCGGTGTTCGGAATACATCTGCATTAATGCGCTACCCTTTTTATCTGTCGTTCCAGTGGCCAGATTGCCTTTTGGTCTGTAACCCTGCCTGTAAGAAAAAGTGTTAAACAGATGCTTTCCTTATCAGCAGCCCCTCTAAATTCTTACTATGTCCCACCTCTTCTTGATTAAGAGTAGCCCCAGACACAAAAGAGCAAACACACTTATCAGACGGTGGATCGGCGAAGAAAAATAACCCTCGCCACGAAGGCACCTCGCCTCCCCCTTTTTTTCTGTGACTTCCCCAGCCAACAGAGGGAGGGAACAAGCGGTCGAGGAGGACACTTAAGTGCGGGGATGAGGAACAACTTGTCAAGATGGTGGATGATAAACAGAGAGCTCCATGTGGGTGGAAGAGCTAAGCGATGCAGCTTGCCCCTTGGGTGGCTTTACTCGCTGCTCGTAACGAATGCGACTCGTGTCGCATTGGCATTCATCATTCAGACCTTTTTGGCAAGGATTCACCTTCCATAAGTCACAGTTTGAGCAGAATGCGGTCTGCAAGGGCACAACCGCAAGAGTTTAAAAAGCTTATGCCAGAATGCCAAAGTACATTAAATAATTATGTCGGCAAGCCCCTCTGTACATATTTGCAACAAAAAAAAGGTCTTCATGAAACTGGGCAATGGTAAGCTGCCAAGAAATCGCATGGGGACTTTATAAACGTTGGCAAGAAGACAACGGCTGCCTGTATTTTTCGCAGACTCTCGGTAAACTTTAAAGGGTGAGGTGAGGTAGCATAAGTAACACTCGCGAGTTGCGATGTTATTTCACAGATTTAAGAATAAACTGTTGCTTTAGCACACTCACAGGCAAAGTTGTACTTGGAATTTTGCTAATGAAGTGTTGAGGCAAGGGATCCTGGCATATAACAGCACAACTCCTTCTTTTGTTTCTTATTCCTCTATTCTATAGAATAACAATGCTTTTGTCCTTCCATTTTCATAATTTTTGTTTTAAGGTTTTTAGCATCAAGGTGCATCTTTTTCTATTTTTTTCCATTCTGCACTAATTATTTTCCAACATGATTGAACCATGGAATGCAGCATTCCTTAGCAGTGTCTCACTCTGGACACCAGAAGCACTTAGTGTATTAAAATGCGGGTTTGAACATTGGCTTGCACAACCCTGGCCCACATAATAAAGAATTAATGAACTATTTGCCAGGGTGATGCATATTAAGCTGTGTTTAACAATCTGTCAGGCGTCGACTCGACAGCCACTTGGCCGGGATGATAGATTTCAAAGCCGGATGAGACATCAATCACTGTCCCGCTGTGATTGGTTGTTTATGTGTGCGGCGGTGGCCCTCCATCTCAGCGAGGCGAAGGTTGGCTGATTGCTCCCTCTGCCTCTCTACATTGATTGTGGCTACCTGACACCATGTTATACACCCAACGCCGAGCGTGGAAATGCTTATTTACACTTCGCCGGGCCCAAGCCTCCACATGCGAAATATCATTTGGGCGTCTTGATGCTGAATTGGCTGGCGGGGCCGGTGTGTGCGAGCGGAGCCGGCTTATTGCCTCCCTGGCTGCTTTTGTCCATTTATTCCGAGATAGGTTAGATGGAGGAGTGTTGGTTGTTTGTTTCATCGGCCTGCCTGTCTTCTGATCCCGCCGCTACTATGGCTGACTGACAAGTGGTTAAGATGTCTCTTTGTGCTTATCAAATAGTTGGCTCTCTATCTCCTTTGATGCTTGAAGGGAATTCACGTTTGGGAGCCACGACAGCAGCTGAAACCACACACAAAGTGGCAATACAGTATGAATAGACCAACATTTTTATTGTCATAACCTTAAGTATCCACCAGCTAGACATAATTACAAAATTATGTCAACAGATTTATCCGTATGAAGTGAGCTTTGCCTGATGTTCAGTATCCCTAAACCCTTTTTATTGTAACTGAAAAGAGTCATAACATTTTCACCGAGCTGTTATTCACCATTCTGCCTCATCCCTTGTTGGCTTTTTCTGTGTCTTTTTGTGATCATCTCTTATGAAAGGAGTGTGTTTTCTGGTAAATACTTTTCCACTAGCTACCCAAAAGTTGAAAAATGCTCCTTGAATCTTATTATCGCTTATTTGAATTTTATTTTATTGGTATTTGAATTTGAGGTCATACATATAAAATCTAACATATAAAAAACCTGGTAAGCATGGTTGAATCTGCGATGCTAATGAGCTACAGAGGAGAAGTGGCACATCTTCAAAGCCGCTGAACAGGAAGGAGAGGCATGTTTACTGACTCGGTTTATTTGCCAAATGAGAAGAAAATGTTGTCATATCACAGCGCTCTATAGCCGTTGATATAAATGGAGTGAGAACAGATGACAGAGGAGAATGCGGATTGAACAGGCTTCTTGAGGCAGCAGGCTTATTTAAATATTCACTTTTTCCTCCTCATACGCCGGCGTAGGCTTTCTGTTCCATGGTGAGTGTCATTAATTGTTAAAATAATTTGACTATAGCTGAGTAAAATTCGACACCATTTCGTCACGTTTGACTTTGGTTGACACGGCACTTCAAGTGATTGTTCGAGTGAAAACACATGGAAGTTATTTGTAGTTACAGTTTAGGAAAGAGGCTTTGCTTTCTTGTCGAGCGCTGCTTCCACAGCTCCGTCCGAGGGTGTCAAAATCGGCCTATCAACACGTCGAAATGTAATTAACACTTTATAAATAATAATAACTGTTGCTGGCAAATAGTGCTGGAGGTAATCAGCGTTACAATGAACTAATGTTTCACGTCTGACGAATATACTCGTTTGAGAGAGGTAGCTAGCTGGTTGTTTGTAATGCTAAATGACAGACAGGTGGTCAAGCACATTAAATTCCAGGGTAAAACTTTCACAATAAAAGCTCCGCATTGAAACCTCTGGTATCCGAGGCTGTGATCTCACACATCCTCCTCTCCGTCCTTCATGTAGTGAGTATATCTCTCCGAAACCATGCAGTTGTGCCAGATAACTTTACAAGTTAGCATCGTGAAGTCAAAGTTTCCTTAAAAATAATTCTGTGCTGGGAAAGGAAGTGAAAAATATGCAGGGAATAAATATGCTCAAGATGTACCGAGTTCAGAGGGAAAGCTTAAAAGCGCGTCAGTACACACGAGCGTTGTGGTGTTTTTGTTTGGAACAGACTTTCCCAGATGATCGTGTGTGCCACATTTCATTCTTTTGACACATTTTCTTCCGCTTTTTCAGAGCATTTTTGAAGGCATTATTTGCATAATCGTATCATTGTGATAGAGATGCAATGCACACCATTGAGCTCATTGGTAGCCAATCATCATGCTTGACCTAGGAGTCATTACTGCCATCACTTTGCGCTTCCTAGTTTGTGATCGCATCCAAAACATGTTATATAAAAAGGAATAAATGTCTATTTAGCAATAAATTAAAGCATATGAGGCAAATGTCAACCTAGAAGAGGTCCGTAGTCTATCGTTGGTCTGGGCTGTAACGCCTCCTCCATATGGCCCACCTCAATTGAGCTATTCTTCTCAGACACCTTGAAAAAGGCAATGCGGATGCTCAGACTCTCGAAAGTAACATATATTTTGAGTTTGTTGCCATGCCCTTCACAGAATTAGTCATAGGGATGTGAGCGTTATTAGAGTCAAATTAGATCCCCGCTGTGTTTGAAACCACATGAATAATTTTGTAATTTTTAATCATTGTTCGCAAACACAGCGAGGTCAAATTAACGACTGAATGACCTTATGCTCCAAGATAAATGTGAGACGGACCGGAGATACCTTTCAATGTGCTTTATTTTCATCATAAAATCAGCATTTCACGTGCAACTTTTCACACATCTGTTAAAATCAACTTCAATGTGTCTATTATCACACTTTGAATGATTATCTTTCACATAATGGCCCGAGGGGCAACAGCAAAAACAGCTGTTTATGTAATTTTGACTGGAGTATATTGGGGACTTACGCGGCGATCAATAGCTAACAAGACAGCTTCCCAATGCTTTGGGCGTTTCTGACATATGAATGACAGTTTGATGGTGCTTAGCAGAACATGTGCATGTCCGATCATGTCTTTCAACAAGCCAGCCACAGACAGTTATGTGAAAATGAAGCACTAATGTGCCCCCTGGGGGCGAGCTGTCTTGCTGTGCTCAGTGGGACAGACGATGTGACCAATAGATTAATTTCAGTTTTTCTATAGTTCACAGTATTGATGCTACACTGGAATTAAATCGCTGCGTGGCGCCTGCCTGATTACGATGCCCTTTCCTTCTAACAGGGGTCAATGATAATAACTACATTGGTTGATTGCTGGCTGGGTCAACCTTTTCACGAGCATATTGTATGATTCAAATTCAAGAGGCTCTGTGATTATCTTTTCAAAGTTTCGTTTTTTTTTCTCTATGCTTTCATGTTTTATGCCTTCTTGACTTGGTGCCCTGAACCGTTTATTATTGAATAAGTGAATAAGAGATTATGAAATAATTACACACATTTATACAGAAAAAAATAAACAAACTACTACTTACTTACTTACTGAAACTAAGCCCATTAATATGACATGTTATTTTGTTATTCTTACAGCATTTCATAAAGGCTGTTTTATCAAGAGTATGTTTTATAAGATAATTGTTGTTGCATTATAGACATTCTCACTTCAAAAGGCCCATTTTCAAAATGTTTATTTTATATTCATTTTTCATAGTTGCATTTTGCCCAAAGCTGGCTTATTTCAAAATGCCATTTTTCAAAATGTTATTTATTTTCATTCACTATTTTAACAGTATTTTTTTTTTTTTTTTTTTTTTTTTGGCTGAAGCTACATTTAAAGCTACTTATTCACATCACTTTTTATTCATCAGGCCTTCACCTGCAGCTGCCAGCTAGAGCTACAAGATGCCAAAGTAAGTCTGAATCAATCAACCTGCCTCTCTTCATGTATCTTAACAAAGCTTCACAGGCTTCGTACCTTGCCCACTATCAGGTTAGGTTGCCTTGTGAACTTGGATTTATTCCAAAACTAACATACAAATAAGTTGAAATGAAAACATGAAAGTAAAAAGAAACATTATGAAATCAAATATTGTAAAATGTAACAAAATAAAATGTTTAAATAAAAATGTCTAAAATGCATAAAAATGAAGTGAATGAATGAAAATAATAGTTTTGTGTTCCCCTTTCCTTTTTTTCCTTCATTTGTTTATTTAACATTGAACACTTTGGGACTCCGTACACAAGCAGACAGTTTATTTGGCAGTGTTCAGGATGTAACCTTAGTGGGAGCTTTTAAACCGATGCCAAGAGTGGAGCACTCTGCAAATGTTAATGACTTTGCACTTCAACAGACTGTCTCATCGTGCATTTTTTTATTAGTTTTTTAAAGATACCATCATCCAATCGTTGCCTTTTTTTCACATACAGGATATTCCATCAGATAACTTAGATAGATATTACTCAACGTAATGAATTTGAGCAGAGATCAAGTGCAAATTATACAATTATCGCAATTGTTATCGCACTGGAAGCCTGCAGCGGTTGAATTTCCGAATACACATCTCTTTGACATAACCAAAGCAGCCAATACTTTCATCCTCTGAACTATCACCTTTCAGGTTGCCTCATTATAAGCCTTGATCTTTTATGCAGTCGGGTGAAAACAGAATCCTGGCAAAGCTTTGATCTCTGGCATAAAACCCAAGAACTGACAATGTTTCCAGCTGGAAATGGTGTTGGATGGGCTGCGTTAGACTAACATATTGTTTGATATGTTGATGCATTATTGACCATAAAACAAAAAGCAAAATATTGACCCTATGAAATATTGAGGGGGGATATGACAAAGTTGTGGAGCAAGGCTGTCCAAAATGCTGTCCTTGTCTGTGTCTCTAGTCGGGGCCACCGGCTGCATTTATTCTTGCAGACGGTATAACACCACCACCGGATTGCCACTATTTTAGAGGACATCTTAACCGTACCCGTTATGTAGACGAAATTACAGGCTTTCTTCAAATTTGCGAGTTTGTTCAAAGACATCAGTGGATGTGAGAGGATTCCTTTTTATGTGCGGTTTGCTGATATTTGCTTCCTCTTCATCTTAGTTGTTCAGAATCGTGTTTGAACAGTTAAAACATCAACTCAAACAGTTTTTACCATTTGGGAATTTCCAACTCCTAAGTGACTTCAAAAGCGCTGGCTTCATTTGTACCAACGAAGAACAGAATGTGATGATTCATTCAGTTCCTTTGCTTTCTCTTTTTTTCTTCTTCTTTTGGGACATATTTTGGGTGATAAGCAGAGCCCCTCTCTATCTGCCCATATGGCCATGAACACATGCTGCGGAACAGGATACTTTAGAGACAGACTTTAACCGCATATTTATAGAACCTAACCCTCTATTTTATTTATATTTTCTATAAAGATCATCAGATCCACTGCAAAACACTGTTTTAAACGTATTCCTTTCCACCTGTGATGCATTTGTCCTTTTATTATCTTGTACTAGATGTCGCCTGCTGACTTGGCATAGGTCACACAGGTGCTGATAATTAGGGCGGGTATTAAATATGCAGAGTCTAATTAGCATGTTGATTTTTGGCAGCCATCTGAGCTCTTACCGAGATTAAGAATAACTAGTAATGTCAGGGAAATCAAGTCTGGCAAATTGAGCAGTTGGTTGAAATCACTGCAGCTGGATATTTCAGCTATACGGATAATATTACACTATTGTATGAATGTTAAGCCTAAGACTGCTAAGAGCATCAGAGGATTTTAGTTGCAAATTATTTAATTTCAATTTGCGCAGCAGATTGCTCTGTGGCGATGACATTATCTAATGAATTCCTTCTCCGAGGCAACACATTAAGTCATCTATTGAACTTGTGAATAACAACAAAAAAAAAACCAAAAAAAACTTTTAAACCCCCATGTGTGACCTCGGAGACAGCGGAGCTAATGACCTGCAGCCAGGAGCGGCACTTTGTCATGACATAATCAGCTTAGCCACACTTTAATTTAGAAAAATATTGGAAGCAACGGGAAAGTAATGCAAGACAAAGCACTTGTGCTGACTCCGCCAAGAAATAAAAGGTTCATTAATTCTGATGTAATTGTGATTGTACATTCTTTAACTTAATGTTATCCCAAAAGGTTGAAGGACGAAGCCTTTTTGAAGGAGGATCGGCGCAATATGAGTCCCAGCGTGTGCTCATCTCTGTTTTGTTAATTTGGTATGCGACTATAATGTACTTCACCAGCAGTAACATTAATTCCCCTCCACAGTGCTCCCAATTCAGACACAGTGTCTCTTGAATTGTTTACCCTTTTTCTTCTCCCTTCTGTTTGAATATGCACACAGAGGAAGAGCACATGTACTCCCAAGGATATATACTGTGAGAGAGTTTGGATCAAAACAGGACTGGCTTAAACTGAAAGAAGAGTTAACCTCGTTTCTATGCCTTGGACTGATTCAGGAGGGTTTTTGAAAGACAGTGAAGATTTTCACAACTTTGACATGCAGTAAATCGCTCTCATAATGTGGGAAAAACTCGCAGTGATTAGTTGCTGATTCAGATACCTGCCAGGCATTCAACGTTTTTGAATTGAGTTTTTGTTTAATTAAAATTCAAAGAGGTGAAAACCTTTCAGCAAAGGTTTGAACTTCAAGTCTAAACTGGCACTTTTAACTTGGACACCTTAACAAATAGATTGCCTTGAATAAAATGGGTCCTTGTACTATGTAATCAGTGACTAGTAAAAGAAAACAAGGTTTGCATTGGTTAGCCGTGAAAGGTACTTGGATTTTATCATGTTCATTGCGGAGAACGCTGATTCACAGCTGTAAGTCGATCCAAATATGGTCAAGGTGTGTAGCGCTGCATTGGTTAGACCAGGGAAATGGTCTGCAGGGCAACAGTAGCAGGGTCGTGTACATGATGCTGCATGGTAAACAATAGATTGGATTGGTTCAGGGAGAGAAGATATTGAAGTATTAACTGGATTAGCTGTGACCGTCTGGGTAAAATTACAATGCTCTGTGAAGATTATTATTTATTCTCATTAGAAATTGATCTTGGTCCAGATCTTGGTCCAGCATAATGATGCCCAGTATACACCATATAGTAAAAGAGAAAGGCAATCAGGAGACGTGGTAGTGATTGATCTTTACTTTCTATACCACATGATTATGTCTTCACATCTGCACATTCAAAAAGAACAAACTCTAACGCAGCCTCGGCACAGGAAACATTGAAGTAGACAAGGTTGAGTTGGTTTTAGCATCTCTTTCTCCCAATGACTGACGTGATCTGCTGACGTGGCTACTTCAGATCCTCCTCCAATTAGCTTTTGAGTTAAACGCAGCATTTTAATAGCACAGTTATGTAACGCAGTATCACCACGCCAGACTCCGAATTTGCATATCCGTGTCTTGTTTGAACTTGAAGATGAACACCAAATGCAGATATCCTCCTTCTGCTTGGACTTTCATTAAAAAAAAAAAAAAAAAAAAAAAAAAATGACTTTGTGAAGATAAATCAGTACCCAGCCTTTTTATGTGAAGGTGTGTTTGTGATCATACACAGATTAGTGCGTTTGGCCTAGATTTGTTTATTGTTATATCGATTGATCAGTGTGTGATCACAGTGAGTTGTATTTTAGGGGTGGATTTTCCTCTATCTAGCACAATCCATTAAACTACTCTGAGTCTGTTTCATTTTTTTTTTAAATAGCTCAACAGCAGGCTGAAGGTAAACTAATTATTGCTGCTCTGCCTGCTGCCACTTTGGGTCGGGCATCCACCACCCAAGGTATCCGACATTTGGTACAATGAAAAATTGATGAACCAAGATGGATGATAGTGGAAGGATAGAAAAGGTGAGCTTATTTGCAGAGATGTATACAACGACCAGTTTGCTCCACAGTTGACTGAACCCATCCTTGTTGAGTGGAGTGAGAAGAATGGATTAAACGGTACTTATTTGTGCTGTATTTTCTAGACCTAAATAGCTGATGCCTGGTTGAATCGGGCACCTTTAAGTCAATGCATATGACAAAATCTCCAATGATCAAAATTTGGGTGCCGTCTTTCTATTTTCTTTTTTTCTTCATGCTTTTGTGACTTGCATGTCAGGCGACTGAACACTTGCCATTAACATACATCAAATGCGCTTGAACAAACAACCCAAGATTTCAGTTGCACTGTTGTTTGCTTTTTAGTGAATACGTGCTGTGGTAGACCCTCGCCTCTCTCGACCCTGGCAAGAATTCACTGGTAAAGCCTATAAATAAATGATTAGGCGTGTCATAGCTTAGCAGAACTGCTGCAGTCTATCAATCAACACTCATTGGTGTGTATTCAAAGAATCCAGACAGTCACTGATTGGTTTAAGTAAAGACGGGGCATTAAAGGCTCTCTGCCCTTGTTTGACAGAGCCTTATATTAATGTTTCTCTTGCTCGCCCTAAATACGACCATTTTTTTTTTTTTTTTTTGAAACCCTGGCTTTTTGAAGATAACTGCACCTTTAAGGGACAGAGCGTATCTATCAATTCACATCAAAGACTGATGTCCGAGACATTCGAATACCTTGTCTGTCAATAACACACATTTCTGATCATCATTATCTGCTGGGTCTTTGTTCTGTGGGCAAATGTGCCTGGAATGCTTCAAAGGCATGTTAATCAAGCCCTGTGTGAAGATGCCAGGAGACCAATTACACTCGTGAGCTGCACTTCAGCTTTCTAATTTCCTCCGAATCCTGCTGCTCAAACATGGTTATAGCCCAGATTTCTTTTTCCACGCCGATGAAATAGTTGACCTTGACAAATAGCAGAATGCAGAGGGGAATTGGTAACATGGGTGGGAAAAATAAGGGGATGGGAGTTTGGCAAGTTCCCTGTGATTCCTGTGGAAAGCAGCAGTATCTGCTCTGTGTGAAGGCGATGGATCTGTAATTTAATGAAGATGCAGCTTCTTTGTCGTTCAAGACTTCTGGGAATGTGTCGTTTGAATTGGTGCAACATTCTAAAGGTGATTGGAAACTCCACAACTCGCCATATTTTCAGTGATTTTTGAGTCCGATTTCCTCATCCTCAAAAAACTCCAAGGTCCAACCGCATGAGTTGGCCTCCTTTTCTTTCTTAACTTTCAGAACTGCTCAAGGTCGCTTTAATAATCAAGTGCCATAACTCTGCCATATGAGCTATTGAGGCAAAAAGCCAATCTTCTGTCCGAGTTGGACAGATGCGGGTTGGACAAAGAGAGCTCCATCCCTCCAGCTGTTTCCCATTCCGCTGTAGCGTGGATGGAATAACAGAAGAATCAGTCACCAGTGGGATCTGCGTTCCAAATGGCCCCCACGAAGCCAAAGCCTCGTCCTAATCATCGTCCGTCCATCCATCTGCCACGTGATTGATATGCCTCCGGATGACGTGCAAAGGCCCTGGCATGTCCGTGCTCGGGCTGGCGTCGCATTGTGATCACACCAGGACAAACTTGATTCGACCAGAGGGAGGCTTCCGTGATTGATGATTCCACCACGTGTCTTCAGCCACAGCAATCTGGCCGGCCCTACTGCTGCGCGAATGTCTTTTGCGTGGGCGTGTGCACGGCTGTCTGAATGTGACAGGGAATGAAAATTCTCGTGCAAGCTGTGTGCGCAGATATTTCGGATGGGGAGTTTGGATGTGCGTGCAGGTGTGTGTGTGTGTAAGCTTCCAGACTGGCCGAGTCACATGAGCAGCCGCAGCAGCTCCAGTTGTTCGTTTGTTTGCGGCGCAACATTTCCCAAGCATGTGACAAGCTGCAAGCCCACTCTATCCAGGCTTTGTTAAAGAAGGCTCCCAATGCCAACGGGTTCCCCTCGGTTTTCTCTGCTGTGGCAGTAATCAGCACGGAGAAGTGCCATCCACGCCTTGGTGCCCAAGCCACAAGCTTTCCACACTGCTTCTTCTACTACTACTTTTTTTCCTCCTCTTTCCTTAAATGTCATCTCCCTTTTTGCTCACGTCTTCCGGTGTACCTCGGGCTAACAAACCATCGGAGCACCAGTGCTCTTCTACTATTGCAGTGCAGTGTTGATCAATTCCTACTCCCCCTTTTAGAATTTGGGAATACCAAGATAAAGTGTGCTGTATGAACAGAATTATGTAAACACAGCTCTGAACTAACTTGGAATGAAATACAGAGCTATAAATACAGCTTAGATACAGATTAAGGGTGTGCCAATTAACAAGTCGAGTAACCTGCACAGTGATTTTGTGGTCTTTGAAAGCAACACATGTCCACAAATTGTCTCTGCCCAGATTGCTGGTGCATCATTTAAAATAAAGAAAAAAAAGAAGAAGAAAAGTGATATGATATAGTATGTTATGGGTCTAATCCCCTCAGACGCAGATAAACTGCACCATCAAAGCGGGACAGGGGTCAAAAGTTGAAAGTAACCCAAGGGGATCTGATGGGCAAATACAGACTAAAACGAAATTGACAAATGCGTCTAATTGACATGCAACCATGCGTGACCCACATTTACCGCAGCTCCTCATTTTGAAAGTAATCATTCTCATGGCAGTCTTGTGTTACTTTGTGTGCCTGTGTGTGTGTCTCGCTGTGCAGACAACGAAAGCACACACACACACAGACGGAGGCACACAAACACACAACCTTAATGACATAAATGGCATGTAATGGTGATGATACAGAGCTGGAGGGGGAAAATAAATCACTGATGTAATGTTTCCGGCGGAAACGCGGGGCGAAGCCAATGCGAGGGGCTCCATCTGCTGTTCGGTCACGTGAACTCCACGCTGTGTGTGTGCTGACAGTGCTCCAGCTGATTCCCTTCTGCTGCCCATAAAGGACGAGGGACAGGCCCGACTCGGCAATGACGCCGAGGCACTGTAATTTATGCCTGTGAATTATGGATATACCAGGCAAGTGAAGGCCAATATATGTTTTATACCACGCTCCCCTCCATTTATTTTGGCTGGGGTTATGACTTGATAGGTGGCGCTTCTATTGATGATGGACTTCCTGATTTATCTGCTCAAGCCAGGCAGGACTATCAATTAAGGCACCTTACCAGGACAGACATGGCGAATGTACTGTCACCTATTGTTTATGACCGACTGACTGACTGTGCTCCCGTGAGTCAGCTTCACACGGAACGAGGCCGTTCTCCACTCATTCTGCCCGCCGCTGTGATTACTCCCAGACACGAGGCAGTAAAGCCATGTGCAATTTGTGCAGCCGGTAAACGGGCAGTATCTGTTTTCTAGCTTCATTAAAACATCAACTTCGTTTTATCTGATGATCGGAATTACAACTGTGAGGCGACCGTATACGTAGCATTGTTTTATGACCTCATTTTATAACCTCATATAAGTCTGGAACATATAACATCTCTCCGATAGACGGAGATGTATATACTATCAATTCCCCTTGCCATCGCCAGCAATTTCCCGCCTCTTTCATCATACTAAATGCACCTAAATGGTTGAGCGGCAATAGCCACAACTTTGTGTCGGGAGGGGAATTTGGAATCTTTGATGCTTTCTCTGGCATGAAATGTATTTACAAATACCTTCGTGGGAGCCAATAAGAGGTTTAATATTTAATTAGGCCTAAGGGCATCTCACAATAACGGGCGCATTTCTGATCAATGGTATGATAAAGGAGTCTTCTCTCGCTGTCAGTCTGTGTGAGGAGAGAGCCTGGCTTCCTCCCTTTTTAAATGTTGCTGCAGCTACTTACACGTAGACTGCACTTTGTGGTGAACAGTTAATCATGGAGCACCTCCTGGAATGCTGAGCAGCCAGCGAGAGCCACCGGCTTCCTGTTGGTATACATTTTGAGTTTCAAGGCTCCTGACGTCACATGATTACCATGAATGATGAATGGCGAACAATGATGAAAAATGTATTTAGGATCTCTTTGTGCCAACGCTGATGAAACTTTCATGATCCCTGTAGGGGGGACTGGGGAAATCATAGTGCACCGTGACATAGGATTGTATAATTAAGAGTCTGAACTCTCCAATGCTGAGGGCTGTTATTGAATGACTGTCCATCCAGTTAGATCATCATACATTTGATTATGTGATTAAAAAAAAATCAGGATCACTTTGAACTTTTATGACTTTATGGACTTGCTCATCTTAAAATTACCTATTAAACAAAGAAACTATTTATAGTAATCACTGAAAACACCAGTGGAACATTTATTCAGTCTTTCTCTTCCACACCCACCCCTGGGTCTCAGTCAATGAGCCTGTAGATCATTTTAATTCTAAGTTTGGAAATGTCACTGATGCTATTGCACCCACTGAGGTGAAGGCTGCCTCTGGTAAGAAAAGAGCTTCATGGAGAAATACCACCAAAATAGAGCTGAAGTTGCAAAAAAAACACGAATCTCCAGGGTCATTAGGAAATCTATCAAGTCTTACAAAAATGCAAGGCAGACCTTTTTACATCATCGCCAAAAATAACTTGAAAGGTGCATTCAGTAGACTGCACATCTCCATCAGGTGTGTCTGCAACGACCATGCTGTGTTATGGGTGAATGAATACAATCTAGGATCGGCCCCGTCTAGACGCCAATTGACTGTAAGGCATCATAAAAACACACACTTCATTCAGACTCAAACAAGCGCAGAATGGATGAATGCAGGCAATCTGCTCAAAGTCGGTCTATAAAACAAGTCATACAATATTGCCAAAAAAACAAATTAAACTCACTTAGCTTCCTGTCTGCGTAGCAGCAATGGGTTGTGGAAAGATACAGCAGTGTTTGCCCTGGTAGTTCCGTTAGCTGGCAGCCTTTAGTCAAACATACCGCTCACAACAATAAAGTGAACTGCAGAGAGTTGGCAAGACGTACGTGTCAGTGTGTGTACTGGTAGTTCCATTAGCCGTTACTCAAACACACTGTCCATTCTGTTAGCTATTAGCCAAACACACTGTCCATTCTGTTAGCTATTAGCCAAACACACTGTCCATTCTGTTAGCTATTAGCCAAACCCACCTCAATCTGTTATGCCACTGTGGGTGCATAGTAGCAGATGGGGGGGTTAGGAGATGCACATGGCGTTTTTATTACTAGGGGCCCCTACTGGGCAAGGAGTTGATTCAAGAGTAGTGAGTGAGGAGTCAGCAGGCAGTTAATGGAATAAAACGGGCAATTGTGTTTTGAGAAGGTGTGAGTCACCACAAACATGAGAGGTCCTTGAGTGCACAGAAATAACAGCAAAGTCAAAATATTATGCAGTTTGCTGCAGTAGAATGTGAGATTAGTGGTGGACAGACACAGAGGTGCACGCGCACACGTGACCAATCTCGTGATCTGCAAAACGTCAGACATCAAGCAACACTTAAGAACAATCACCTCATTCATGAACTATTATAAGCCCATATTAAAAACCCTCCTGTTGTTAAGCCAAAGTCTTGGCACTAAACAGCTGTTTTATTGCCTTCTACCCCAGTTTTCGACCACACCACATTATTGAGATTCCTTTTGTTAAAGTCTACATCGTCATCCACTTCAGCACAGGCAGTGGCAGAAAACTGTATGGGACATTCTGGCACAGTACTAAACTGGTTTGAATACTACTTGAGGGACACTGACTACTTTGTCTCTACTACGCATCTGACCTGAAATATGACATCCCCCAAGGCTCCATTCCGGGACCTCTTCTGTTCAACCACATGCTTCCACTGGTTCAAATTAAGAAAAACAACTAAACAAGTTACCATAATTATGCAGATGACACACAGATTTAGATAACCATATCACCAGAGGACTGTGGCCCAATATAACCACCAAATGAATGGGTTGATGTTCCAGAAAATTCTTCAATTAAACAAATAGTTGTTTTTTGGAGCCAGAGGGGGAATGATTAAAAGTCAGCATTCAACTTAATCAGCAATGTTGAAAGCCACTAACCAGGTCTAGGTGGACTCGGACCTGAATTTCAACAGCCACATTAAGACTATTACATAGTTTACTATCGCCTTAAAGGTTGTATCAGCGATTCTGGTTGCCCTCACTTCCGTTGCGAGATCCAAAACAAACAGAGCCAGCTAGCCCCTCCCTCCCGTGTTTTGAAAATGATCATGGACGCGCATTTTCATGAACGTGCCACCCCCACCCCTTGTCTGTGATTGGTTGGAACACTGTTTATTTTGCTTTTGAGGTGTTGGTAGTACCATTTGTTTTTGTGTGCGATCTCGGAGCCTAGGTTGCCTAGAGAGAGACACGTTTTTTTGACGGCCTGCTTATGGGGCGGGCAGCTAGCGGATCGTGAGGTAAAAACTGATGAATGTGATCATTTATGTTTCGGCCCAGAATCGCTGATACAACTTTTAAGAATAAATCAAGAATTAAAGGACTTGTCTCAGCATGAATTGGAAAAATTTGCCCTGGAAATGTTAATCTTCTATTTTAGCTTTATTTTCTTGGTTTGTAAATAGCTGTTTCAAATTATCTTAAATGTAAATATATTTTTATAAACTAAATTACCTTTCATAATGTTTCTTTTGCACATTGTCTTTTCATGTTTTTTGTAACAGGCTTTAAATTGCTTTGTTGCTGAAATGTGCTTCATAAATAAACTCGCCCTGCCGTTACTTTGGGTTGCAAAGGTTGTTTAGAGTCTGTCTGCCAAATAAATTGTTGAAGTGCAATTTTGCAAAGTTTATGTCTAGAATAGAGGTTTTCCAATTCCTTTTTAAGTTTTCAGCTGTTATGACGTGATCTCTCGAGTCCCCAATGACATTTTGTTCTAGGTCTATGTACAACATCTTTTATACAGGCAGTCTCATTGTTATTTTTTTCACAAGGTACTATTAAAATAAATTACATTTTATAATCAAATTTGTAAAACCTGGTAGCAATGACCTCTCTTTGTTACTGCTTTAAATATTATGGACAAACAATATTTTAACTATAATGCTTAATGAAGCATTCTGTGCTGAGTACATTTTTAAATGGACGCAGCATTGAATGAGGAGCTTTGGGGTTCAGGTGATGGCTTTGCAAAAATGGCCGTGATCTTTGCAAATGTTTTTGCTGGAAAAGTTTCCATTTTTGTTTTTCCAGGAAACATTTTGAGGCACGCAGGCTAATTTGGCGGCAACGTGATGTTAAAGCGGAACAGCTAGAATCAGGGGGAGCGTTATTGACTAAAACCTTACTGTTGCGTAAATTAGCACACCTGCTCTGTGACGCAAAAGCCTTCAATGTAGCGCTATCAAAATACGCAAAAGCTTAACAGCAGCTGTCAAAGCCTCGTGACAGCTGTCACCTAGTCAACACACTTAAGTCTGCTTTTTCTTTTGCGAAATTTTTCTGTGAAACTTTCTGAGTGCTGTAAAAAAAAAACCCCAACAAAGTCAGCCTGTCACATTTTCATTCCCTATGACAGGACGACGCCTCTTCTGTTTTAGTTTTAATCAGAGACATCAAGCCTATCCTCTTGAGCCACATAGCAATGAGGGGGGAAAATGCTCCGGCTCTGCTGTGGAGACTTTTGTTTTCGTTGCCACTGAACTCACGTCAGAGAGCGTCGATACCTCAGAGACGAGGCACAAAACATATAAATGCCCAATTATAGTTGCTTCAAAGAGAGATGCATTTAAAATTAATAATGGGGTGCGTTACATAATTCATGATGGTGGGTTATGTAAGCGGCCCAAATATGAAGAACAGACAGGGTATTGTCTCTTACACGAATGGCAGTGGGTGTGCCTGCCTGTCTGTTTTTAGGTCTTTGTGACCACTTGCGTATGTTACCACGTACTTCCTGTCTGTTTGCATATTCCACAATGTATTTATACGTATGTATAAATAAGGGGTGAAACATTTCTCTGAAAGTGTAAAATGAGAACAAGACATTGTTGCAGACGGTGAGCAGTCTCTTCTTAAGAAGTCCAAGTTGCTCCAGTGTCAGGGTCTGTTTAGTCTGCCGCCCTCCCGGAAGACGTGGACCTGCTCTGTTCCGTCTCCTTGTTGCTTCGATTCAGCATCAAGGGTGCTCTGCTTGATGTCTGAGTGGCTGCGGCACGCTACAGTATTTCCCTCAGAACCATGATATATAAATAGAGGATGAATCTATGCCCGTACCCTACTGTGTGCCTGGCACACAGGTTTGGATATCAGCCTCCAAAGTTCTCTTAGTTCCTTCTTTTAAAGTCTGATCCTGCCGTGATATCAGCCAAAATGTGACATACATATGTTCTCTTCAATATCCCAACCAAAACAACAAAAATAAGATAATTTATTCATATCCATCTGCATGTTTTTTTCCCCTACACTACGTAAATAGAGGAATTGTGAGCGTTTTCAGAAATGGGTAAAGGATATTGCAGACTGCAGTTACTGCGAGACAAGAATCTTCTGCTGTTGAGACAAATTGTCTCAGTGCAAACAAAAAGACGGAACTCAAATTGTGAATTATCCTTGGGCGATGTTCACCGACTAGACCTTGAGTGCGTTCTAGGTCATGTCTCAGTCTCAGTTTGATACTCTTGCAAATAATTGAATTAATCAAAAACGAGGACTCTTGATAATTTAGCCGTTTCTAGTCAGACCAGGAATTTGGGGGTTAGTTGGGTTTTCACTATTTGTGTACATGCACCTACAAGGCCTTGAATACCGATGTCAGTCACCTTAGTATTCCAAGCAGCTCCTTCTTAACAAAGCAATGAGTCCTCACAATAAGCAAAAGCATTGCGATCCTCAGGGTGCACTATCAGCTTCACGGTAGCAGCAAATCCTTCCATAGCCTATTGCTACAAGGATTTAAAAAAAAACTTTCCCTGAACACATAAAAAAAAACCCCATCTTTAATTAAGCCTGTTCCTTTGTAAGCGCTATCCTGTGGGTTCAGAAGAAATCGGCAAGGGAAACAATGACAAATGTATGAGCTATGTAGGTCCCTAATTAGTAGTAGGAATCCCAGTTACTATTTCATTTTACTGTCTGAGGACTGAAATTATTTCCTTTTTGCCCAAATCACATGAGCTCTGAATGTAATTCATCTGGAGTGTTTCTTTTGTCACAGTCTGCGTTCCTTTGTTTGTATTCCCCTCAGCTCCCTCTTGTTTCATTATTATTTGGCTCAGTTTCCTCTGAGGTGTCTCTCTCTCTCTCTCTTTCTCAGTGTGTGTTAGTGTGTGTACACCTTCAGTCATTTTTAAAGAGCCCTTATTCCCACAGAAACCTGCATTTAACTCATGAACACTTTTGCTTTGACCAAGTAAAAAAGGGGGGGAAACGAGACTTTGGAAACAAGCTCGGGTCTAGCCCAAATCCATCCAGTGACAGTGCTTAAGCTCCCGTCTACCCAGAAAGGTGAGAAAACAGTTTGATCTTTTGACTCAAGATTACAGAATAGATGAAAAGACAGATGGATTGTGCTCTACTTATATTTTTCTCCTTGACTTGCTTGGATTTGGTGTGGTACAACTTCTTATCAACGACCACAAAAAGCTGATCAGAAGACTGCTTTTAAAGGCTCGTTCTCTTTGACTTGAATATTAATTTCAAAGGTTTGGCAGTGATTCCTATCTGTAATAATAACTTTGTACTCACCAAGTTAATTGCTTGGATCTCAGAACATTGCTAAAAAGAGTCCGATTTGGAAGAGGAAGATGAAAGCAGTAAAATTATTACCCAGACTGTCCAAGGGTCCTAATTTTAGCGATGCGCCCAGATGTCAGCAATTACTTTGGTGACGACAATGCTGAAAGAAATTATGGCCAAACCTATAAAGTAGTTTTACACGTTTCTATTGTTAGGGGATTTACGAGAGATGGATTTTAAAAATAACATGGTCAAAACTGATGCAGTAGCCTACAGCCCAGGAAGTGTGAGCATTTATTCCATTGTTCAAGCTTACAAATAAGCTGGATCCTGCATTTCCCATAATGCAACACGATAGTGGCTTTCATTAGACCCTCTCTGGCTCCTAAATGCTTCCATATCTGTAGTTTGCACCACAGCCTCTCTGAAAAAGTCTATTAAGGAGAACTTGAAAAGCGATCATTTATCAAACTTTTTTTCTTGTCCCACTGGTAATGCAACACTTAACACAGGGCTGTTACACACTTTAGTATTATTGCTGTAATAAATTGCTCCAAAAAAATTAAGGGAACACTTAATCATCACAGTATAATACCAAGTCGGTTAAACTTCCAGGTTATCAATCTCACTATTTAGGAAGCACAATTGACAACCTCCAAAAAAGGGAATGATTTCATATGTGGTGGCCACAAACATTCTTCTCTAGTGTTGTGTTCTGGTGTCCTTGTAGCATGAGGAGGTACCTGCAGCCCAATCCGGTTGTACAGGTAGTCCAGCTCCTCCAGGATCCATACGTGAGGTCTCAAGATGGTTTGCTGTCTCCCAGCTCAGTCACAGGCGTTAAACAGTCTAGAGATGCTGTGGTGAACCCTATGCTGCCTGTAATATCATCCAGCATGACCAGTTTGGCGGTGGGTCAGTGATGGTTTGGGGAGGCATTTCCTTGGAGAGTCACACAGAACTCCATGGCAACGGTCTGACTGCTGTTAGGTATACTGGGATGGAAACCTCAGAGTGATTGTCAGACTTTACGCTGCTGCAGTTGGCCCTGGTTTCCCCCTGGTGCGGTGGCCGCTGGGTTCCTCCTGGAGCATTAAGCCCTGGATTCCTCCTGGAGCAGTGGGCCCTGGATTCCTCCTGGAGCGGTGGGCCCTGGGTTCCTCCTGGAGTGGTGGGCCCTGGGTTCCTCCTGGAGCAGTGGGCCCTGGGTACCTCCTGGTGCAGGACTAGCCTGGCCTCATGTGGCCAGATTTTGTAGGCAGTTCCTGAACGAAGGCATTGATGCTATTGGCTGGCCCTCAGGTTCCCCTGCACTAAATCCAATTGCACACCTATGGGATGTTATGTATCAGTGCATCCGACCCATGAAGTACCGCCACAGACTGTCTCGGAGCTCACTGATGCCCTGATCCCGGTTTGCGAGGAGATCCCCCAGGACACCGTGTGCCGACTCATCAGTAGCCCAGACATTGTTGGGAGTGCAGGCATGTGGGAGGCTTACACAGTACTGAGTCATGTTATGAGTTGCTGTGATGAAATGCAGGTACTGTTCACTGTTCCACTAATGAAAGTCAGTTTTCTGAAATACATAAATCTGACAGAAAGACAAATTAGCCGAAGCCCCCCGTGGTGAAACTACCGTTTTGTAGTGCTGCTCTTGGAATTGATTCTCTGCTGTCGAAATGAAAGAAGCACACCTGTCCCAACTTTTAAAGTGGTGTTGCTCTTACTCGTGATTTGCTCATGCTGCGGCAGCATATTGAGTAACGCGGCATCAATTCATGTTAGCGCACGTTAGTATTGCATGAGTTGCATGAGTCTCCCCACTACTGCAGTATAAGTGGACTTGCCTTTCTCTGTCCTCCATTCTGCCACATCTATAGTCTTTTATGTCACCTATTGGCAGAAATTAGATATTCTCTTTCTCCTATCATTTCCAACATTTTGTATTTTTTTCCCCCCAAAAGAACAATCAGACTTTCCCAGGTGCCAACCTCAGCAAATCCCTGCTGCTTCCCTGAAACATCCCAGAAAAACCCCTTCCTCCTCCAGAGACTTACCGCGATTCCAATTATGAAGAAATATGTACAGTGGATGGGCGACTGTCACAGGTCCCAGAGAAATTTCATTTTAATTAATCTTGAGCAGAAACTGGCAGCTCGGGCGTCACAACACTCATCACGGCTCCCTGAAGTACATCCAATTTTCTTTCTCAATAGGCATTAAATTAGCAAGAACATTTCAACCTTTGTCACCGCGGCAAGCATAATAAAAGAAATACATTTGGCTACATGGCGTAATGGTGTGCTAATAAATGACTTTGCCGCCCGGCTGTGGAACGGGAAGACGGCGGCAGGTGAACCTCATCACATCTGTGTTAAAGAATGAAGAAATATGCAGCAGAAGGCAGATTTCTGCATTTTTTTTTTTGCTTTCTCTGGGAATTTTGTCGGATGATTCAGGGATAATTTCCTGCATAGTTTTAAAAATGAGGGAGGGTAATACATACAGAATGCTGTCTTGGAGATCAGAATTAACTACCTTGACCAATTTCACAAGTATTCACCAAACTATGCCAAGTTTGATTGGCAATATTTTGCTCTCATCTTGCATCGGCTCTATAAGTTGTTTGTGTTTACCTTATGTGTCATTAGGAAGTAGTCTACATCACCTTTGTGAGTATTCAGAAGTTTAACGAGTGTTATGTATTCATAAGGAATATCCCGTACCAAAATGGCCATATTAACGCAGAGAAGCTTAGCTCTTTTTTGTGTTTGGAGATTGGATTGTTATCAAATTGTCTATCAAACCGAAGCAAAAGGTCAATGCTGGATGCTATATTAAAGACATTCTGCTGAATACATTTTCTTCTGAGAGCTCCAGCACATACCTATGAGATTTGCATACTTTTGGGCACAAATTAACATTGCCAATGCATTCTGGGTAAGTTTGTGAAAAGCTATCAGTCACCAACTTTCTTTTATCGGCCCAAAACGTGACGTAGCAAAAAAGGGGGCATGATGTTTTTATAGACACGAACAGTCCTCAACGATGACGATAATCACGAGGAGCGAGGAGCTCATTTCTGATTTATTATATTGTTCACGCATGCCTCACCCTGACAGGGAACGTGCTCCCATCTCTGGAAGAGTCTGCCACATCAGTGCCTGACTCTCATCCGCCCACGGAGTGAGGAGTGAATTGCTCCATACTGGAATAACTCCACAGATACAGCACTACTGTATATTGGAGGAAATATTTCTCTCTTAAGAAACGTCTGTCAAAGAACATTGTCCACACAGTGATTGCCACCTGTCTCCAATTCCTGTTGCCGTGGGAATCCAAATCTAGGACTTTCTAAAGCCTTGTCCAAGGTCTTTGATCTCTCTCTCTTTCAAGCCCTTTGTTCGTGGCGACTGTGGGCTTTATGTAGCCGTCTTGGGATGTAATGTATAAGGGGACATCTAATGAGGGTCTCAGCAGGATCAGTATTTGAAAGACAGTTGGAACAGGGTGATGGGAGTATGGCGTGCAACTCAATGCACGAGTTAAGGAAAGCAATGGGTGTTTGATCAAAGGAAGTAATCGGTAGCAGAATATGGAAAAACGTTAGCAATAAAGGTCTTCAATCACGGTCCAGTTTCTATGCCTTTTAATAGATGGAGTTGTACAAAACGATTGTACACATAAATGAGACTAATTATTTTTGCATTGATGTAAAAACATGTTCAAACTAAATAGTTCACATCTGTTTGATGGTGGAAAAACAGACACCGACTCAATTATGTATCCATGCTAGCCAACTAGCCAGATGGCTATTTCGCCGCGCTAAGCGGTAGCAGGAACAGTTTGTTGCCCCCTGAGAGAAGTGACTGATTCATGACAGATTGATGTGATGTGTCACAGAATCACTGGTTTATACCACTTGACTCAAAACAAATCTGAAGATAGCAGTTGTACTCGGTGGATTTGACTCCGAATTTCCACCGATGGTGCCTCGTCTGACCACAGATAGTCCCACATAATCCCTAACCTTTCCCTTCCTTAGCATAGGCTCATTTAAAAGTGTTTTTCCGGTAATGATGAGCCGGCTCCTTTTTAACCTCTCTCTCTCTCTCTGTCATCATCCACTTCTGTGCAGCATTTTAATTGGCCGATCCTGGCGCAACCTTCCAACCCAGCTGTTTCCCCGCTACATCCTGGAGCGAGACTTGTGTTCCTCGCTAATTACCGCTGCTGTCTGCGATGATCTGTGACATAGCCGGCGCCCACTGAATTACCCTCACCTCTTCCCATTTTACATTACCTGTCAATATCTTCCCCCCCGTTTTCATACGTCAGTGGAAAAACTCCAAAGTAGAGCGGAGGATTGACCAAAAAATGATGCCCTTTCAAGAGGCTTCCCGCAAGACTAATGAGTGTTAAAAAGCAATCAAGTGGTAGCAGCGGGCTGGGCGGTAGATCTCCCTATTTTATTGCCGATGCCCGGTCACGGCACCTCTGCTGTTTGAATTATTGCCATGTAAATCACCTGAAGTGCTTTGGTATTGGAAAGCAGCAGATTTAAGATGCCGGTGCATGTGCTAAGTAGACAGTAACCCGATATTGGCCGAGGCCTTCATTTGAGGGGCTAACTCCTGCTATTCATCAGCGTGTCAGTCTACTTAGAGTTGGCATTACATTCTGAGAAGTTCACTGGCGGAACAAATGAAGTCCTCTCTGACTCACACACAAAATGCTTATTCTGTATTTCTGTAAAACTGATGGGAAGCAAAGCCTAAAAATCCAGCGCTAGCTTGTGGTGGAAGCACTTCCTTTACCTCTGCCTGCCTCTTCCTTCCTTCCTTCCTTCCTTCAACCAAAAACTGCTCATTTTCATCGAAAAATATGAAAGCTATAAAATTGTAATTATGTTTTTTCCTTGCATTGTATTGCCTGTAAACTTTGGCTTGGGACAGATTAGTTAAGAAGGTCTGAGTAAGTTTTTACAAGTTGTTAAAGTAAAGGTTATTTATAGCTTTAATATTGTGTATTTTGTTTCTATAATGTGGATCCCCACCCAGAACTGCTTTAAACACAGTTTGGATGCTTGTCAAAGTCTTTACATAACATGTCACTGCCCTCTGCTGGTATTTAGACTGTATTACACCCACAGTGTAGCAACGCAAGTAAGTAAAGTTGGTTTCTAAAAAAGAAAAAAAAAAGCCTTTTACTCATTGTTTTTCTACCTGTTGAGAATGTGTATAACTAGTTATATTCTCCACATCTAACAGGACTGCCTCCCTGCTCCTGAGGACAACTCATTTTGGAATACAAGATTGTGACCGTTAATATGCTTATCACAATGCTAGAAATAATTGTTTTATTGTTGAAAAGTCTCTGTTGTCTTTCCCCAGCACATAGGCTTACACTGTTTTGCAATAGAAATACATTCCCTTATCCCCCCGGCTTATTTTTACTCCTGCAGCAGTCTTTCTTTCTTTTTTTTTTCCCCATTCAAGGAATCAAATTGATTTCTCCTCAGCACAAATATCGGTCCACCACTAATGCATGTAAGAAATGTTTTCACTGTGGGTTAACAGAGCTGTCGAGCATTGTGTGTCACCATGTCGGCATTATAGTCTTGGTATTTGGTATTTGGCCCAAGGTTTTCATTTTAGAGTACACACACACACACACACACACACACACACACACACACACACACACACGCTCCTCCACCACTACATACAGCCCCAGAGCATTAGTCACAAGCCTGCTTCATTCTGCCAGCAGACGTCCCGCAGGATGGACCTCCATTCACTCCCGGCTCAATTAGGAAGTGAACTTTCTGCAAAAGTCATACAGTATTTGCAGCATGATAACGTTTCCATAAGCCATTCTTCATGAAGTAATTATATTTTACAGTATTAGATATAGTATAAGATCAGTATTGGATAAAAAAAAAATCATCCGTGGTAGATATTAATTGAATACATTTTTTTTTTTTTTTTTTTTTTTTTTACATGCCTAGTTGGCTAATTTGTTGCAGTAAAAATGGAACAATGACAGGAAGCAGACCTAGCAATCTAACCCACAACTATAGCTGATGGAGAAAAACATTACCTCTGTTAATATTTATCTATCTTGGTTTGTGTTTATTAAAAAAAAAAAAAATGTGACAGTCGTAATCAACTGCTGCTGGCTGAGGACTCTTATTCCTCAAACTGGAACCGCGTTTTCACACTCCTTCCTTAACATTGTGAAAAATATCTTCCCTATATATCAATATTTTAATCATTTCTTGATATTATTCGTCATTTATGGAGAAGGAATGAACATGTGGGGGGAATGCAGGGGATGAGGTGAAATGAATGATTGGAAGACGGCCTGTGGTGAGAAAGTAAAAGAGAATGAAAAGCAGTTTCAGGCTTTGCCTTCGAGGGGAGGGAGGGGGAGGGGGGAGACGGAGGCTGACAGTCATATGAACCGCTCGTATAGCTACCTCCTAATGACTCCCACTGTGCCATTTTTACCAAAGGCAAGGATAACCATTAAGTCCGAGTCACATCTTCTCACATGATCTCCCACCCTGCAGGTTTATTCACACACGTGCACTGACGTGAGCACACACAGAGCGGCGGCGGGCTGAGCGGAGCTGGAATGGAGGTCGGATGAGGGGGGGTGGTCACGGGTGGAGAGGGGGGGCGGGATGTGTGGGCAGACTAATCCACTACTTTTCTAAACAATAAGCAAAATAAGCAAAAAAAACAAGTTGCATCTTTGTAGTCCAGTTTGTTGTGTTTCCGCTTCTATTTCAACCATTACATTACCACGTACCGTGACCCCTGACCTGTTTAATTACTGTTGTGTTTTCTCTTTTTAACTAATCTAACACGCCCGCTTTTAAAGATAATTGAAAATTAACTTTTACAGCCTGAATTAATTGCTACAATCTCATGTGGAAACAAAGGAAATGAGTTTGGATACAGCTGCGGATCGTGTGGGTGCGGTAGGTTTGCACCGGCTCGTACACACTCGTTTGACACGTCGATGGCTGAAAGTGAAGTGTGCAGAAGTTTCCTCGGAGATGACAAACAGACTTAATCGCTAAATGATGTGACTGTAAAAAAAAAAAAACCTGCAGTGCATCTTAGGTCAAAAGCACTTTGAATTATTAAATACGCATAAGTCTGCGATGATGATGATAAATCATAGAACATTAATTTAGGGCCTTTTTAAAAGAAAAGTCTCCAGATGAATCATCTTGAAATAGTTCTAACATCCTTGAGACACAGGAGTGGGGGTCTCCTGTACTTCTCTAGGGGAACATGGGAACGGCACATACATAAGGAATGTGACTGTATTTCTTTTTCATGAGAATGAGCTTAGCGCTAGCTTTGTGTAATCCTCAGCGTCACGCCCCAATTATGAAGCAATACATGCAGGCTGGAATAATGATAGCCAACGTGAAACACATGTGACTGGGTTCAGACGCTTTGCCTTTTCGGTGTGTAAGATCACGTTGGAGGAAGACCCCCCCCACTTATGGGCTTATATGGATGTCAAGTTATTAATACTTACAGCATCGGGGTTCATCGCATCTTTCCGAAACAAAAAGTTGCTGTGAATATTCTTTTTATCGTTTGATGGAAGGAGAACTTTTACTGAACAAAGTAGAAAATCAGGGGAAAAAATGAGGTTTTGCTTCATACATTTCTATTCGCTTCTGCATCGTGTGTTCATGAAATATAGGATACTTTTACATTTATTTAAACTTAGACACTTTGTAAGGGGTAACAAGCCAAAACAAGGATGATCTTATTGTGTTCTTTAATGTAAAATGGATATACTCAAAGTACTACCTTGTATGAGTAAACGCACCAAATGCACCATAGCTGCTTATCTGCTGCTTCACTGATGTTCCTGCTGTTTGAAGTGAAAGCTTTGACCGTTTTGTTGTTGTTGTTGTTGTTGTCCTCTCCGTAACCATGTGATGAGAGAAATTGTGAGGGTTTACTAATTAGCGGGTGTTGATCCCCTTGAGGAGATCTGATAATATTAGAACAATTAATGCAACCAAACAACTGTTGTTCACACTAGCCAGTGTCCTCTCCGCGCCCCCGTCTAAAGCTTGCAGTGAATTATGGGAAGAGCGTACGGCTTTGGAGGTTTTAGGAAAGATCCTTCCTCGCTGATCTTGCCCTAGATTCTAATTCCTCCGGGTTAGCTGTAGGTTTTGTCAACAATAACCGCCAATCATTTTCCCTCCTCATCCAAAAAGAAAAAGAAAAATGGCCCGAGGTTGTTTGACGCAGACGACCGAAAATAAATTAGCGTTGGCCACCGGTATCATCAGCTCATTTAAACTAATCAAACGTTGTTTTTTTTCTTTGTTTCCAGCGAGGCTCCTTCACCTGCCGAACACTGAGGCAAATCAACAAACTGTTCACCCGCTGGAGGGCTGATCGGGGGGAGAATTCAAATGATTGTGAAGGTAAGCAAGGAAAACGAGCAACGTGCCGGAAAGCAGAGAGAGGTAAGACACGCAACACTTTTTTTTTTATTCACCTGAAATGATCACTCGTGTCACCGTCATGGCCAAACGCTTCCAGAATGTCCTCCAGAACCCCGATGACATCATCACTGCGTCGCGTTGGAGGCCAAAACTCTACATAACATCATTTCAAATTGCATGAGTGGCGTTTTGAAAGATATGGGCGTTTACCAGGCATGACAGGTGTAATGCTGCGTTCAGGTCACGTGGGAGTTATCGCCATCGGCGGTTTCCATCTTGGTAACACCGTCCGAGTCGTAGTTATGAGTGAGAAACGCTGACGTGTTCCACTTAGAACGTGAACTGAAAGTCCCTGGATAGCAAACGAGGATGCCTCCTGTCAGTCAGATGAAATGCACCCTGGGTATTTTTTTCTGCAGCATACAGTGCAACGCTTTTGATTTGCATCATGGGAAGTGTACGTCACAATCTGTCGGCCTCCGTTGCATCAATAGTTATCTTCTTTTTCCACTTGTTTTAAAGTTTAATGATGAATCTGTCAAGTACCAATTTTAAGTTTTAAACATGTCTGCTTTTATAAATCTTACAAATAGTCCCTCCACAAATACTGTTATAAAAGGGTTTTTTTTTTTTTAATACGACGAGGTGGATTCATGCAACCTCGGCACAGTAATCGCAAAAAGAATCATACATTCCTAGAAGTGGCCTTTTGTAGAAGAAATGGCCTCATGCCTGCGTGTCTCACATGCTCTTGACAACACGGATGCCTTGGGGTGGGGGTGGGGGTGAGGGGGGTGAGGGTGAAGGAGTTGGTGCAGAGAAAGAGAGAGGCCTTCTTGAGAAGTCAAATGACCAGAAATATAATCACTCCAACAAACACACGAACCTCTGAGTCTGAGGCTTATCAAGATTTAGATCTAGCATTTTATACAACAATGGGTCGGTATTCAAAATACCATAATTTTTTATTGCTTATGATTCACAAAGGTGACAGTCTACAAGTGAAATGGTCCATGATTTAAAGAAAAAAAGTAGTTTATTCCTTTACGTGCTCGCAGCACATTTGAATTCCAGAAAACATCTACATTTTATTAAAGGCTACAACTTCACAACAAATTCATTTTCATATAGTGCTCATGAAGGCATGAAACGTTAGTCCACGTCCACATATTAATCTTTCAGGGCTTCCTATTCATCATAATTTGTGTTTTTAACCTGATTTTGTGATACATTTCGTAATGTTTTAGAAGTCCTGTGAGTTTTTTTTTTTAGACTAATTATACTCGAGGAATCACACACACTACCTTCCCTGCCTCCATCCCCAGCAGGAGATATGATGTTTGTCTGATGGCATCACATGGGGAGCAAAATCCGGTCATGCGCTAATCTGGTATTTAAGGCCCACAGTTGAGCGGTTCGGGGGGGAAGCAGAAGCAGCGGCCTGGTACATGGAAGAGGATGATTACAGGTCTACACACAGACAGTTGAACTGACGCTCATTCAGTTATCTTTACAAAAAGGTTTAGTTGAAGTGTCTGTTTGGGAGTAAACCATCAGTCGACAAAACTGACTCCAAATCAGCCGCGCGTAAATATTTGGATAATGTGGCAGCGCTGTTGCTTGGTGCTCCTGGGCGCGGTGGTCGTGAGCGCCCAGTTCCCCCGAGAGTGCGTGACCCCCGAGGGACTCCGGAGCGGGCAGTGTTGCCCGTCGCCCTCCGGACTCGACAACGACCCGTGCGGCTCCAGCACCGGGCGCGGGGAGTGCGTGTCGGTCGCGGTGGACGCGCGTCCTCACGGGCCTCAGTACCCGCACGACGGACGCGACGACCGGGAGCGGTGGCCCGTCCGCTACTTCAACCGGACCTGTCAGTGCAACGGGAACTTCAGCGGCTATAACTGCGGCCGCTGCAGACACGGATGGACGGGGCCCAGCTGCGACGAGCGCGTCTCTGTTGGTAAGTGTGCGCGTGTTCACATCAAATGTGTCGTTTTAGGGATTCAGCGCCGTTGCTAAGCAACACTACAGCACTTATTTAGGACATTAAACAGAGCAAAATATTTTTTGTTGTCAAAAAACTATTTTATTGGGAATAACTGATTATTTGACCAAATATGGTAACAATGATGAAATGTATTATAAAAGTAGCAGGGGCGTGTCTAGAATTTTTTATTCGGGGGGCCAGGAAGGGGTAAGGACTGTAAAAGGGTGGCACCCTGAAATTATTATTATTTTTTGTTTAAATTCCCTACAGTCATAGATTGTAATGAACAGTAAGAACTATGTATTTAAAAGTGTAGCATGTAAGAACTATGTAGTGGACACTGGACACAAATAGACAGGTCTTCTTGCAATTTTGTGGTGTCATAGTCCAAGGAAGTGCAAGTTTCGAAACTTTAATCAAACAAACTGATGGACAGATCTGGTGGGGTTGGCCAGGGAGGGTGGCTAATCAGATTCCAGGGGTAGCCGGTGCCACCCCGGTGGCCACGCCCCTGAGTTAGAAAGAGGCATTTTATTACAAACAATAATTAATCCAACTGCCTTTGAAAGTGCATGTAAAGCCCATTTTTCTGTACTCGGTCAGTCAAAAACTGATCCCCAGTGAACGCATGACTGCCCGACTTAATCCACTTCCCCTCTCTCCTCTAATCCGCCAGTAAGAAGAAACGTGATGCAGCTCAGCGCGGCCGAGAAGCGTGCGTTCGTGGACGCGCTGGACCGGGCAAAGCGCACGGTGCACCCCGACCTGGTGATCGCCACGCGGCGCTACGCCGAGATCTTCGGGCCCGACGGGACCAGCGTGCAGTTCGAGAACGTCACCATCTACAACTACTTCGTGTGGACCCACTACTTCTCCGTCAGCAAGACGTTCCTGGGCGCCGGCCAGTCCAGCTTCGGGGGAGTGGACTTCTCGCACGAGGGGCCCGGTTTTGTCACCTGGCACCGGTTCCACCTGTTGCAGCTGGAGAGAGACATGCAGGTGAGGTGGCATGTCAACATATCACATATCTAAATTACTGATATATGACCATGTAATACGATAGGGTTAGGAAATGCAAGGGTGAACATCGCACAATTTTCCAAAAAGGTTTCAAAATCACTTCCAAACCCATCACGACTTTATATTTGTTTGTTGCCCCCTGGTTGTATGTGCATTCTCTTTCTTCTCTCTAGACATATTATATATTTCCCCATTAGTCTCTAAATTGTTGACACAAAAGGCTTTTAAAGAACCAATTTTCTGATTTATTGGAGCATGGTAAACCGATATTGCCATCAACTGTCTTTAAAGCAAATCGCAGTGTGTGTGACAATGATAACCGCGTTGGCTCCGTTTGCCAAATGAGACTTAAAATCGACTTTGACACGCTACCTAAGGGGACGGGGATTGTAACGTAATAAAGTCATCAGCAGCATAATAAAAAACCAAGCCTCGAGCAGACGCCGTGCCTTGATCTCCACATCCTTTCATTGATTTCAACCAGGACATGCTGCAGGACCCCTCCTTCGCCCTGCCCTACTGGAACTTCGCCATCGGTGGGAGCACATGTGACATCTGCACAGACGACCTGATGGGAGCCAGGAGCAGCTTCGACATCAATTCCATCAGCACTAACTCCATCTTCGCCCAGTGGAGGGTCATATGTGAGAGCGTAGAAGACTATGACACACTGGGAACCATCTGCAACAGTAAGAGTGTTTTTTTTCTCTTCTCCCTGGCATATAATCTTGTGAGCCTCTTCACTTTTTGTAGTGCTGGTTTATCTTATCTCGTTGCCGCCTCCTTCCAGACACCGAGACTTCCCCCATCAGAAGGAACCCCGCAGGAAATGTGAACAGGCCGATGGTCCAGCGTCTCCCCGAGCCCCAGGATGTGGCAGACTGTCTGCAGGTGAACGCTTTCGACACGCCGCCCTATTACTCCACCTCCTCCGAGAGCTTCAGAAACACGATTGAAGGTGAAAGAGTACAAAATAGATTTCCGTAACACGCCGTCGCTACATAGACATACAGCGTTTTGAGCTTTTTCATGTTTCGGCAGGCTACAGCGCCCCCAAGGGGAACTACGACCCCGTGGTGAGGAGCCTCCACAACCTGGCCCATCTGTTCCTGAACGGGACCGGAGGACAGACTCACCTCTCCCCCAATGACCCCATCTTCGTCCTGCTCCACACCTACACCGACGCTATATTTGATGAATGGTTGAGGAGACACAGTCCAGGTTTTTCTATTTTTTTTTTATTTGACTTTGCATCTCACTGCTTTATAGTTAGCATGGTGAGCTTTTAGTCTAACTGTGTGTATTTCTTGACAGATTCAAGTCTGTATCCTGAAGAAAATGCCCCCATCGGTCACAACAGGGGCTACAACATGGTGCCTTTCTGGCCTCCAGTGACTAACGTTGAGATGTTCATGACCGCCCCTGAGAATCTCGGTTATTCTTACGATGCTGAATGGCCAGGTATTTATTTTTTCTGCTTTGAATCCTTCCTTTTGAATAAACCCAGACAATAAAGGTAATGATCATCCCATTCTCTCCCCTCCAGCTCAAGCTTTCACTCTGGCTGAAATGATCACCGTGGGGATCGTCTCTGCCCTCGTGCTCGTGGCGGTCGTTTTCGCGGCCACCACGTGTGCCGTGCGTGCCAAGTCGAACAAGGAGGGCCACCAGCCTCTGCTCGGAGACCAGTACCAGCGCTACGACGATGTGAAAAGCCAATCTGTAGTCTAAGATCGGTATTCAAACTCCAGCCTCTCATCTCTCTACTTTCACAGTGACACAGAAATACAGATTGGCAAGGATCTGTTCTCTTCGGAGAGCATGAATGCTACAACGTTATAGGAAATAATCTTTTGGCTGCATTCATGTCCCGACAACAAAGCTGGTTTAGTTAAGTTTTCTTTACAAAAAAGTATGTGATGCTTAAGATTAAGATGGAGTACTTTTGAAGTGCGTGGTTTTGCAAAGGTCTCATCCTTGACATCTTCAGGTTTTGAAAACATAAGAAAATGTGTTTGCAATTGTAAAATACACTGTTTGTGTAATGGCGCCTTAACGCCCACAAGGGGGTGCAATAGTTCAATTTCTGGATCTCTACATGTTCGTGTTAAGGGAGAGGGAGAGGATAAATATATCCAAATGACCTGCTGATATGTAAATAACGACCGAACAGATTAAAAGTGGAATCATGTGACTTAACTGAAATGTGTGCTCGCATAATGTGGAGGGTATCTTTTTTTTTTAATTGTTTTTACTCCACCATAATGTTTTACAGTATGGGCTACTTTTGCCAGAATGTTGCTGGATATGAATGCATGCCATTTTTTTAAATGATTAAATTGAATGCTAACAGTAATTTGCAATCTATTACCATTTATTTAACTCATTGTTAGGGGTATGTCAGTATCTTTTCATTTTACCTGCATTCATGTTGCATTTGAAAGTCTTTGCAGACACATAAATGGAGAATTAGCTGATAAAGCTCGTGCCTTGTGGTCGGACACCCACCTCCCCAATGTGAGACAAATAAAAAGGTATTTCCCTATGACAGCAATCCGTTTTTTTCACTACACCTGTGCGGTGTCCGGTTTCAGATGACGCTCCCGTGGGGGCGGGTCTACGGAGAGCACGTTGTCGTTAAACTGTCTCACTACTGGTCAGCCGCTTCGAGGGGAGGTCTGTTGTGAGGTGGAGTCAGCGTGAAGTGTTTTTGGCTCAACACTTCGCTCCACGAGCCGGTCGAATAAAGTTGTGGGGGAGCAGCCGCTTGTTGCAACTTCGAATCAACTCCTCTTTGGATGTAGCTCGCGCGCGCGTCTCCCCTAGCAACCACACAGTCAGTGAGAACCCGTAGCCTTTCTGACTGTCTGCGATGGACGAGGAGAGCAACGTGTTGCCTGATTTGAAGGATATAGAGACAAAAATGGGTCTGAAGGTTCCGGAGAGCCTCGTCCGTTCTCTCGCCGGAGGAAAGCATCAAGAGTCGGCGACACCGCATTTAATGAGCCGCAAACTGTGCGCCGACAATGAGGACTTGAAAAGACTGGAGAGCAAAATGCTATTCCTAAAACAAGAAATGGTAAGAGCCTTTTTTTCTACCTGTATCCTGTTTAAGAAACTTTTCAGGACTTGTTGCAGTAGCCTTATGTTTAAGTAAATTGCCATAAATGCTACGCACCATATAGCATATGCGATAAAACTACGATTTAGAGCCGCTACAGTGTAGGCTAGCTTGTATGTTTACAGTTTACATACGTGTAATTACTGGCTAGCTCACTAATACTTGACAGTGTTATGTCCAAGCAGTGTATTTTTCTGCTAATATCTGCTAAAAATAAATAAATGCCACTGTATACACAAGCTAGCTTACTTTGTTGCGTTTAATGCCAGGTAAAGTTAAGTAAAACACAGCACTGTATCACATTTATTGCAACCAAGACTGGGCTCACAAGAACGCTCTCTTCCAGATGCAAAACAGGCCCATAAACCAACATGCGGTTGGTACATGCAAAGTTCTACTGTTGGCTGTATTACCTCATTGTCTTATAAAAGCACAGTGAAGCCGGTCAGAGCGAGAGAGCCATTCACACCTGCACACTAACGTCCTCAGAGACCTTTGTTGATTAACCCCACTCACCTCAGGGAGTACATCCCTCCCCCTCCCTCTCCTAAAAGGCTCTACCTGTGAAATACCATTTTTAATGATTTCATAGTTACACCTGGCATTATTTTTCAAATGCCATGCTTGTTAGACAGAAGCTTTGTCGATCCAGAGTGACAGCAAAACCCCCTTTTCAGTAAGATCACTGAAGGTATTAGGATTTCTGAGCAGATGGCCCAGTTGACCGGGTTTTGCAGACTTGCAGTAGAGCTGTGTCATGGCCGGCAGACTGACCAATCAGCCTGAAAGTAGCTGTTGATAGGCTTACGTGACAGAGATCTAGAAGAGGCACATTTTGTATTTCCAAATATAATAGCCCTTCCAGAATCAATGTTATTGCCCAGGGATTGGTACACATAATAACAGGCATTTGACTTTATTTATTATATTGTTGCTCTTCTTGCACCTTGATTTAATTCATGTTTTAACCTGACAGCCATGCCATTCATTAATCATGCAAACATGAGGGGGGGGGGGGGGGGGGGGTAAAGCAACAATTGTGGCCTCTTATTGTCGGACAGTTCCTTTTGTGTGGCACTACCTTCACAGCTTAATCACTAATCCAATCACACTGCTCTGTTTTGGTGTGCAGAAGTCTGCTAGACACACATTTTTCTTTTTTTTACAATATTTGAGGGGCATGACCAAGAGACAAATTAACTGAAATGTGCAGCACCAATATGACTCCATCTGCTCGTCTTCTGTGTGCACGTAAAGCAAAACAAATACACCAGCAGCAATACGAGCTTGATGAAGGCTGGTTGTAAAACCCACTCAAAAGAGAGGCTCTTGTATCAGGCCCATCTGTCTGGAGTAATGTAGCAGCCCTGTTAGCCTGCATCTGCTTTAATGCATGTTGAATGCAGCTGTTGCAGCTGTTTGCTTACCATTTTTCCCTTCTGAGTGAGTGTTAACCATCCAGTCGACACAGGGAATCCCTTTCATTGACCCCATAGGCTGCCCACTTCCCCACCCCCAGTCAATGGCATGGTTTGTGATGGCAGGAAGCGTAATCAATGGCCATACTGTGTAAAGAAGTCATATCAATCCTGGATGCAATCTATTTCCTGGCTGTGCTGTTACATGATAATAAAAGTCCCTTTTCAGTGCCACATTGTTAGGTCTCTTTGTTCACAACAAAGCCTGACAGTCTAAACAAAGCATACCACGTTCTGCCCATGGGAGGATATAAGAATGCTAACAGTTCATAAGAAAAAAACCTCACCCCCTCGGTTGATTTAGTAGCTCATCTGGAGCTTTACTTCCTATCACATGATCGTCATCGGTGGTTAGTGACTGTCTTGTTGTTGCAGAATTGTAGATTTTCAAATATTCATTCTTTTCGGGGCACTTCCAGCTCCATGTGAAATGATGGAAAGCTCCAGAATACCTACTAAATGGACCACGTGCTGCTTCCAAGGTTTACAATGAGCTTTGAACCTAAATGCTAACATTAGTTAGCAATGATTACGGTGCTGGTTTTGTATTATATCAACTTCCATTACTAAGGAGGGCATACTGTCATGCAGTAGCCATGTTCAAGGTTAATTTAAGACTACAGCCAGCAATTGGGTAGTTTCTCTTAGTTTAACAATTTACTGGAATGGCATAGTGAAGGTACTACTCCATGCCAAGAAATAGTGCAGTGCGTGTTCACACAAGTTCCTGAGTTTTAGAGGTGATCCTTTGGACAGAGCGAGGCTAGTTGTTTACGATCTTTATGCTAAGCTAAGCTCAGTATCAACCATACTTACTCAATACTACCGTGACCTAACTGGGCTGTTTTTCTCCAACACATAGGCACATCTAAGAGCCATCGACGTGAAACTGATGCTGCAGCTAATGTCAATCAACGAGGGCATCGAGTCCGTCCGCTGGATGATAGAAGACAAAGGCGTGGCCAGCCAAGAGGGCAGTCTGACGGGCAGCTTGTACAGCCTGTCCGACAGCCAGGACGGTACCTCGCTCGGAGGCAGCTTCAACAGCTTGAATGACGGCAACAGCGATGGGCTAGACAGCCTGTCCGTGGGTAGTTACTTGGACACTCTGGCGGAGGACCTCCCAGACGACCCCTCACCTACAGATCTGGACTCTTTTGTGGATAAAACGGTTATTGATGGGGATGCTTTCAGCAAATCGCCACTGAAACTCAGGGTGGAATCCGATGAATACTACTGCTTTGGATAATGATAAGCTAAACACAGTGGTTACAGAGACTACTGACACTCTGCGAAGAAATATTTTAAAGTGTGCTTTTCACTTTGACAAATTAACACAGCTGTCAGAATATTTTTTCCCCACATGCTTCCTATTTTTCTCATAATAGCGACAGTCAATGTGTTTGCAAGACTTGTTACTTTTCACCTTGATACCTACTTCCTTATGTTGGGATTGAACACACCTCACAAGCCATTGCCACTTGATGTCACACCAAAGTGAAATCATCTTAACACATTTGTTTGTCTTAATGTTTTATCACGCAGGTCACTTATATGCAAAGGGTGCTATTTTGTGATTGCAAGATTGTATTTCTTGTGGAGGTATCCGGTTAGCAGTTTATTCTCACATTAAGAGTACTTCTTTGCCTAAAATTACAGAAGATGGGGTGAATACAAGCAACATTAGCAGAACAGCACATTTCCACGTTCATCTGTGGAAAATCCAACCTCAACTCTGTGTAAGGCCAATCACAATCAGCTGATCTAAGTGAAGGAGTAGATTAGGATTTAGCAGCCATTTAGAAAATTGGACATTTCATGCTGATTGATTCAGCTAGATAAACTATTTAAAGTGCTAAATTTAAGTGTTAAAGCAAGTGCAATTTGCTTCCATGCCAAATTCTGAGCAGCGCCTACTATAAATGTTCAGTTTTTAATTATTTCTGCTGGAATGTTTATGACTGATGGAAGTTCCTTAGCTGGATCACTCCCTGCAATAGTAGAATTTCCATGTACACTCGAGAGATTAGCACCACATTCAAAGTATCGATGATGACTGAAAACCAAAGCGATTTGATTGTCTTGTAGATAATTTAGGCCCGAGGCGAAACCCTGTTAACACGCGATGGGAGACTTGTTGACAGGACATAATGGGAAACACATGTTTGCTCTGTGGGCACATTTTAATTCTCTGTTGTTTGTTGTTTTAGCTTTAAACTTGACGTTAAATTGTTTTGCATTTGTATTTTACGCTGCCTGCGTTTTTGAAAGAAAACTGTTTTTATTGATTGCTGTTGATTTTTGTTTTGGAAATGAAATAATATATTGTGATTTTTCTTTTCTCCTGCTTACATTGTCTGTCTTTTAATGCAACACAATTAAGTCCCACATATTAATGTGTAATTCTCACTTTTTTAGAAACAAAAACAGGTCACTGACCCCGCTATGGAATCTGAATCAGATGGGGGGGGAACATTATGGTGGTTTCCTTTTATGGTAGAATTAAGATAAAAATAATCTCCATGTAATGAAGTCGGGCTTTGTGGTTGCCTGTGTAATGTGGCATGGAAAGTTACCCTAATTAATTCACTTTGTCGCTCTATGCCACGTTCCATTGATAAAACGCAATCTTTCTAAATTTGGAAAAATGGTTGCTTGGTGTAAAAATATACTACGGGGATTCCCACTGTTACCAACAGCTCTACCACGAGAGCTGGTCCCAAAGTCTACCATTTGAGAATAACACCAATCAAAAGTGAGACACAACTGCAATGCCAGCAATGCAGAACATTCGATTGTCTGCTATATCATTTTCATTTTTTTTGCATCTCACTAACTTCTTATCTTTCATGCGATAATTGAAGTTCCAGACAGACTATACAGGGAAAGTCATTATAGGAAAGATGAGACGCTTGGTCCCTTTTGACTTGCAATTGAATTAGTGGCCATGGGGCACAGCACTTCAGTAGATCTCAGACTGGGCTCTGATGTCGAGACCTGGTTTTGGAAATGCTGCTGTGTTGGATTAGCCATCAGTTACGCACTTCATCCATGGAGTGGTCTCATGTTAGGATCTCATCTTTGAAACGGGGCATTCACAAAATCGTTGAGTTTTGTGGATGTTTTCTGAATGACACTTTTTAGTGTTATTAGTTCCAGACAGATATAATCACTTTATCGAGGCACATTTAGCGTGCGTGCAACTTTGTCTCACTCCAAGTGCAAAGCAGCTTTATTCGCCTTTATGCTGCCTTTCCTTATCTCTACCCCCCCAGAGGCTTTGGCGAGCTTAAGCTCCCTGTCAAGCTGAACCACACTGAGGCTACTAAACCAAAAGTGCATTGTGAATGGCAGCACATCCCCCCCCATGTCAGCAAATCAATTAAAAACACATAAAGTTCTCTCGACGAACCCAAATTTCGTGTCTTGACAAATGTAACGTGTCATGACTGACTGATGGCTAATATCCCCGAGGGGGAAAATGTTGAGACTCGAGCTTGTGGCCTTGAAGTAATTGGGCGCACGGAACTGGTTCTGCAGCTTTATGTTGTAATAGGCCCGAGTTGAAAATTCCTCAGAGCTACATGGTACACTACACATGAACAGAAGTTGCCTTTTGGGCCTTCCGCTGTCCTTATAAGCATACATTTCCGACATAAAAGGGCGAACCAATTGACTCTGCCTTTGTGGTGAAGACAAGTGCTGTCTTTCATTGAATTATCCAATCGCATGTGACTTTTTCTTTTACTCAAAGCAAGCATAAACTTACAATTATCTTCCTTCCAAGCAAAAACTAACTACATTTAACCATATAATTGTTTCATTTTGAAAGTGTGAGAGAAAACCCTTCATAAGTATACACTAGTCAAGTGAAGTTACTCAGACTTATGGAATCCTTGTGTCAGCAATTAGTCACTCTATTCTGTGGGTGAATGACACCCAGGCTTTGTGGAAAACAAACAAAGGTGGGAAAAAAAAAAGTCATGTGCAGTCGCCTGAGTTTGGGAGCAGAGTGCAAAAGAGCGATTTTCTTCATTCTCTGAACTAGTCAGTTGCTCAACTTGAGCACAGTTAAAGTCGAGACGGCTGCTTCCAGCAGGGATCCGTTAGACACCGAGGTTGGGCCTGTGCCACGAGATGAAGGGAAACCAATACGGTCTGGTATCTGGGAAACTGTCACCATGCTACCAAATGAGGATACAGGATATGTTATTGGAGTAGGGTTATAGGGTTGGATCAAAAGAGCCAGAGACACTAGAAGCCCCAGACAGGAAGCCACAGATACCAACTAAATATACACATATTGTCACGGTACTTAATTCTGTTTTTAATTGGGGTTCTTTCTTTGGGCCTCTGGTTTGTTTCACAGTCCTGTTGGTGTCCCAGCAACTCCGTAAACAAGCAAGCGTTGTGTATAACACGGCGAACTTAAGAAGTGACGTTTGGGGATGTCTTCTCCATGCTGCGCGCTCACGGTAATGCTTGTGATGGATGTAGCACATTAGATCCACTGTGTCAGCCTTATTACATTCCCAGACACAAGGAGCTCCATGTTGGGAGATTTATGAAGCCGCGGAAAACTTAATAAGGCCCGTCCCATAGCATGAATATCTTGTTTCGTCTCGGAAAAATACTTTAATGAACGGCAAGCTTTGCCACAGCCCTAATGTTGTGCCGCGCATGAGATTCTCTGCACGGCTGATGCGATGATAGCCTACGAGTTCAGACCAAGCATGAACCTCCTTGTGATCAGATTATCGCATAAGTGGAAATCATATATGTACATGTTGGAAAAACATCCGTTTTGGGGGGAATGAGGTCCTAACGGGACTCTCAGCTGGCCTGCCAAGCTGTGGGTCTGTGAGTCACGTCTTGGGAGCCTTGTTAAACGTCTGGGAACCGCTGTTACCGAACGCAGCACAACAGACGTGACACTGTTTTACGTCAGCGCAAATATTAAACATTAACAATGGCCCGCCGCTGGTCTCATAAATTAGCTCAGCTGGGACTTTGAAAGAGCACTCTTAGGAAGCTTCTGTAAACATTACACAGAAACCGTCTTAGAAACCCAAATACAGAAAGTGGCCGGTCTGAGGACGTATCACTTCTTCAGTCTGGTTAGGCTGCATTCCATTCATAGTTCATGTTTATATCGCCATATACACAAGACGTTTCTTGATTATTTATCAGATGTAGTTACGGGTATAAAGATTACAAATGACCCTGTGAGACCTCCTTTCTGGGCTATTTTTCCCCTGGTATTTGGGACTCTCACGGAATGGAACAAATAACATTCCGAACCGCTACTGTCTTAATTGTGCCGGCGCGGGGGGAACCCTAGGTCTGTTTCTGTTTCATCTCTACACTAGAATGCTGCAGCATAAGCATACCTTGAGTATTCCTGATGTAAGAAGAGACGGTAAACTCTTCTTCGCCTCGGAGGGTGAAAAGGGAATTTCAACACTCAAACGGAGCTATGATTAATGTAATTGTGCTGTGATGCAGACACAATCAGTGGTTGAGAAATCCTTTTCCATTGAAAGCACAAAACTGGCTGAACCAGTTCTGAGCTGTGACCACCGCTTGTGTACTCGTGTGATGGAGTCCTATATATGCCAGGAAGTAAGGATTGGTTAATTAGTCATCATTACTCACTGGAAGTGTCAACTTGTACGCTGACGATCAGTGAATTTCACCTTCTCTCTATTTCCAGCCAGTGGAGTTTAAGAGTGCAGGGAGAGAATCTATGAATGGATGATCATTCAGGAGCAGTTCTACAGTGGGTTCAGTCCTAAAAGCAGGTTTAATAGTACATATACTTCATCCTGATTGACAAAAACGAAGTGGTTCACACTCAGTTCAGTGCCTCCGGCGTTCCCTCAACTCATCTTTCATTCAAGGCTCTTTTTTTCCTCGTGGCTGTGGAAGCACCCTCCGACACCCCGGCTGTGTTTGATGGCTCTCTCTGAGTCGGGTGCCTTTTTCCCCTCATCACACCACCATGGGGTCCGAGCCAGTGGAGCCAGCTGAGATTAAACAGCAGCATCAGCCAGGAACCTTCAACGGATAGAGAGGAGAGAACAAAACAAACCTCTATCCCATTTGATCCCCCCCCCCCTTTTTCTCACTCCCTTTTTTTTTCTCTTTCTATCCGGGGCCAGGAAGTCTTTCCATGACTATATTAGGAATCAAAGGGACTTCTACAGAAGGCACTGACCCGGCCACAGCTTTTTGAACTTTTGCTTTGCTCTTTTGATAGCCAAGTTTGTGAGTCATGAAAGAGAAATACATATTATCATGGTTGCTTTGAAGCCTACAGAGCTACAGTGTGTGTGATTATTCCAGCGATGGTCCACATTTGTCCTTGTTAGGCTCGCATTTCATGAGTTAGGAAACGAGACGGACGTGCAATTAAAACTGGACACAAACGGTCTCAAATTGATTATTTCCTCACTGGTTTGAATTTATGTGCATGAGAAACCGTCCCAGCAACAGGTCACACGAAGCCAAAAAGGTCAAGTCTTTTCAAGTGTTTCCTGGCAACGAGGTGACCCTGTGTCATTAAACCGGCGGGGCTGGGGCGACTACATTGGTAAACATAGCCGACCAAAATGCTTCCCCTTAGATGACTGCTTGTAATTCCCTGGACACTAATTCAGGTCAAACGAGGGCAGTTTGGGGTCAGGGGGAAAGAATTACAATTGATTGACCCACAGAGGTCAAGAGACGTTAATCTGATGACTTTGTTGTGAGTCTTTCTTGATCTGCTTGATATTGGGCGTGTTTTTGTTCTTCTGTCAGGATGGTATTATCTTCATAGCCATTTGTCCACATGTGAGCCAGCTTGGTTTCTATTAAAGCGACACATAGCCTAAGATTCAAAGGGAAAGCCCGCTCGTGGGAAAAAATAGCTGTCGTAGATCATGTCTGTTGTGTTTTTCAAAAGGCTCATACATAATTATTTTGAGGGAGTTCATAATCAGTTAGTGTCGCCTCAAACTCTTCAAGTCCTTCTATTTTCTGCCCATGTGAGCTGTGGATCCGTCTTTGAATTTGTTCTTCTATCTACTGAGTTTCCAGCTTGGTTGTTACTATGGGATTCCATTTTCCCAATCGTTCTGTCTGTCTGCACTCTCTCATAAACTGTCATCCTTCCTGGGAAAGAGATGTGATCCTCTTGGGAAAGAAACAAGTGGTGCACTCCCCCACAACCGTCCTGCAAGGCGGAAGACACTCCCATGGTCATCTCATGTCCTGTGAAATTGTTTCATAGTTGTTAATCAAATACTACCACTTTTGGACCAATTATTGTCATCCAGTTGTTTGGTTTCTCCTTGTGTTCAACGTATTTTTCAATACAAACAAAGCCGTTCTTGTCAGTTCCTTCACCCCTGTTCAAATGTGATGCAATGTGGGATTCGCCGTTCAGTTCTAATCTTAACCCCAAATATAATCCTCCCTTTCTGCTTGGTTGCACTGCTGGTTCCCATGGCCCTCCAAGTTCAAAACTCAACCTTGCACTAAAACCTTCCTCTGCATCTCAAAACAGGTGTAAAAGGCCTTGGAAGATTTCCGTGACGTGCCTTAGTTTAAGAGGGAAAGGTCCTCCTGATATCTGAAAGGATTAGGACGCACAACTGGTGTGGTTTCCTTGGCCCCCTCTTAAAGCTCCCTCATTCAAAACTAAAGCTTCAACGAAAACACAAGATCATTTCTACTTGAGCAGGATTTGGATGCTTTCCATCTCGGAAGGGTAATTTCTGAGGGTTTGGATTACCGTCAGGCCTCATCCACCTGAAAGATAGCATGCAAAAGAAAAGGAGATTTAGAGTCGGGGTTTAAATGCTGAGGGACATTCGGATAGAGTTTTGTCATGTTGATTTCTCAACCATATATTTGATTTACAATCTGAAAATCAAACTGGCAAATCTAAATTTGTCACCTTAAATGGATTCAAGATGAGTGATTTTGGGAAGGGGAGGGGGTTGAACCCGATGTTGGATTGTTTTTTTACTAAGTAAAATAGTGATTAGGACACAATGTGTCATGAACTTGAATTCTGCAATTGTTAAAGATACAGTCCATCCCTCAATATCCAGTGTATTCTTGCTTCTCAAAATGCACTGTAGCCATTGATTTGTACTATTTGTGTCTTTTTTTCTCGCATTAACTCTTGGAAAACTGAAATTACATACTTAAAAAAAATAAAAAAACTAATCCCACAAATTATTTTCGAACGTTATCGAAAGGCATTCAGAAAAAAAAACATGCTTTCGAGACACTTGAGAAGGATAAATGCTTATTCTTATGTTTCTTCCCTTGCTGTGGTGTACCTCTACACCAAACATTTAACCCAGACATTCAACAGTTGGAAACCCACACGCTGAAATAACACCATGCTTTTGTCTTGACTTGTCTCTGATTACTGCAGCATTCAGCTTCCCAGCCCCCACATACATACCCTGTGGGGATAGCCACCTGTCTCGGCTGACTCCTGGGATGCCTCCTCGGCCTAACAGACAGCCCTTTGTGCTGGAGGGGGGGGTTAAAGCCTCTTAACAGGCTGTTACTGATAGGACTCGCTGCTGTTGTGGAGGGGCTGCAGCAGTGTATTACAGTGACATCATTCACCTACTCTCCAGTCTCCAGTGGTATAGATATATTTCGACAGCTTTGGTGGGGTTTTGCATTTCTGAAAGTTCTCAGGCCACCAGAGACCGACAACTGACCTCACAGCGTTCGGCCCGCCGGCGGTTTTGTGTTAATGATTGCCCCTGCACAGATCGTCATTTCAATCACTGGTGCGGCACTCGCTGACAGCTCACTCATGAGGTCAGATGGTTGGATGTTCTACACGATCTTCTCTGAGTCCTGCGGCCGCATAGCTGTGGATGTCGTATTAGCTAATATACATGTGCACATAGGGTAAAGGTTACCTGGCTTTTAAAGGAGCAACATATGACATTCAGAGCTTTACATAACAACTATTTGCTGTGTAAAGAGGTGGAGTAATGTCTGCCTGGGCAGAGGATGTCGTCACCCTCCCTCTGTGTGTGTTGTTATCTGAGCTTCTCTTTGCTTTGGTGACGTAGTTGGGCCGGACTCGTGTGCTTTTAGTGCATGTTCATGCATGTGAGTGTGCCACAGTGGTCTCTTCTGTGCTCCCATAGGGCGGTTACACAGCTGCTAACACTGTTAGCACTGAGTGTTAGCGCTATTAGCTCCATTAGTACAGTGGAAATACTTGGAAAAGACGATTTTGGAATTGGAGTTTTGAATATTTTATCCCCATAATTTAGGTTCAACATTAAAAAAATATAGCACAAACAATTCTACAAAATAAAAGCTTTTTTTCATCATTTAGCAACTGCACAGTGCAGCTTTTTTATTTTCTTGATTTATTGCTAAATTTGCAGAAGAAAATCAATATGTGACATGAAACCAAGTTGAATTGCAGCGACCAGCTCTTTATTTGTGTTGGAAACTGAAATTCATGGGGAATTTCTGGATCTTGGCAAGCAAGGCAATGAAACATTCCACAACAGCCCGTTTCTGAAGGCAGTGGGAGAATAGATGCATAACTGCACGGCGTCGCAGGAAGCGGTGTCTACTGTTGCCGGTAGGCTGACATTCCATCTTCAGATGATAGCATTTTTGTTGTTAATCTGATATTTTCAACATTTATTGAGCTGAATAATAGCACATTAGGAATGCTGATTGAATTGGAGTTAAATAGGTTTGGAACACAAAGGGCACGTTTGCATTTACTTCATTCAGTTCACACAACATTGGAGACGGCTCGTCATGCAAATTGACCTGCAAATCATTACTAATAGAAATGCTAATTCCTTTCCATAAATTAGCAACAGGCTGATTAACTCTTCTGATGTGATCTGATTCATCCTGTTACTTTTTCTTTAAAAACATGCAACAGGATGTACATTTTCAAGAAATGAACAGGGACCACGAAACCTGTCAAGTCATGTAAAAGGGTTCACCGATGATGTCATCCGATGCAGCCAACGCTGCTCGCTCTCTGTAATGCGCTGACTGCGTTGCTTACAACAACAACACTGACCGGGGCCAATGTCTGTGTCCGTCCTGGAAGTCATCAGATAAATCCTCCAAACAAGGCAGCAGCTTAGCCGAAATGAACGTTTCACTGTCGTAAACGACTTTGGATGGCAACGCAAATCGGTTTGGCTCCTTGCAAAATAACAGGTTCATGCAAGTCTGATGGAAAGTTTTTTTCCCCCCTTAAATACCCTACAGCTTCAGTGTGTTGGATTCCTTGCACAATGCTGACATTTGTGCTAACTCTTTTGACATTTTCTCCTTAATCAATCAAATGCTTCATAATTAGCTGAAGGGTATTTACAGTTGAGAAGGGATTAAAGCTCCGTATACGCACACTATACACCATGTTCGATATCCTCTTTGGCTTCGCGTAGGTGTGACAGGTGTTCATTTTAAAATTCCGATCCTTGCCGTTCTCGCCACGCATTTACAGATTCCTTTAGGAGCTCTTTACAATCAATCGCCTGAGGTGCATTTGCAGAATGAGTCGGACTCGGTGGTGTGTTTTTATCTTCAGAGGACAGGCGTCGTCGCCCAGTTGCATTTCTTTCTTCGTCGGTAATGTGACAGTCGAGCAGAGGCGTGTCAGATAGCCATCAATGGAATCCAGTCCGAGAGTCACCCACGGGTGCTTCTCTGGCTCATTTGCATCGTCAGATGAAAGCAAGTTTCCTGTTCCCCTTTGCCTGATTTTTACAATGACTAGACATGATTACACCTGTTTTAAAGATTGGAATCCACTCAGGATGTCGAACGCCAACTAGAACTATCTGGCACCTGTGGTCTTTAGGAGACTTTGGGATGTGCAGAGGAAGCAAACAAACAGCTGGGGATACGTTCACCTGGTCGGGGGCATGTAAACATATTTAAAGCACCGCTGAGGGCTGCGTTCAACATGTTGCGGTCTCGTTTACGGGCAACTGGAGGTCCTCGTAAATCAAGCGGAGGTACAGGAGGGCGCCTTAAGTGCTGACACAGCAGTGTTTTTGCAGCAGCAGAAACGTAACGGCTTCGTTTTTAGCTGCTGTTAGATACAAGAAAAACTTTTTTATTCTAGCTCCAAAGCTAATATTCTTTTAAAACTTTGCCCTGCAAATGATGTCCCCAAAATCCCAACATCACATGTCATCAGCAAGTTTGGCATCGTCAAGCCATCACTGTGATTTTATGTCTTTGTTACAGCATAATGACAATTATAGGGTCAGGTGAGATACTGCTTGCATGATGCATGAAGTAACGACTTGGTAAGATGCCAGATCAAAGCTCTCCGGGACAATAGGCCAGAATGTTTTTCCAGGGGTTTACAGCTCTAGAAGAAGTATGTCTTCCCCCCCACCACCACACACACACTTTAAAATTCACTATTGTAACCCAGTCTGAAATAGGGGTTAAAACCCGGGTCGTAAATGTGAGCTGGATAATGGCCTCTAAAAATGTCATCCTCGCGAAAAATATGTGGAGCTCGGCATGAATCAAAAGTGTAGACGTGCAAGTCGGGCCCGAGCACGCATACCCCTTTTTTTTTTTTTTAGAAAAAGCTTATTTATGGGACGTCATTTAATTTGCCGCTTGTTTCCATTTAATGGCGTCGGCGAATTATGCTGAGCAAAGACAGAAAACTCAAATCACAGCGAGTTGCCGGAGGCGTGAACGGGCTTCTCATCACTAGCTCATTTTCCCATCCTGCCTTAAAATCAATAGGATGCCTTTTGTTTTTTTTGCACCAGCAATGACAGATGGCAGTCAATAACACAAACGAATGTGGAACAAGCACACTGCAGTGAGTTGGATACGTTTACAGCGCTGTGTTTTTAGCGTTTAGCTCTCGGCTCCAACACTTTTGGCTCCACACTATTTCGGCAACTATTTCAAGGATCGCCGTACAATTTGTGTCCAGAGGATGAAGCCTACTAACTTTGGTGATCGCCTTACTTTTTATTTAGTGCCTCAAGGTCGAGACATTCACTTATCCAGTGAAATATCTCAACATCTGCTTGATGGATCGGCACAGATGTTCCTACAGGCTCCGGCGATCTCCTGATTTTGACTTTTGTGCCATGAGGTTGATATTTGTGGTTTTGGAGTGAAATGAGTGCCTTGAATTTGAGAAAGTCGGATCACATGAAATAATCGCTGTGGTTCTAACTTTCTAGAGCTCTATTCTAAATCGCTGTGCAGTGATTTTGGTGTTCAGTTTTCAAACTTGACTTCCTGGATCATTTTCTGTTTGACTGCTTTTTCCGTGTCCTTCCACAATGTCAGACGAGCAAACAAAGGTGACCCCCCCCGGTCTGCAAACATTTCCAAGTGGCTGTGTCACTGCATTACGTTACACACAGCTCATAAAAAAGGATGATTACACGCTTCACCTTATCAGGCCTCGGCTGCGGTGATGTCATTCCAAGCCGCGGCCCAAATGCAAACATACCGAGTAGAAACACGCGCGCTGTGTTTTTTTAACCAAGGCCCTCGTGGTGAAGCGGCTTCCTGTCATCTCGTCTGCTAAAGAGCCCGAGCTGAGTCGACTGTTTGTACTGCGTACATGTAATAACTGCAGTTAAGGGCTCCAAAACGCCAGTGTTTGGTGTCCCCTCATCGGACCCTCGTGCGCTCTGTTGTTTGTGCAAACACCGGCCTCGGCCCTCACACTGGTGCAAACACGCCAAAGGCGAGGAGGAAATCGGATCCCGCGTGATGTCAACGCCGCTTTAGTCAACTCCAGCCTTCAATCCGAGCGAGTGCATGCTGGAATGAGGATGCTGTAAATCATTAGAACACTCAGCCTGGCACCGTTTTGGCTCTAAGTATGTGACTGCAGACAAAGGAAAACGCCCAATATGCAAATGTTATTGTTTTTGGCGTAATAAGTTGCGTCCTCACATTCCGGCGTTCACAAGTCCTTTAATTATACCGATCCGCAGCACTTCAATTTCAGACAGAACTGCCGGTATGACAGATTCTTCTGTCGCCAACCATCTCCACCCCGATTTGTCAAGTGGTCCCACCCCGGCGCGGAGAGGAAGGGCAGACTCAAACAATGCAGACGATTGTGTGCGCTAATCTTTTTGACAGATAATAAGTAAAGGCTTGAGGCGACAGAGCCACCATGCAGAAAGATCGAACGATTGCCTCAGAACCCTTTAAAGCCGGCGAAGGTAAAGTGCTCCGTCCTTGTAGAGCCGTGTGTTCATCCAGCAGCAATTTTACACCACTGGCCCAGTGGAAATTTAATTATGGCCGCTTCGTGAATTGTGTAGGCAGGCCAGGAAAGGTGACCTTTTAAGACCTTCTGTTGTCCCCAGACAAAAGCCGCTCACCCTGTAAGGGAGACGTCTGATTATGTCTGACTCTTTTTCCACGAGGCGGATCAGGTAGTCGGGAGATGAGTGATGTTGTTTAACTAAGCGTGTCCAAAGCTGCATGTGTTCTTAGCGACAGTTTGAGGATTTAAAACGGCAAACGGATATGAACACAAAAAAAAAAAAAAAAATCACTCTGTCATGTAAGAACTTGCCTCTGAGTATCACGAGCTGCAGGTTTGTAACGAGACTAGAGGCTACAGCTCTGTGAGCCTGCATGCTTATTGGCAGAGCTACATGCTAGTGCTAGCATGGCAACAACTGTCAAGGATTAGCAGGTGTAATGCTTTTTTGGTTGAGAAATGCCCACAAAACCATTGTTTTTCTCGTGGTCTTTAGGAGCGCATTAAATTAAAAATATTCTCCACTTTTTTTTGAGTGTACTTCAAATAGAGTAAGAGACAGGCTTCATTATCTAACCAGTACTTTCCTATTTGGATGTCTGTAGATGTGGTAGGGACAGACACTGGCAAATGCAGATGAAAGGTTGATATTTGTGGCTTTTAATTAAAATGAACTATATATTTTTTTTTTATATATCGTAAACCCCAAACCAACCTAGTTTAATGAGCTTTTCCCCCTCCCCCTCATTCAACAGCAGAGCAACAGCAAGAGCCCGACGTCTTCTTGAATCCACATTTGATTGCCTGGTTGAGCAGCTAAGCCCTGAATATATATATATATATATATATATATATATATATACTGTATATATCATAGAGAGCAACTTGAAGCATCTCTTTGATGCATCGCCCATTTCATGGCCACATATCTGGTGTTCTAAATGATAAACCCTTCAGTTCTAAGAAACGTACTGCTCTCAAGCCTGAACAAAAGCCCTCTTTGACGTTGTCATGATTACATTACCCCCCCGCCTTGTCCCTATTTGCCCTCCGATTATAACAACAATTGAGCAAAACCCCTTTCAGCGGTTTAACCGGCATGGAGGTGTCCCATTTGTCATGTTTGCCGAGTCATCAGGGCCCAATCATCAACTACAGGTTTCTGTGTGCTTAACCTCTTGATGGGCGGCATGGAGCGAGCGTGAGTCACGGTGATACTGAGCTCTGAAACGTGCAGCGATAAACGTGCATGCGAGGCCGCGGGGGGTCAAGCACTTTAGTCGTGGAGGTGACATTGGAGGACGGCGTCTTTATGAGGCCAAGATAGAAACCTCTTGTTCGCGGTAACATCCCATGAAAACGTACAGACATCTGACTGACATCTTGATAATGCAGTCATTTAGCTTTGGCGCCAATGTCGGCGGGGAAACTACACACCGCTCGCCCACGTGCAAGCGGAGCGTGACGCGGCGGTGGCGGCGGCAACATCTGATCTCACATCTGAAAAGTGGAAAGGCTTGCACGGACACGTCTTGTGTAAACCAAACCCAGCGGCTGCTGAACCGGGAGGGAGGCCGGCTCACCTCTAAGTCCTGCTGGGGGGGCCGTTAGAGCAACAGGTGCTCCAGGAGAGCTCAGCTGTTGGGTGCAGGCGGCGGGCTAGCAGCAGCTGCAGGTAACGGCATCTTGACCCCAGGGGGGAAACGGGGGTACCCCAACTGTTCAGCATATGCACTTCGAATGTAAAAGCATCCAACAGCCCGTTGAATCCGATCCGACCGCAGACCTCAAGACAACGGGCTTCAAAGGTCTCGCTGTGCCCCCATGTTTGTTGTAAACCCACTAGAGACGGACCACGTGACAGGCTGGGAAGCAGCTGTGCTTGTCAGCTTACAGACAGATGGGATGCCATATTTTAACGGTGAGCCCCGTCTCCCTCTAACCAGGCTTTATTAACTCTCCAGTGACGACAGGAAGTACACGTGCTGCTCCGCATGGCCACATTATCCCCAATCTATAAATCTTTATTCATTTCATTTAAACGCCGCCTCCCCGTGACAGTAAATTGCTTTGATGTGTTCATGTGATGTCTGGCAGACGATGCATTCTGTATAATAACTGGGCTTTAATAAGAGCCGGTGCGCTTGGAAAATTGTTTCACATTGCTCAGCTATTATTCCTAGATTTATATTTAAGTCTGCTGAGGTTTAACAAGCTACTTTTCTTAGTTTTCAATTATTGTAAGCAAGAGGAAGCTGAAATCCCCATTCCCTTCAGGCATACAGGGCACAATAAAGTGGAACACATTGATTGAATCCAAAGGTCACTTTTATTTAATTCAGTGTGAATAAATTCAATACTGTCACGGTGACAGTGCTAGCCACACATATTTAAGGTGATAAGAGAGAGAACCTTCTCATGAGCTAGACCACACAACACCTGCTTAAGGACTTCAGGAACTGCACACTAGATGACTTCTGTTTTGGGTTCAACAATAAGGTCAAAAGGAGATCTCAGGTCCATTATATAATCATTTGACGAGTTAAAACACAAACCTAGATAGCAGGTCATTTACTTTCCTGTGCACCTCCGTGAAGGGAACACTGATTAATACTTAAAAAATCGAAAATACTGACAGAACACCTTTTTATATATGGGCTTTAGCAGCACTATATTTCAGTGAATAGGTCTCACACACACACACACACACACACGATTCCTCATCTTGTCAAATGTGCACTCAAACCACACTTCTTGGTTTTACGGGTTTCACATCCTTCTGTGTATTTACGATATAGAACTCGTAGCTATCAGCACTTAAAGTTGCTCTATCGGCCGTTTTCCCCTAAAAACGAGTTGATTAACACCAGCAGCAGCGATCGGCCTTTCAGGGAAATCAGCATGACGAATTACCAACAGCAGACAAGACAAATAATGCTGTTTCCAGCTAACGCAGCCATTGGCTGAATTTTGCTAATCTGTTAATTGCCTCCAGGAAGTTTCCATGCTGTTTCATACTTAATTTAGTGGGAGGTGGCCCCTTTAAGTGGACCCCCAACCTTGAAAAAGAGGCCTCTCCCCTGTAGAAATGTTGAGATTTTTACTGTTCCACTATGTTCAGTGAATACTTCAATCCAGAGCCATGGAATGTATCTGAGTAGGCTATAAAGTATTTACAATTACGGCTGCCCTCCATACTACTGAAGGAGGCAGTATACTGCATACTACATGCAACACATTGCCAATCAGCTAGTATAGTACGCTGTTTTTCTTGTTGCTGTAGGCTTACGTGGATCACAGTGTTCAAAGCTACATTGCTCCTTCATACGTATCGGTAAACGGTTGCTCCTATTTCAGTGGTGATTTTAGCCGAATCTTCTCTCAGTGACATTATTCGCCGGTTCGTGTTCTCCTAAGTTTGCGTGTGATGAGAAACGTGTTTGTGTCTATGACAGCACGGTGAGCGTGACGGTTCCTTTGGTCCTCTTCAGGATGCCGACGGCTTCTTCGTGAGTGACGCCCTCCAGCGTCTGCCCGTTAACGGCCATGATCTGGTCTCCTCGCTTCAGGCGGCCGTCCTCCGCTGCAGCCCCCTAAGCACAAACACACATAAGTATGCGTAATAACACACAATTTGTCAAGTCAGCAAGTATAAAAATTGCTGCATACCTTTCCAAAAACTGTTTTCACGTAGATGGGCAAGTCTCCATGGGGGCTGCCGTACCCTCCAACGATACTGAAACCCAGTCCGTCTGGTCCTCTTTCAAGATTGATGGTCTTATACTGAGGTGGGCTGATGGAAAGACAAGACACCGTTTAGCGGCTGTATGAACCTTCCCCCTTTTTTACGACTCCCCGCTAATCATTTTCATGACGTGACATTAAAGGGAGACGGATGTAAGCACAAAGTCAAATGTTCTTTCTGTGTAATAATAACCGCTTCGTACCCGAGGTCGTCCTGGAAGATGCAGCTGGGGGTGAGACCAGCAGCCGTCTGCTCCTGAGAGGGACCCGTCACGGTGGTGTCCCCACCTGCTACCACCTACACACACACACACACACTTTTATGGTGGTGGACTTGCAAGATAAAGACTAGTTTTATGGTACTTCAAAGTCTCCGCTGGTAGCCTTCAAATGTTCTTTTCAGGATAAAGCTTTGTACCCAGATAAAGTAAAGAATAAAGTACACATTCACCTATTATATAACTGTGTCTGCAGGTTCATCTAATTAGAACTAAAGGACGGATAGAACAAGTGTGTGTGCTTCGAGACCTGCAGCTGTATTGTTCCCGTGGCGTTCTTCAACAGCGTGACGGCCTGAGCGTGGGTCATGCCTTCAGCAGAGGTTCCACAGATACTGACGATGCGGTCCCCGATCTGGAAAAGTGAGAGTTTAGTAGGATTTTAAAAGGCTGCCAGAGAGAGAAACAACTTTACACATTAAGACACTAAAGCTACTATTTGAAAATATAATCCGCCAGGCCATAGAAAAGCAAAAATCATGCTTGTGTTCAGCTGAGTAATTTCATTACGTAGCGTTCTCGTCTCTCATTCCAGCTGAAAAGACGGAGCAGCATTAATATATTCATTCATTTCAATGAGCCCTTCTGTAGGCTTAATGATCTGAATGCATGAGTAGGAGATTTATTATCCCCGTTAGCGATGGCTATTGTCCTCCTCCGGGTCTGTGTCACACAGAGACACAATTGTCGGTTTCTCATTCAACTGTCATTTTTGCTGAAAGGCTCCCGGCTAAAGGCTGCAGGCTCTTGACCTTTGGGAGTCACAAACTGAGTAAAGTGAGTGGGAATGACATCGCAGTACAGTCCCGTTAAATCCCACGCTAGAATGACTGGCATGCATATTCTTAGTGTGGTGGTTGAGGTTACTGAGGGGGAGGCTCGCACCTTGAGCGGCGTCTGAGCGGCGAGGCCGACGGGATTCATCATGGCGATGAAGATGGGGATATCGCCCAGGGGGCTGCCCACGCCCCCCGCTATACTGATGCCCAGCGAGTCACTGGGGCCTTTAGTGAACTCCACCATTCTGGTGTCCTGATGCTCCGAAGCTGCGAGGAAGAAGACGCACAAAACCGTTAGCTCGCCTTGCGTCCAATTTCCAGTTTTCCTACGGCCGCCTCGAATGAATCTCACGTACAATCCGAACTCTGACTTAGTTTGTCGAGGTCACCGGGGAGGTTCCCGGAGTCTGAACACGACTGAGGGACCACCTTGGTGCTGCCGGTTTCACTCATCTGGAACAAAGAGATTGAGTGCTGTTACTCCCTTTGTGTTGTCGTTATGTTGTCCTTAAAATATCTGAAAATGCAGTACCTGACTACTTTGAGACAGCCTCCTCTCCGAGTGGAAGGGTCCTGCCTTGAAGCGCCCTACTTCCATATTTATCGGCCCCACACAGCACTACAACACAAGGAATACAACTTTAAAACCGATGCGTTATTCGCTCACTACGCTTCCGTCTGAGCACCAGAGCGATAGACGTACCTTGAGCAGCGCGGCGACGGCCTCCTGCGTGGTCGACCTGACGTCCTCGCCGTTGACTGACATTATCTGGTCGCCCTGCATCAGCCGGCCGTCGGTGTCCACCAAACCTCCTTTCACGATGTCGGACACAAACACGCCGCTGTCATTCCTTGTAGGAAAGGTTAACAGACATGACCTTTAGTATGTATTTCTCTCTACTAGTTGACCTTATCATACTGCTGACTTCTACTGTTGAACATGTAATGGATAGTACACGATTAATCCAGCAATTTCACATTTTTTCCGATGGACCTTTGCACAAATGTGGCTTACGCTCCTTGGGAAGAGACAGACTGCTGATAAGATGGAATATTTAATAGCAAAGAGTGTGTTAACCAACCCAACCGTGACCTCAATAAGATGTGTTTTCCATCGTGAATCCTGCGTAATGCTTACTGTGAACACGTTGCAAGATATCAAATAATATTCAACTAACTTTATTATTTAATTTCCTCTCGTGAATGCATTGGTGACAGTTCTAGGAATCACCCTTCAACGACAACAAAAAGCAGTGACAAACCAGTTGGTTTGTCCTTGTTTGTCTGAAAGCAAAGGCTAAACATAGTCGTGGAATCTGTGCTCGTTATCTTCAGGGAAGATTATGGCTTGTGTCTTTTTTTTTTCGCCTCTCTTGCATATCTGACGTGCAAATCTCCACGTGGATAAATCCAATACGGAGCTGTGAATCAAGGCAACCTGATCATGCAACCCCCAGTGCCAGAGATACTTGGCTGTCACCACTCCTCGCCACTAACTGCTAGCTTGCACTTTCCATTTTAGCTGTGGGTTTTTAGGCTTGTCTGTTCCATCCTATTGAGCATTCCACTTGTTTTTTTTCTTTTTTTTCTCTTTCCACTTGTGAAGCAAAACCGCCATGACGGACGCGAAGATTAACATTTAAAGTTGATTTGCCCACTGCTGTCCATGCTGCTCAACCCACGACCCCAACTTTGTCTTGGACCTTACTGAATTTTTCTGACAGATTTGATTTAATCATGCAATTACATACAAATCCAGAATAAAAGCATTTACACACACATATACGCAGCAGTGCCTATGCATGTGTGGTCTGTCTAAATCATTCCTACAGGTTAATCCCAGAGGTGAGATCAATCGCCACATTTCACACACCTGACAGTAAAAAAAAGCAGGGCTTTTTTCCCACATGTGGCCCATAAATGGTACTGCGAGAATAAAAGCTTCGTTTGAGTTTATGTGTAACGACGGTCTACAATTTGCCGGTCCTAGAAATACTTCAGTAAATCTTCCTCCGCGCCTCTAATGGGAGCAAACGTAGCAACCGACGGTTGTTTACAGTCTCTGGCGGTACAAGGGGAGTCATGATCACCGCTAGCGCCGCTGAAAATGATCTGAGGGCTAATAAGAAGCGTCGTACGTCCTCATTAGAGGAGTCATTAGAAGGTATTTACAGTTAGGATTGTTGCAGAGAGCCATCCGCCTGTTCTGCTGAATGGCTGACTCATGTCTGTGACGTTTTAACACCACAGTCATCCAGCCGGGCGAGTAAACACTTGCTCAACCATAAAATCTCATTTAGTCATAAAGTCAGAATGCATTATCTCCATGTAAACACCTTAAAAACAAATACAAGGATCTAAAAACTGTCTTTTTAAGCCTTGTGTGCATAATATCTCTATTTCTCTAACACTCTATACACTACACACAATCTACATATACAATATCTTTACAGTGATTACCTCTGGTCCCGTGATCTGCATTAAAAAGGAAAATGCATACAGTTACTGCAAACTATGTTGACTCCCAGATTACTAGCTAATTATGTACAATCTATTCCTATTTATTAGGTTACCAAGATTCCTAATAAACGATTTTTGTGTACTTAATCATATTTGCATACTAACACATCTCTCTCACCTCCTCCCCACAATGCTCAGGCCCAGGCCCTGGCCAGGCTTCTTGTGGAGCTCCACAGTGAACGAGTCCCACAGGTCCTCCTCCTTGTACTGGGCCTCGTCCCTGAAGACCGCCAGCCGGACCTTCTGCGGGGTCTGCCGCAGCACGTTGATGGCTTCGTCATGAGTGGCTGCACGCAGGTCGATGCCATTCACCTGTGATGGGAGACAAGGAGGTTAGTGTTCGAGTTCTCCGGCAGCACGGCGTCGCCCTTATTCTCTTTATAAGAGCACTCTTTTATAACTACTGTATGTTACAAGGCAGATACGACCTCTTTAAATATCTTAACTATTGTACTGTACAAAAAAAGCTGCACTGTTTTAGGAACATAGCTAAAAAAGGAGCTTTTCTTCATTTCCTGATAAAAAGCGAATGCAGCAGAGGGCTATAAAAAGAGCTAACAGCCTAATTTAATGCTAAAACAGACTTTTCCTTAAACCGCTGAGGTCACATTTCTCCCTTAGAAGCCCAAACTGCTGAGCCATGTGAACGCTGGCATGTCATATGAAAATGTTAGAACGCTTAGATATGAATAACGGGGGGAAGCAAGCCTTTCCACAGAAGGCTGCGAGAAGCTTGAGTGGTCATTTAAAGGGCCGGCGTCCAGTTATTTCACCACTTTAAAGGGGGGAAATACCCCATTAGCTGTCACCATGGACACAAAGGAGTATTCCCATAGCAGCTAATGGCATTGCTATGGACTGGGAGACCACTCTTTTCACTTTTCCTCTCTGACCCTCTTTTCTAAACTCACCAGCTTCCCTCGAGGACAGGAATGAATAGTGGAGGGCAATTAAGTCATTGAGAGTGTATGTGTGTTCATGCATGTGTGCCTTCCTATTCAGGCCCACTGATTGAGCTGCCATAACAAAACTCCTGAGTTCCACCCCTGCCCTCCCTCTGTGACAAAGCGTGAGGTCATACGGAGGGCAAATCCAAGTTGAGCTGGGATACTTAACTTGTCTGCTCTGAGCAATACAAACAAGATTCATACTAGTTGGTACTTTCCCCTGTCTTTTCACTGCATTCTTCACAAGTTGCCTCACTAACCGGTTATTTGTGTTGACTTCAGATTTGAGACGCACGCCAACAAACATCGCAATCATTTGATCCTTCGCTGTAACTCTGTTAAAGACCCTCAGACAGCCACGTCTCCGATATTACAATGCATTCAGCCCACTTTTGATCTAGGTCGTATGTGACGCTCATTATATCGCACCGCACCTCCAGGATTTGGTCTCCTGCCCAAAGCCTGCCATCTTTCGAGGCTGCTCCTTCTTCATAAACTTCGTGGATAATGATGGCCCCCTGGAGCGAGAGGAGGGGAGAAAAAAAACAGGAGAAGAAGGTGATTTATTCGGAGGAAGAGAGGGACAGTAAATAGTGAGGAAAGCAATTATACGAGGACCATGTCGGTGGAGAGGAATGATTTAACTCGGGTTGTTTGGGATTCTCGTTCTGAATGTGTACGTCCCTGAGTGTGTTTTCTCTGCCTTCCAGTGTGTGTGTCATTTGGGGTTCAGAGGTTACATTCCAGGGCTGGATATTGTCTGCTGCGGCCGAGGCCAGACAAAGGGCTGCTCCCCCAAGCCTGACTGAGCAGACAGAATGGATGGGCCGAGGAGAGGACAGCAGCAGCAGGAGGAGGAGGAGGAGGAGGAAGGCTGTGACAACATCATTTCCTACATTCCTGAGCCACCATGGCTATTTTGAACCTGGTGTGTACCACCACCAAAGATTCTAAGTGGGTGGCATGATGTTGTCTGAGTCAAAGCACGGTCACACACTTGTTAAAGTTTACATTTACAGTATATTTAAAATAAGTTTATTTGGTTTTATTTAACCAGGTCACACTTAACTCAAGGAGTGTTTTTTGGTGATGCCATAGAGCCTCATTGACATATTATAATGCATATTTCTTGCGTTCCTACCAGCAGGGTGTCACAGCCTCCCACGATGCTCAGGCCCAGGCCTGTGCGGCCCTTGGAGATGTCGATGGTGGTCTCACAGCCGGGAATGATGGGACAGGTCGCCGGGTCACAGGTCAGAGTGGAGGGGCTGGAAGAGCGACTCTGACCTAGAATAGAGGAAGTCTAATTGTAAGCCGATTGATCCATTTGATTATCTTCCTGAATAAAGAAGTCAGACTCACTAGCGACTACTTCTGCCTGTGGTTGACTGGGGGTGGTGGTGTCGGTACCGGGCATGCTGGGTAGGCTGGCGGTGACGTCATCGGTGCTATCTCCGTCCTGGCAGGTTGACTGGAGAGAGGAGAGGGAGTAAGGTGTCTCATTTGTGGAGAAGGTTAGCTTCACTGGGCCTTTGGCTTTTCTCAGAAGAGATTTGACCTAAAACACAGTACAATTACTAATCAGACTCAATAGGAACTGTTGCCGTTTTCTAACTAATTCTTAATAAATTCATTAATAAAAATGAGGCAAATCCTCACCTTTTACAGGAAACACAATTACAGTATATTTCCAAAGACAGCGTACCTTTTCCACATCGTAGCCTCTCACCGATTCACCGTTCACAGCTAAGATTTTGTCCCCTGGTTGCATGCAGCCTTCCTGTATGGAGCAGATCGCGATTTTAATTCACAATCAACTGTATCCAAGTACAATTCACTGCAATATGTAACACATACTTTGCCCGTGTGTCCTTTCACTTCGGATATACTCTGAACCTCAACTCCACTCTCAGTGTTTCCCTCCACAAAGGTGATGCCGAGTCCTCCGTCCTCCTAGTGCAGAACAATATTAGTGCATAAGGAGATACAAGCATTCCTGATGACAATTATTTCCAGGAAGATAATGAGTCACAGCTTCCCCCACTTACATCCTTCACACTTCTCATCTTTACTTCCCAGCGGAGCCTTTTTTTGTGCTTGTGTGTTCCCGCGCCCAGACGCTGCTGCGTTTACACTGTCCTCCCCCCCGTCGCCTTTGCATCACCATATGGAGAGTCCCAAACTGGGGCTCCCATCAAAGCCTCTTTTTTTTTCACTCGCTGGTGCAGTGCCCGTGGAAAAAAACAGGTCTGCTCAGAACAGGCTGAATGTGAAAGCCTGTGGTGATGCTCGCGGCTTCAGACGATTTCACACCCGACGCTGCGCTTTCCTTCAGCCCCACTAAAAAGCTATATATTTATTATGCTTAGATGTTTAAAAAGAAAATACGTAAACGTAGACAGCACAAAGTGTAAAAATTGTCTTCCTCTCTTTATTATTTGGGTGAACTGAACCTTTACTTCCCACTAGAACTGCTTTTCCCTGTATTTAGTTTATTCACCCTTTTATTTGACAATGTCCCGTCTCTCTTCACTCTCCAGGCAGCTGGTCAGACTTGACTGCACCTGTGTGCTTCCCCTCTCCTCCCTGTCATACCCCATTGACCTTTTCTGTGTACACATGCCTCATTATAGCATTGCTTCCACGACTTCCTCCCTATTATTGCCTTTATTTCGGTACGTGAAAAGAACAGGGTTGCCCTCTGTGTGTGTGTGTGTGTGTGAGATGTGTGTATCTCACCTTCAGCTTTATGCTGTGACGCACGCAATCCGTAGCATCTGCATCGCCGTTGGCTGCAGCTGTTTCTAGCTGCGAGGACACAGGAAGTAGTTGATGCAGTGTGAAGTAAATAACTCTGGTGTATTTGTGGTTTTTCTTGGGAGTTACTTCAGGACCACACAAAGAGACTTTTAGGCGCTAGACGCCCATGAAAGCGTATAAAAAAACAAATTACACAAGGGTGGAGTCAAAGTTCTAATAAGCGTGTGATGCAGACTGAACTCCACTCCCTAACACCCGCATAATGTTTGTCTGTTGTAGCGTCTGTGCATATGTTGGACGCGTGGGCCATGGGCGTCGTCTTTACCTCGGTGTGGGGCTCCACTGTGTCTCCCTCGTGTTCTCTCACAGGTCCCACCGCCATCTGGTCCAGCGCCTCCGTGTTCCTGTTGCAGAGGGTCATAACTCACGTTAAATCGTCGCTCTTCTGCGTTCCGCGGCGAGCGGAGCGGTGATTTACGTGGGCTGAACACAGTGGCTCTTTCAGGGGGTCAGGAACGGGATGCGAGTTAAGTAGAAGGTTAAGTAGCGTGATTTTGGCGAGGACTGTTTGAGGAAGGGTCAAGGGTCAAATGTGTCTGACTGTGCTGATGCGTCAGCTGCTATTATCCAGATTCCATCCTGCTACTTCTCGACTGTACAGTTTGTTACAGACTAATCATAACGGAGAAGAATGAGTGTTCACGTTAATTACATCAGGAATATTTAATTGATATGCATACTTTTTCCATATTACATACACAAAACTGTCAAATGGTAGCATTTTGGATGTAAAATGTATACTAATAGATACTGGGAATGTAGTTGAAGCTCTTTTTTTTATATATATGCATGAGGAATAATCTGTAAGTCCCCTCTGAAAATGGATTCTTACACTTCACCTTCAAGTGCATCCTTATGTTGAATTCCAATAGCTCCCTCTATTGAAATTTTAATGACATTACAATAGTCTTGAACATTTTCAGGTCAGTTTCTCATCATAAGCAGTCTGCCGATTTAAAAGTAGTCGCTAAAAAATACCTTTAATATGAAGAAAAAGGTGTTTTTTTCTACCTGACAAAGATGATTTTGACTTCGGATGGAGAGCTCTTGATGATGGAGGACGCATTCTGGTGACTGTGGCCATAAAGGACTTGCCCATTGATCTGACAGGGTACAAAAATATAGATTTTTCTCCAATAGTACAAATAAGTAAAACAAAAAACTACCGAAAGCCATATGAGAAATTAATACAAGTTGTAGTTTCAGGAATCACACATCCTGCAAACTTTGTTGACGACCACATTCGACACGCATCTTACCTCCAGCAGCTCATCTCCCACTACCATCCGTCCGTCCCTGCCGGCCGCCCCGCTGGGGTCGATTCCCACCACGAACACACTCATGCGAGAGCGGTCCCTGTTCCCTGCCAAGCTGAGGCCCAGGCCTGTCTTGCCTTTCTCCAGCTCAATCATGTGTAGGACACCCGGGAGGCTGCCGTAGCGCTGGATTATGTTCTCTGAAAGAGGCAGGTGAAGTCGGACAGATGTAAGCCCACGATACTGCTGAATAATGTAGGCTTCCGTATCAGTTTGGATTGTGTTGCTCTGAAAAAGGGAGCAGGTGTTTGGATTGGGTGAGGCACAATAAGTAAATGATGAAAGTTTTGAATGTCACAGTTTCTATCTCTTTCTCTCAATCTTGTCTCCATTGTTGTTCCTCCCCCTTATAGCTCCCCCCCCCCCTCGTTCTCTCTCCACCTCTCCTGTCTGTTGTGTGTTAGATAGCCCCTGTTCAGACCAATGGGCTCCAGTTGTTCTGGGCTCCCTGCCACCGTTGGACCATCAGTCCTGGACTAATCTCCACAACTCAACTCCCCGGGCCCAACCTCATCAATCTTATCCCTGCAGGACGGGAACTCTCTCTCCTGCACACACACACACACACACACACACACACACACACACACACACACACACACACAGTTCCAGGTGTTGGGAGGCTGGAAGCCTGTCCTTTATGCTGGTTGCCTGACTAGATTGTGACTGACTGTGTGACCCGTTCTCCTTGAAGAGGCGACTCCATACTACGGTTGACATTTAGAGTGTCTGCAGGATGCTAATGAGTGCTTCAGGTTTTTCGCTGAGGTACAGCCACCACAAGCATGTGAATCAGTGCTCTTTATATTGCAGACTCTGCATGAATTCATGAGCTGGCGAGAAGGAAAATGTACCTTGGAGGACCTCTAGTGGCAGTTAGGTGATAAAGCATGCTACAGTGAGTAAATGAATATACTCTCTGTCGACATTAATTGATTGTATTTGACAGTTTTCCACAAACCCAGATTCACTTATCATAGAGACCAGTATGAAATTAAATAAATGACAAAAATGTAACAAAATAGAATATTTTTTTTTTACTGTTGCTGCTAAAAGAATGTATATAAATTCACGCTCAGAAAAACAGAAGCTGAACTCACTCCAGTTGTATCCAAACTCATCCTCCACCTCCTCCTCCTCCACCTCCTCCTTCGCCTCAGCAGGTCTGCCAGGGATCTCTGTCAGCGTGTCTGTATCAGTCTCCCCCACATGGGGCACCACTGGCAGGAGGAGGACAGTGCTGGTGGGAGATGCCTTCGCCGCTTCACGCTTCACCGGCTGTCACGCCACGGATGGATTTGGAAAATAGTTTATTAGTGAAAGGGAAAGGGAGTGAATACGTTTTTTTGTACTTTAGGTTTGAATCGACTTGATGTGAGGATCACAGCGATAGGAAGGCACATGAGCGCCGTTCATGTAATCAGTAGAAGCCAGATGGTGTGTTTACATGAACAGCTTCATCAGCTTTTGCCGGATGTTAGTTTAAGGCTAAGAAATAATCATGCGATGAAGTTCCGTGTAGGCTCAAATAAGGTTAATTGCTTAATTTATCATAAAATGATGCTTACTGGGTCAAACATTCTATATTTAACGACTTAATTACTTATCATTCATTTAGTACTTAAAATCAAATGATCACCCATCACATATGTACACTTACCTCTAACCAAGAACAAGAAATCACACTTGATTATGTTTTATAAATAGAAAAAAACAAGATGTTAAACGAAAATAAAATGACATTATCAACCACTGAAGTGAGTACCGATGCTAAAAAAAGCAAAAGACAAAACATGTTCTGATTTCACAAAAAAGGAGATGGGACAGAGATGTTAGAACATGTAAGAGTGTATGCCCGTACATTAGAATATATGGTGATCTAGCTATACGAGCATACACAAGAAAGGGGAAGTGGAGAGCACAACACAGAGACCCACAAACCTTAAACGGGGTAGGGGTGAAAGGGTTAGTTGGGGAGAGGCGGAGGAAAAGTCTACTGTGACTGTAAGCCTCCTACGGAGAAGAGACAAAGGGCGACAACTTTAGAAGACAACCACATTTTCTGACAAACACCTGCATCTATAGATGTGCCAGTGTTGAGTTTGACAATGCATGCAGCGTCTACTCCTGTATTTCAAACCTGGTGCCGATTTGCGGTGAGCAACACTTTTGTGAAAGTTGACAGTGGAACAACGGCGAACACAAAACACGGATCCAAGCTGCCAAGCGGAGGGTAATTGAAAACACCAACCTTGTCCTTGTTGTCCCTCGTCATAGCCGCGGCTCCCTCCTCGCTGGCGTCTGCTGCCGAAGACTGCGGCACACGAGAGGTGGCACGGAGGTAAATCACTCCACTTCACGGCAGACACTCGCAATAAGGAACTTCAGATTCATTTGGGTCACGTACGTCGCTTCAGTGTCACCGTACGGTGATTGACACATCGCAATCCCATTAATAGTGATGTATTCAGACAAAGTCACAAGTGCTCTGAATGCTTAAAGTCAGGGACCATATGCTGTATCGTGGGAAAACCATCTGTTTAGAAATGATACGACTGAAGCTCCATTTCTCAAATATATGTGAAGAAAACATTTTTCTTAAATAAAGAGCTGGGCAAAACCATGCCAACACGTTGATGTGTAGAGTGAAAAAAAAGCTCATCCAGCTCCACATATCTAGCCAAGCTTGACCATTTCTCTGCAATGATTGAGCTTAAAAGGTTTTTGCCAGAAAGTCTGGCATTTTGTAAAACAATATTGCCGTTTACAGACTATAATTACGTTTGCAAAGTTGAGTTATGTACACTGGCAGCGAGACACTTGGGACAATGCTTGAGGGACGATTTGAAGGAAAAATTGGACCTTCGAAGCTGAAGGAAAATAAAATGTCCTTATTGTAAAAAAAAAAGCCTCTACTATGAGGATGTTTGGTCGAACAGAAGGGGAGTTCTAAATAAGACGGATGAGCAAAAAGTATGGATTCAAAATAGGCATTCACACACATAGAAGCAGAATTAGGACAACACATTTAGACTAGGAGAGACAAGTGAGGAAAATGTAAATGTGGTGAATCATTTCATATGTCTGATCTTAATTGTGTTTTCTCATGTGTTTATGACAGGTGAATTTTTTTTTTTTTGTAATACTCATTTTGGCCACAAGAGGCTGTAGCTCACCACTAGCCTATGTTCTCAATAGGACGAATAATGCTCATTCTCTTCCAGATGAGTCTGAATGTACTTGTGTTTAGAGTGCATGGAAGAACATATTGTTTTTCCTATTGACAACATTTTAAGACATTTTGAAGATTTCTTCCTAAACTGTATTATTTCACCAGTTTTCACAGAAAATGTTTCTCTCACTTGCCTCTCAGGGCGTCCGTAGGTTTACCATAAAGGAAAAATAAAACCTTCTAATTTGGAACAACTAACACAAAATGTTTTCTAACCCATGGCTATATTGACATTTAATTAAATGTGGTAAACCTGCATGCATACTTAATATTTAACCCAAGACTTCACACGGACATTCACATCTTCACTCATGTCATGCAGCAGTTTGAACAAGTCAAAGCAGCATTGGTCAAGTGAAAGGCATGCAGACAGACACGGGGTGGCTTTCTAACCTGAGGGAGGGCAGGTGCTAAGTAGGTTTGATTAGTGCAGCGAAGGCTCGACCCGCAGTGGCTATTTAGCTGCAGAAAGGGCAGGGGCGGCCTCTAGAAGCAACACACAGGACCAACAAGCTGACAACATGACGGATATTTCATATGATGGCAGAGCCTTTGTGACAAAATTGAATCGGAGGCTATCCGGGAGGAGAAAGGAGGAAGGGAGGGGGTGTGGAGGACAGAGGCACCTCAGGTTTTATTTAAATGAGTAACCATTAAAGCGAGCAGCTTCCTTTAGGACAGCCATTCCTCTACACCTCCCCCCCAAAAAAGAAAAAATCAGAGCAAAGCCTCTTTCTCTGAAAAATGTTCCAAAGATTCCTCCAGGCTACCTTGAGATTATTCACTGCTTACAAGTGAAGGATTTGAAAACTTAAAGGGAGACTGCATGGCTGTACTATTCTACTGTCTAGGTGGACCCCGGTGGCTACATTTAAAAAGTCACCTGCCTACAGCACTTAGTTATCGCCCAATCAAACCAATATTCTCCTCAAACTCTTCAGTCCACTGCTGCGACTCCATATATGTGACTTTATAGTAAAATTGAAAAGATGTCTCCTTCCCAAATGTGCATATTTTGACAGCCGCCGAGCCAAACAGGTATGAATGATTTCCTTATTTGCTTTTCTATTGTTTGCCTGATGAATTCCCTTCTAAGACACAGCGATAGAATTTCAATAACCCCCGCGGTGGAACTGCATTAAGAATCTAGTGTGAATGTGTGCTGAATGTCAACATTACTTCAACACTTTCTATTGCCAGTGACAAAATTGATTTTACCATTTGCTCACCGGTTTTGATTAAAAACGTCATTGTGCTTCATGTCATTGTCATAGTTAGATGACTCTGGGTAAGGACAAAAAGAAGAGGATGTCTGGGCATTAAAATAAATGTTTTTTTTCTCCACCAGGAACCTCCGATTCTACTTTGTCTTTATTCCCCTCAATACACACATTACGCGTGCATCAAAGTCAAAGACGCAGTTAAAAAGAGAGACTCGGCTAACAGCGTGAGAGACGGAGAGAAAAGAGGAGGCCGGGGAGGTAATGCAACAAAGATTAACTGTGATGTATAGTTGATGAAACAGGAGTGAGAGAGAGAGAGGGATTACCTGACATGTGCCGTGTGGCATGCATGTGAAAGAGGCGGTCTGTGTGTCGGCGGCAGGCGTTGCAGCGGGGTTATATATTGACGCAGGCTGAGAAAGCAGTGCGGGGGAATATAGGTGCAGGTTTGAGGCGAATCATGATGTAGCAGGTGTGGTTAAAAATGACGTAGGAACATGTTTAAGGGAAATATCTGGTTAAATAAATAATACAGCAGGTTTCAGGGCATTTCTGTCTGAAAAAAATAGTGAATATGGCTGCTTTAAGATATTTTTCTGGCATTATCCTCCGTTGCCATGAATTCTTGGCCCTCTTTGTGTGGTTCCTCTCCTTAATCACTAACCAGAACGTTAGAGAAAGCAAGTGGGAATATCCCGGAGATGACGATGCGAGTGATTGACGATGAGAGATCTGACACTGGAGACGAACCGGTCGCAGCCCCCGGCGGGGGAAACTACTTAGTCATGCTTTAAAGCCTGAGGGCACTTTCAAACAACTAACGATGTTGATGATACAGTTCAACGAGTGTCGCACTAGCGGTTAAAACTCGGTATTATATTTAATATGCCGCACCTCACTACTGTAGTTGTATATTATACATGGGATGGCCCTTTTAGATGAGGTGAAAGTGGAAAATGTGACCTTTTAAGATTATGAGATGGTGATTATCAATCTATTACATGGACTTACCCTGGGCCTGTGGATAATACTCTGGACCAGGAAGGAGACAGGGTTGCCCGCCCTGCGTATCGCCTCCACTGCCTCCTCGTGACTAGCATCCCTTAGATCTGCTCCATCCACCTGACGGAAGATTTCAAGGAAAAGACTTTCTTTTTGAGGATTTCAAACGTTTTTTTTTTTTTTTTATTCCATAAATGTACTGCACCTTCATGATAAAAGGATGAAGTAATTCATCTGAAAACAAGCCTTCGGATTAAATGTATGTGACTTGAAATGTACCTCTACTATTCTGTCTCCAGTCTTCAGGGTCCCGTTGAGTCCAGCAGGACTGTCCTCCAGGATGTGCTTGATAAAGATACCTCTCATCACCTCCCCGTTGCTCAGCCGGCTGCCCATCCCTCGGCCACCGACGATGCTGATCCCCAGGGACTTGCCAGGCGCTCGGAAGAGCTCAACTCTGAAGAAGGTACGCGGGCTACATTTTTAACATTTTTTTTTCCCCTTTAAAGCTGTGACTCTGGTACTGATTTGCTGCTACAACCTGTATTATATGCTGGAGCCATCATTCTGTCATATCAAGTCCTCCAAACCCTATTGGTCATGGACATGTTCACAAAATTAGATGCATAAATGCAGTGAGGACTCACTTCCTCGGCTGGTTCCAGTTGCTATAAGCGGCACTCTCCTCTCCTTCTCCATCTTCCCGTTCAGGGAGATTAGGAATATCCCTAAACGACAAAAAGACAAGGAAAGAGTTGGATAAAATTCTAAAAACTTAAACAAAAGCTCTGGGGATGAAAAAAAAAAAAAAAACATATGAAAGATGCTGTTACATAAGATGACTTAGAGGTACCCTGTGGAGGTTTTAATTGCTAGTTTTGCTATATAGGAATGTTTATTTGAGTGAGTTCATTCTAAATTGACAAGCAAGTGCCAGCTATTTGCAATGATCACAATGCCACGCCTCCATTTGGTACATCATGGAGAAAGCGGTGAAAAGCATAGCACCTAAAGCAAAAAAGAGCTAAAGAACTTCATGACCAGACATATAATTATCAGTAGGATTGACTGATTTTTATAGCTGAATATCTGAATCATGACATTTGATGAGGATCTGCTTTGGTCGCTCAAAGTAAAAATAAGTAGTTTGTTTACAAGGACAGAACAGAGCACATTTTAAGTTTTCCTACTGGGGTAGAATATTCCCACATACTTTGGTTCCGGGACCGAGACCGGGACCGAGACCGGCGCCACTTCATCGAAGACCTCATCTTTAGCCTGCTCCAGGCTGGCCTTGTACTCCTCCAGATACTCTGCTGGAACATATGTGATGCTGAACACACACAAGCACACACACACACACACACACACACACGCATACAAATGAGTCAAACATTTATTCAAGCAAAACAACTTCCCTCATTAACCCTCCATGGTGGCATTTATGCCCCCCGTTGGCTATGAACTCGCATGGTAGTTTCACCAAAAACTGGCATTCAAGCACTAAAACTACGAGCTCCTTTTAAATCTGCTTATTTACATTCAGAAAGTGTTTTTCTTGCACCCGTTCCATTACTCAAATGCACCCTATAACCAGTCGGATGATCAAAACAGATGTTTACCTTCATAAATGTCTGAGCACATCAAGTCTTCTATCACATATGGTACTGTGTGGTGAGAACGCGACACATCTGAAGGGCGTAGCCATCATTGAGGTTACTAGTTCATGTTAATAAGACAAACCTGACACCAACTAAAGTCCCACTTCCAAACAATTCAGAGTGAAGTTGATTCTCAAGGGTGCTTTAAACACATCTAATTAAAGCTGACAGATCTTCAACAGAAGGGCCGATTTGTTGTGTTTAAAAAAAAAAAAAAAAACATGACAGCATGCAGACAGACAGGAACATGAATTTCAATGAAATGGATGAGTCAGCTCCATTTGAACATCCCAGCATGCAGTGAGAGACGTGACGGCGCTTACATACAAGCGGTTAATGTAAAAACAGGGAGCTAAGGAAATGAAATGTGCAAAAAGAAAAACATCCAGGTGATAACTGTTAGTCACGGAAATAAAGAAATGAGTTCGGCAGTTAGTAAGTGATGCAGTCAGTCAAGATTTATCCAGATATTACTTTGACCATATGTGTTCAAATGGGATTTGAAGTTTTGTTGCCAAAAGGCAGATTTTTTTGAATAATCGCCGGTTAATACGCGACGGCACATCTCAACATGATTAAAATGTGAATCGACGAATGCCATCGAGGGACGACATCTTCATCAATCCCACTTTGCCGCCGTCGTTGTTTTTGACGCTCCACTAAATGGAACTGACTGTCTAATTCGGCGTCTGGATAAAGCTCTTTAACAGACTGCGATGGAGCCTGACGGCAGATGGAGAGAGTGAGAGGAAGGAGAACCGAAGATGGCAGCATCCCCGCCGAAAAAAAAAAAAACCCCACCGCCGTGGAGGTTAGTCATACTCACACATAAAATGGGCACAGATCGTCCTCGGGTGCGCAAGCAGATCTAGAATGTGAAAAGTTGGCTTTTTATGCACCGGAGCTGACAAACTGCCAAGTTTAGTTCAGCAAGCAGGTGAAAAAAAAAACAACGATTTTCTTGTGCAACGGCGACTCCTTTAATGCAACATCTGCTTCGGAAGGATGCAACTTAAATGTAGATCTTTTACAAGAGAGATCTTCAACAGGGGGTCCGGGACCCCTAGGGGGTCGGCAGAGTTACTGCAGGGGGTCCCCGAAATGATTTGATCCCAAACTAAAAATTTAAATATGTCCAAAAATACATCTTAACATGAAAACAACTTATGTTAATCAAATATAAATCTTCCTTCAATTATGTTGTGAAAATTGTGTTTTAATGCTAAAATAGAATTATTATTATTATTTGACCAGCTTAGCATTGTATACATACATCATTAACTGTTATACATGGCACTATAGGCTGCACTACACATTATTATTGGCCCGGTTTAATAAGGAACACAATTTTATACAATATGTAATAGACCTTCAACAGGTCACTATAAGCCTTGGGGGTCCTTAGCCTTAAAAAACAACATTAAAGACCTCTGTTTTACAATGCAATTGTATTTTGTTTCACTTTCTTTTTTAATATTATTAAAAGTACACCAAAGTATTGGAAACACATTATTTTGGCATTCTAAACACTTAGTTTGTCATATTGACTACCCGTCTGTCCAAGGCATCTATAGGACAAGCATCTACGGCCTCATTACAGTCTCTTACCCCAGGTCTGGACCAATCAGAGAGTGTCGCCGGAGCATGGCGCGAGCCTGAGCGTTGGTCATGTTGGCGGTGGGCTCGCCGTTGATGGCCAGGATGAGATCGCCGACGCCCAGACGCCCGTCGCGGCTAATGGATCCGCCGTGGATTATACTGCGGATCAGCATTCCCAGACCATCTTTCATGGCGCTCACCGTCATCCCTTTGAGGTGGATCACAGGAAACCGTTACACACTGATAAATGGGGATTTTGATTAATTGAGAACAACCTGTGCCGACTGAAGAGAAATCCCCGACGACTGAACTCCTCAAACTAAGACTAACTCAATTATTAACGAGAGGTTTCCATAATATATTAGAACCATATAGTTTCATTGATAAGTTCCACTTCAGCTCACAGTGGGGGGATTAGTTCTGATGTTCTAATTAGGAGGGGAATTTGGTTTTCAATTCCATGTGGTGGAAAGATTAGAAATGCAAATGCCTTATGTAGACACTGTGAACGGAGCATGAAAAAGAAACTCTCAAAGAGTATTAGAAAGTACAATGAGGTAGCGTTTTCAATGAGGCACCGAGGATTGTGTCTTCATAACACCTAGGAGTAGAAACTAAAACTTAGTATTCTCTGAGCCAGTCGTGGCCCCGTGGGGTGGTTTTGAAATGGAAATACCCTGTGTAGCAATTAAATTACCCTTTCAGACGGGATAAAAAGTGTTTCTACCATTCTTGCTTCACACAAAAATGACACAATAGTAAAGGCCAACCCATGTTTCAAGTCCTGCAAACCTCATTTACACTTCTGAACGAGGAGGAAACAAATAAAAGGAGATATAAAACCGAAATTAACACACACCAAGGCTGGAGTTGCCCTTGACAACTGTGATGGTCCTTTCAAAGTTGCTCCCTGAGGTCAGCGCTTCCTCGTAGCCGTCTTCTGCTGATTCTTTCACACCGGCCTCCTCGTCCTTGGGGAGGATGATTCCACACATTTATTCATGAAAGTAAATGAAAATATTAGTGCGGATTCCAAACAAAGCGGAGGTCTCTGGAGAAAAGGCTAGGTGCAGCTGTTGGAATGAAGGGAAATCAAAATAAGCTTTGTGCATCCATTGCTTGAAAGGAGTCTCGCGGAAAAGGTGCGTTACCTTAAGACTCTCTATTTAAAAGAAGATCAAGGATGAATATTTATTCATAATGCACCTCCACGTATCTGTGATGTTCTCAGCATCACTAATGCTCATTCATCAGTCAGAATGCTCACTGCTAAACTCCTAACTTATTGTGCATTAAATCCTCTGAATATTTTGTAGATGTATTATTTTACCTTCATCAAAAGACTTGCATCTTCGATCTCTTCGAAAGACATAGGCAGCTCCTTGTGATAGTGAGGCTCGACAGCTTCATCCGGGACGCACGATCTGGTCACGATTTCAGCAAACGGGCTGTACGAGTCGGAGCTCTCCGCTGGTTTCTCCGGAGTCGAGTGCTGCGCCAGGAACTGATCAGACCCGCTCCGCACGGCGTTAAAAGTCAGGCCGTGGCCTCTCAAACTCGGAGGGGAAAACGAGGCGGGCTTCTCCGGGGGGAAGGCTTGAGTGTCGTCTGCGAGGCCAGACGCTGCTGCAAAGCAGGGATGCTCATCCAACAAGCCCAGGCGAGCTGTCAGCTGGGGTAAAACAAAGCAGAGCAGCTGAATGAGCGTTCCACTGTGATGGTTAGACAATTGCCCAACGGGGGGAATTCATCTTGCTCAGTCGCCATCCCTCCCTCCTTGTAATGAGCCATAGAAAAGCCATCAGTGGCCAATAGAGAGCGGTGGAAATCACTGGTGATCTTGAGCTTGCCATGCGCAAAATTTACTTTTATTGTTACAGCATTTAAGACTTTATAAGAACGAGGCCGAGGAGTGATGAATCTCAGTAAGCACTTCCCTTTGGGAGCAAGAAGAGAAGTGTAAATCTTAAGGAAAAAAAAAAATGAAATATATACGTAACACAAGTGGGCTCGATAAAGCAGACGGGAGAAAAGTGGAGTACAAGAAATAGGAGGTTTCATTTTAATAAGGGGCTGTTATAAATCTGCGGTGAACTGGCCTGTGACAACTAAAGGTATTCCAAGTATTCTTATGCTGCAATTATGAAAATAGAAAAAGACATTTACAGACAAAGTGAAAAATGTATAGAATTAAGTACTGTTTTAAGCCAGAAACCACTGTATTATAGTAAAGTGTAAAGTATTTGGTATTTTACATCCATCAATTGATGGCATGCAGCGATTATGTGCTGAGGGATACAAATAGAAGACATTTTGCAAATATGTGAGAGCAGAATCTGAGTTTCCTTTAACACTCATTAAGCATCTCTAAAACTTAATTACATATGACATAAAGTCATTATCATTAACACAATTCAAACTTCGACTGCCACGCTCCAGGTGTGCCCAGATAAAGCTTAAGGTGCCATTAAATCCCTGATTTTCTTTTTAAAAGTTAATCCATTCCATAGCAAGACATTATAACATCGGCTACGTTTTGGTCTGTTAAATGTATCTAATTGTGTTATTTTAGAAAGGGAGCACAGTGTCTCTTAGTAAAGGCAGAAATTACACTGGAGTTTTTTAAAAAGACTTCAAATTTATGTTTTAATGATCTTGAACCGAAGCACCGATGCATGTGCAGACGACTGCCTCTCTTCAAAGTAGTTCGAGTAGCAGTAAAACAGCGTAATCTATCAAAGCACTCACGAGCTGTCACTGCTTTATTGACAGTTGCTCGGAGGCTGACTCATTTGATCTTTAACACCCAGTTGACCTTTTGTGTGAGTGGGCCAGAAATAGGAAAGCGTTTATGTTCCTCAAAGAAATATCACCTTAGATACCGTCAGCAAGTCTTCAAAAAAAAAAAAACTGGTCCACTGTCACTGAGGAAGATTTTAGATTTATCAACAGACTTCGCTCTAGAGCTTGAGGGAAAAACTGGTTCATCATCACAAGAAGACTGAGCTGTTTGTTTGAAATCCCCCAGTATGATAAAGCACACGTTATCCTCGCCAATGTCTGTCCCTCTAGGCTGCCGTATTACAGTATACACTTCTAAGGGAAGGCCGTACAAATAAGGTCAGCGGTGACCTTTGGGGAAAATAGTGTGCGTGGCTCTCGCTGGTCTTTGTTTATTTTCCTTATACTTTAATATCCAATTGGGGAGTTGCTGCTCTCGGGCACCCAGAACAAAAACAAAAGCAGCCACAGCTACAACCTTGACATACCAAGAAAGAAAAAACAATCAATTCCCAATACATTTTGCCTCTCGATAGCAAAAAAACAAAGAATGATGACTACGTGCTCTATAGTATTGTTATTGTGACAAAAGGGCTTTTGCGGTAGCATTGAATGACATCAGGGAATCATTCCAAGCTTTTGGTTTCAGGTGCTTTTTTCCCTCCGCTGTCTATAAAGAAAATGGCTGCTTACCTTGGGCGTGGATGAGTGCAGGTAATCCATGTCAGCGCTACAGCTGCTACCGTGAAGAGCAATCATGGATGCCTGGAAAGTGTCATCCTGTATCCCAGAGTAAGTGTGATCTAACAGCTTTTCATCAGACAGGTCTGCTTCACTGGTGTCAATCTGTGATAATGAGAGGAAATAGTGTTACCGACATTTTTTTTATTTTTATTCATGATCAATTTAGGATTATTTTACTACAAAATACCATAAATTTGTCAGATTAATGCTCACATATGTATGCGTGCTTACAAACACAGCTCTCTTGGTGCAATTAGGCAGAAGCAAATATTACAATATTATTTCCATTTTTTTTTTTTAGGATGTTCTGAATGATTTTTCAGTTTTTCCCCAAAAGCTAACTGACCAATGCAGGCTCTGCTCGGTAAACGATGCCCTCAGTCAGTCCTTCTTCCTCTCCTTCTTCAACCAAAATACTGTTGAAGTCAAATGAATGGATGGTGGATGATGACGCAATTTCCTGCTCACCATATGGGTGTGGAGAGTGGGAATATCCACATATTCCCTAGGAAAGTGGAGAGATTCTTTCAGTGTCTCCAGCTTCATGTAATTAGAATTTTTTTTTTTGATTTATTTATTTTTGTGACTAAATCAAGTACAAAAAAAATTAGTATGGAAAGAAAGACGTTAGAAGATACTGAGATTTTTTATATATATACATGTGTAATAGAGTGCACATGCGCTCTAGTAGTGAAATTGCTCAAAATGGCTGATTCTTTGAATTACAGAAACGCTCTCAAACATGTATTCTTTAACAGCTCTTGGTATTGATTTTGTGTAGCAAGCAGACTAGACAGATAGAAGAAAACCACAAAGGCATACTCAGACTCAATTTTGAGAGGAAATACAACAAAATACCCCTCCGAAATTACATTCCACGTCTTGCAGGAGAGTGGGATTACTCCACAGAGGCTTCCTACAGCTCTGTAATCCAGCTAACCTTGGCAGCCCAGAGGTCTCACTGAGTAATCCAAACGGCAGATTCAATACAAGAGAAATGCAGCTTTAAAGCCGAAAAAAAAAAAAAAAAAATGCAAGCGCTTTTCAGAAGGAAACATCCCGTACAAAGAGTACAGGTGCCTGGAGCGCCGAACATGCCTTTGGACGGACCCAATATTTTGACAGGTGCCCCAGTGTGTTTAAATGTACAAGAGGGTTTGTGCTCTTGGAAAATGCAATAACGTTATATATGAAACAAAGGGCACAGCGTTTTTAAGGCCGATCGCCTCCTCTGAATGAGCAGTGGGTGGAATGCTAAAGCGTGCAGCCAACCTCCACGCTTTTTTTTCCTTGCATGAAAAATTCAAGCCCTCGTAAGCTGAACCCTCATGACTGGATACTAAGTCGCATCATATAAAGACAACCTGACTCACAACCTTCGCATACGCAAAGTGAAAAAATGCCCGGCATTGCTGAATCATCTTACAAAAGAGAATGTATAAAAACGCTTAGTAACCAACACACGTCATGTTCTACTTTCCATTTTTCAGGTTAAAAGGCTTCAAGCAAAGAGAGAAAAAAAAGGGTGAAATTACTAATTCTAATGCTTACAGGCAGTGGCTTGGCAACTCCTATCTGGACGTTGCCGAGGTTGGCTCCCTTCAGGGCCTGGACGGCGTCCTCCAGGCTGGCGTTCTCCAGGTTGGTGTTGTTAACATACATGAGTCGGTCGCCTGGCAACAGTCTTCCGTCCTGTTCGGCCACACCGCTGGGAACCAGGGAGCGAATTACGATCACCGTCTTGGCCGGGTCCAGTGGGTCCTGTGGCGGAGCCAGTCCAGTGAGAGGGGGGCAACAGGTAAACTAACGAGCACAAACTTAAATGGATGTGGGTATTTAATACATTTGGCTGTCATTGATCAACTCTTTATAAGCAATTAAATGTACAACAACTACAAATCCCAGGAAGATTCCCACCTGGTAGTCGAGAATGCTGAATCCCAGTCCCCCTTCTCCCTTTTCGAGCTCGATATTCTGGATCTCCAATTCCCACATAGCCAAAGGAGATCCTATCGCCTCCTCTGTCACATTATCCTGCGTCGCTGCCGCCACGTTCACCTGCGAGTCTTCGGCAACCAGTATGCTGCTCGGCTCTATTTGTTTCTGCAGAGGAAAAGCCCAAAATCTCTGTGGAACAGCATGCCTTCGTCACTTTAAATCCCAACCCCATAGGCTGCTACCCTCTAGTTGTGTTTCTGGCTCAGGTTACTGGCAGTAGATAAAAGGGAAATATCTTTTGGGATGCTAGGGCCTTAGTACATTATCACAGATAAAGCTGTAGAGATGAAAACTCTGTCCCCAAAGGGGAGCTGCTTTTGATGTCTCATATCTCCAGCAAATGTTGTTGGCGGCTGCTGCTGAGGTTTTACTTGAATTGGTCTTCATAAACTTTCAGTCTCCCCCTCTGCTTGTTGCTACGTCTTAATCCATCACGGTCGACAAAGCCAATAGAGCGATCGACACGTCGTCTAAGCTTATAATGCTTGATGGGTTATAAAGGAAGAGGGTATTCCCTTCTGTGCATGAGGAGGTGGGGAAACATTTTTTGTGCATCATCTGCCACTATATCGTGCATGATTTTAGCCCTGAATGCAACGTCATTTTCTCGTAACAATACTTAGATACTTTCTATGTTATGATGAGTTCAGCAGTGCAAATGTACCTTTAATTGAGACATTGTGGACAAAATCTCAGATTTTGGTTGGACAGCGTCCATGTCGGTCTGCAGGTGAGGGGCGGGCCTACAGCATGTCATGTATACGCACAGCGGAAGCTCCTTCAAGATTCGGACTACTTCCTTGTGGGTTTCACCGATCAGGGATATACCATTGACCTAAGGGAAAATGAGAGGTCAGTGCTTTTTTGTGCCACTTGAGGGCAGCAGAACAAGTTTCAGCAAATGTTAATAAACAGTCGCCTGTTTACTCATCCAGCAGACACGGAGCATCATTAGCATTCATGTGGAGGCGCGTCTCTGGCCACCTTTTAGCTCTGGTACGTTCGTATGTAGTATATCAAAACAACTAATAAGTGTATTGGCAAAAAGGCAATATGAAAAGGTCCACAGTGTTGTTAATTAAATGTTCCCTTTCATTTGCGGGACCACGCACCTCGAGCAGTTCATCTCCACTGAACAGCTTGCCACAGCGACCAACAGGTCCCTCGGGTAGAACAGAGCGGATGTAATGATGCCCACTGTTGGCTTCCAGACTGATGCCCAGGCCACTGTTTTCACTAAACTTCTCCACCTGGGCCACCTGTTTATGGCAATAAGAAATCACATCTCAGCTAATGTGTGAAACACTTTGTTTATTATAAGGATTTATCATTTTTTGATTAATGCATTCATGATGATTAAGGTCATTCTTCCTTTCAAGATAGCAGTTTTGAGCCGTTTGTAATTATGAAGCAACGGCTCAGGAACCAACATCTGGAAAGTATTATTTGATGCATGAGACGAAAGCAATTCCCTTTGAAAACTTACTACAACTTCATTACTGGGCCCCAGAATCTCTTGCCACTTCTTCATTAGTTCCTCCTCTTCAAAGGGTGTCAGCTTCATCCCTTGGGAAAACGACACAAAAGTATGAATACACAAAACAGCATAAGAGGCAAAATTGTGATTAAACTATTCAGTCAGCAAAGCGGAATATATTTCAAAAGTACTTATGTTGTCTTTGAGATCAGACCTGCGAAAACAAAAACTTTTATCTGCGCTAATTAACCATTTTAAAGCTGTCGTAAACCGCCAGCAGCAGCCGTCTGTGTTACCTCACCCTGTGTTTTGCTAGTCAGTGTGCTCCTGACAACAATAACCCTTATCTGTCGGATGTGTGCCCAGTGTCTCCCAGCTTCCTAGCTCCTACCATGTTTATCTTCTGTTAGCTGATCCGTGGCTGGGCTGACATCAGATCCTTCACTCTTTGTCTGGAGCGGCTCAACATCTGTGGCTGTAAACAAGCGGTGAATAGTGAGACACTTATTTCCAGTAACAATGCTGATTTTTCTATCTCTACTACTCAATTTGTTGAAAAAAAGTTTGAGCATCTCCAACTCTTTAATAATGACCCCCACCTTAGAAGGACCCACCTATCTCATTTGCATATTGGTCCGAACAAGGATATACATGCCCTTGCTGATGTTATCCATAATGACAGCCTCTAAACATTAAAGTACTTCAAATATCTGTTTAATGGCCCCGTTTTTACAACGTATTGCCGCGGTTTATGTCTTTGGAGTTCCACAGAGCACCAAAGTGGTCGCCCATGAAATTACTAGTCTATGCTGTACATCAGCAGCTTTTAAGTGCTAACATAAAACCGGCGCTAGCTAGTGTGGTATGTGAAGAGGAGCTCAACAACCTGAACACTGACTTGACGGCAATTTAAGTGAGTAGTTACATTTTTGACATTAATCCCAACCCATTACAGTTTTCTTCATCAAACCTATATCATGCCCAGTTAATTAGCTAAAACATATTTTTACTCACCAAACTATTCTGTGTTTTTAACAAGTGAGGCCCAGAGACATAAGCTTATATAATATGACCTTTGTACTATCTGTAATACTCAAAAGTGCAAACTCCTTTTTTCCCCTTACAGGTATCACAGCAGCCAAGAAAATGCTGGCCTCCTCGGTCCGTCGGTCGCTAGTTTTTTTTTTTTCTGCAGGTTTTTGGACTAGAACTTCCTGTTGTCAAATCAAATTACTTTCAAGCTCCATCTATCATTATTGGCAACTTATGTGAGACGCTTTTCCTGCTTCTGTGCTGGCCTGGAGGTCCTGTCAGGACGAGGATCCTTCTGTTTACTCTGTCAATCTTCATCAAAAAGCCACTTTTTTAAAAAAAAAACACATCATGGGGCCAACACCCACATGCAGACCTCAGCTGTAACCCAGTTGTAAATGTCTTACTTGTGTGGATGTCTTAGATGTTGGGCATTATGCTAATTTAAACCGGATATAGATCAGCTTTGAAAGCTTTGGGTTCCTTCTTTAGAAATGTGGTTGTTGAGTCAGTCCAGCCAGATTAATATAATAATGAATGACAAGGGTAGTGTTGGACAGGAATTATTTTACAAAGTGTATTTTTGTCCTCTTGGTCCTTGTAAGTAATTATTATGCATGGAATGATATAATTAGGAGGAAACCTCTAACAGGTAAAGTAATTATTTTTTTAAGAACACTATGAAATGTTTACTCAATATATTAACTATTAAATCCTTCTGGAGAAGAAGACACGCATTTCTCCTTCTATAATAAATCACAATGTTGACATCGATTTGGACTTTGTTACAGTGTAACTCAAGTCAGTATTTTTATTTTTCTATCCGGAAGAGATTCTGTTTCCTGTATTTTAACTCTAGTGATAAAAGTGATGGAATTTTCCATTTGGAGTCACTCATTACTGCATCATGAAAACTGCTGTCGGAGCCACTTTTACACATCAAATGACACCTTTTTCTGACAGGGTGACAAGTAACAAGGAATGTTTTTTTTTCTCTATCCTCATTAAATTTCTCTCACTCCATCCTCCCTACCTTGAGCAGCCTCCTCAGCCATCTTTCTCTCCAGGTCTAGCTCCATCATGACGATGGTGGTGGTGGGGATGGTGGTGGAAGGGGATAGGACGGAGACCGTGGGGGTCACAGCCGGGGGGATCTCCTCAGGCCTGAAGCCCCGCCGGATCAGCTTAAGGTGGACAGTCTGGCCTGTGTGCCGGAGCACTTCCACCGCCTGCTGATTGGTGTATCCCTGGATGTTTACACAATCGACCTGCAGGGGGCGATCATTTGTGAGCCAATGGATTCTGAACAAGAGCCAGAATAGCTTGTGCTGGCACTGCCAGTGTGCTGGATTGACATTTAATTTCTTGTTTGATGGAAGTGAAATTGAAATAACATTAATCAAAGTGATTACAACCACCAGCAGGTAAAAAGTGCTGCTGAGTATTCCCTTCTTTTATACCTCTTCACTTTATTTATTAAGATCATTTGAGACAGGTAAAAACCGCAAACATTTAAAGATTTCACAGTCAATTTAGTGTTTTATTCAGGTCTTAAATTGGCTCCCAGCGCACATTATCATCAACGCTAAGAGCAAAAACTCAATCAAGCACACAAGCACACCGACGCGCCAGAAGAAAACAAAGAGTTTGTGAGAACTTTAGAAAACGCAGGGCAACATTATATCAGGTTTCAAATGATGCAAGAAATTACACACAGATTAACTTCATTGTTAATGTCCTGCAGTAACAAAAAAAAATGAATTGCTCTGTGTGCTAATTCAGGACTCGTATATTCAGTCACAAGAGGAAAAAAAAAAAACGATGAACTATCGGCTAATTGTGAATTATTCATTACACATCTCATAATTACCCTCCATTGACTAAGTGTGATCGCTATAATAGATTATATTAAACATTTGCTGCATATTTTACCTGCCACAAAGAAAATAGTAATATCTACAAAGTGCATAATTGGGGTACTTACGGCTATTATCTGGTCTCCAACATGAATACGGCCATCTTGATCTACGGCGCTGTCTTTTGTTATGCTCTTAACAAAAATGCCAGAGGGCTCTGTGGAGTCAGAACACGTAGGGAAATATGAAAGAGATGACGAGCGTAGCTGTGAATGATGACATTTAAGGCCCAAGGAGAGAGGCAAACAGATGTTTCAGTTTGATGTTAAAAGTCAGGGTCGGTGAGCATGTTTCAATATTACAGTACACAAGTCATAAAGAATGATGTGATGGACCAGCGCACGGATACTAACCTTGAAAAATAAAGACTTTCAGCCAAGGCCATTCGATATTCAACGCAATTCAAAGAATATAACGGCATATAACAATAAAAAAAAAAGCTGTCCACAGTCCCATTTTATTGTAGCTCTATTTAATAAAAGTGGAAATGCAATTCAAAGACTATTTTGGACACTTTGTGTGCATTAAAAACCTCTCACCTCTTCTTGGGGTCAACATGTTGGCAAACAATTAGAGACACAGAGCAACAAAAGCATTCGTCTGAGTCAGGATTCTGTCCACTAGATGAATGTAAATCCAATATTCACCCAAAACAATAAGCAATTAAAAGATCCTAAAACACTCTGTAGAGTCGGATGCTAATTGCGTGTTCATCACAAGGTGCAATCCCTTTTCTATTACACATTTGATCCATTACAGGCTAGGAAAATATTCATCATTGCAGCTTAAATGCGTATTTAATGAAGCCCAGGAGTGAGTAAACATCAATATCTATCATCTACTCTGAAAAAAAGCAAGCTGCCATGTCTTACCTGAGTTTTTATCTCCGACATAGCCGGCGATCGTGATCCCCAGTCCCTGGGCGTTCTTTGTCAGGCTCACATCAAATGCGTCATCCTCCTCTTCCTCGTAGCCCTGGGGAGAAGATTAATGAGAATGGCAGGTCAACATCCACCGACGACGAAAGTTAAAGGATGATTTATTTGACAACAGCAGAAAAGCAAGTCGTGGGGGACTGAAATGCCCTTTTCTCAGGGCTCTGAACCTGGTCGCCACAAAAACGTGCTATAGCTCAGTGGGTCGTCCCACAAAGTTGGCGGTGATCCCTGGCTCATACCGCATGTCCAAGTGTCCTTGAGCAAGACACCGAACCCCCTCGCTGCTCCCTGGGTGCTTTACAGAAACCCACTCCTCCTGAAAGCTAAGGATGTGTTTCCAGAGGACTCTAATAAAGTTTCTATTCTCACACAGATGCCCAGAAATATAACCCCTTTGCCTCTCGAGTCTCATCGGACGTCAGACTGATACCCGATAAGCTCCGAGATTAAAAAAACAGCTAATGTGCGCAATATACAAGATGTCATTCATACAGTGAGTCACTGAATTTCTTGGCTCAGTCGTGAGAATAGCCATGAAATCGCTGTTTTTTAAAGTGCAGTTTCAGAGAAAATAAAGGAACACTGGCTCTCCAAAGTGTGAGTCACAGGCGATGTAACCTGCTATTTCTTCATTCCATTCATGCAGGTCTACCGAGAGAAGAACAGAAGTGCAGATGAAAGACCTGAACTTAAGGTCTGAAGTGTTTCTAATAAACGTAAGTGTATGAGAGAAACTCATTGCTATTAAGAAACTGCTTTACTATACTGACGCTCCACATGATGATGCTTTCAGTGCGAGATGTTTCCATATTGGGAGAATTGAACCTGTTCATTGACGGTGGGGAGGACCACAGGCATGACGGCGGAGACGGAGGTGTTCTCGTCCACGGGACCCCTCGTGACCACCAGCTTCACCCTGTTGCCACACTGCCTGAGGACCTGAGCGACTTGTTCGCTGCCCATGCCGTACAGGTCGGTGTCTCCGATTCTCAGGATGTGGTCCCCACTGCGCAGGCGGCCATCCTGAGGCAGAAGAAAAGACGTTTTTAGTGTGTGTGCTTTGGTATAAATCAAAGCCATAATGACACTATCGCTACCGAACAAAAGACGAGAGTGACAGTTAATTATGTGCCTGCTTGCATTTCTCATTATACCTAACTGACAAGAGCCATCTCACTAGAACATAGAAAGTGTCATAAAATTAAAAAAAAAAGCTTTTTATGGTAAACACTGTATAAACAACTATTAACAATGCTTAAACAAAAAGTAGGGATACATCAATGCAATCACCTGATCAGCTATGCCTCCAGGAAGGATGGTTTTGACAATAACCCCAGTGGTCTTTCCTCCCACAATACCGAAGCCAAGACCGGTGCCATCGTTGACCAGCTCAATAGTTTGCACGTGTTGCCACTGGGTGCAATAAAAGAGAAGGATTAATAAAGTGAATAAATGTACTTTCGATCAAATATTTGTAGCAAATTTACTGCAATGTAGGTTTGCAGGAGCTTCTCTGCTCTGTCTGCTTTGCCTAGATGTGTGATGTTTCATTCATGACATAAGCGTGAGAACGTTCCCATACCGCGCTGGAGTTGGCCGACAGTGTGCTGGCAGCAGAGGGCGTGCGGGACACCGCAGGGCTGGCCAGCTGAGGTATTGGTCCTCTTGCCACCGTGAGCTGGACCCTCTCTGAAGCACTCTGCAGGATTCCTATAGCCTCCTGGTGGGTCACTCTCTGGTCCAGGAGCTGGCCATTGATGGCCAAGATCTGGTCAGCTTCTTTGAGCTTTCCATCGCTGCAGGGGAAAGTAGTGTCGAGTGGGAGAGAGGGGAGCACGTTGTAGGAAATCAACCACTATTCTTATCTGTTTCACACATAGTATACAGAATATTCACTGTTTATTTGTTGACAGTGTAACCTTTTTGCCAGATTTTGAGGGCATGAAGAGTTTAAATTTAAAATGAAAACAATATCTCAAAACCAGAGTCTAAAAAAAAAAAAACCCCATCCCTTTCATTTCTGGTAAAATGCCCAATTTGTGAGAATCCAGACAATCTGTCCCTGGTTGTCTGAAATGGACTTCTCTAATGCCTTAATTCTTCAACAAACAGCCAAATATTGAGAAACTTTCTGGAATGTTGACATTGTTATTATAACATTTCAATCAGCCTTTGAAGGCATGTTGATTTGGAGCATACCAGTCGGCCACACTTCCGGGTTGAATTTCCTGGATGAAGATGCCGAGCTCTCCGCGGTTCTCGCTCTTCAGGCCCACTACGCTGAAGCCCAGACCTCCTGATTCTGGCTTATGCAGGTCCACGTGTGTCACGTAGCGCCCCTAAGTCGAACACACGTACATGCACACACAGATAGAGATATAGACACACACACGCATTGATCCTGTGCTGATTCACTATAGCATCAAAGCTGCAGGCTGCCTTTAGAAGTCTGCTTGAAGTGCCTCGAGAGAAAAGAATGCAGTGTGCAGCCTGTAGATCCTGTCTTTGGATATTTGTTCGGAGTTAAGGAAGACCTTCAAAGTGATCTGTCTGTTTACACATGAGGTGTTGATTTTTGTGCGTGTTCAAATTACCAAAACATGAAATAATGTGGTAAATCTATTGGGAACTCAGTGGGCTAGCAGCCAAATATGATATTTTTTTTATGTGTTATTCCGTCGTATGAAACTCATAAGCAAGTGTACAGACAGAACAATGAATCCTTTGGCTTTGTAGTTGTCTTTACCTGCGCCATCGACTGAATAAGGTGTTCGAAATCTTCAGATGTCTTGCCATTGAGTGTAGGAGTTGATGTTTCTGAGTGGGAAACATGGCCGCCATTGGGCTTGACTGCTGCTCCGGGGTCGCCAAGGTCACTCCCACGTGACGCCGGGACACTCCCCTGGAAAAATAATGACATAAACACAAGTGATGTTGAAAACTGCAGATTATTCTTATATGTTTATTCAACTAAATACCTAAACATACATGTGATGTTTCCTGCAGAGAGCAGCAATTACCAGCAATAATAGAAAGTTTGAACAAAAAACATCATGAGTCATTCCTACTGTGGACGTAAACAGTTTAATTTTAGACACCAAACCCCTAAGTCTGCATGTCTTAAACCACTGGGATGCTAGATAGACGCACCATGATTAGCTGGATCTATGGCAACCTAATCCTTCAGGGTATAATGGCTCTTAGCTGATGTTCCACCAGTGACTCGGCTCCAAATACGATATTTCTATCGCGGTAGAGTTAAAGCATCACTGGCCATCTGGATGCCTTACTGTGCTTGGGTTTTAATTACTGCAATGACTTCACTTGTGCGACAGATGAATTACATGAACGAGACAACTACACCAAACAGTGTATTTCCAAGTTTCATTAGCCAAAGGGTGTGATGTTTATGGCCCTCTGAATTGAGTATTAAAAAAAACAGATAATATAACACACAGCGATCATTTCATTAACACTCCATTTGTTATGTGGCACAGCCAGGCTAAAGCTGTCCTTGTGAACTTACACATTTGCATTTTGGGAAGTCGACTGCACAGCTTTTTGCTCAGGACGCATACTGTATGTCAGCCCTCCTTTTAAACGCATACCCAGATTAGTCCCGAGCAACAACGGCATTGGACAGGACACATTAGCGCTGCGCACTGCAAACAAAAACCCTATGAGAAGGGCTAACTTAGCGTAGCATACGGCTAAGTTGCTGTCCTCATGCATGAGCTTTGTTAGCTGGGGCCTGGCTAAGAGGATTAAAGTTCCAGTTTGGTTCTTGCACATTTAAGAAATTGTTTCTGCCCCACTTCACACAGCGGCCTCTTTCTCAGTGGAGAGTAGGGGCCTTGTCGCCATAGCGACATGGGCTGCACAAGGCCTAACTAGCCGAGCCAAAAGATGGGCAGTGTGTGTGTGTCTGGCTCGTCTCACAACAAAACACAAAACATGGCCTCCCTCCAAATTGGTTCTGCTTTAGGGGGCCAAACACATGCAGTTGGGTTTGGAGGCTCTATAAAAACATAACACTGACTTGTTGCTGTTTCTGAAATACATCTCTTTTATCATTTTTACAATGTGGACTAGGCCCATTTCAGGATCTGAAGGGAATTCTTGTTGAATGGCTGGTTGATAAATTTTGCTCAGTAAAAACGAGCACATGCATCAACACACACAGTAGGAATGTACCTCTTTTGAAATAAGCTAAATCGCCAGCACACTAAAAAAATGCCAGCAGGGCTTTTATAATCTAAATTCCTCAAGGGGTAGAAAGCTTGCCTGCCTCCCACTACATAGCTCACATATTTCCGTCTCTATTTCTCAAACACTTACCCTGGCCTCTTTCCACTGTGACTTAAGAGCTCTTTCCCTCCACTCAAATGTTCTATTCTCAATGGAGAGAATCAGCCTGAAAAAAAGAGTTCCTGACTTCGTCCCAACTATCTCTGCTCACGGACCCATATTATATGTGACCCGTGTGAACCCTGACAGCAATTTGGCCACAGCAGCAACACTATTGGGGACGGGGATTTAAAGGGGTGGGAGTGAGCCAAAAAACAGAATTGGCGGGGTCAACCAGGAAATAAGAAAGATAAAGGCTGTAGCAATCGTGGAGAATGTGGGGAATATTCAAATCTAACCTTACTGTGATACAGGTGCAGGTTTCAATTTAACCTTCTTCTCCAGAGTGTTATATTTACTATGTAACCTTTGACAAAGACTTCTGTACAAGCCACATTTACAATGATAATGCATTCCCATATGTGTGTGTATCACCGTTACGGCACACTGCAGTTGTTTCTATTGTCCAGACCAGCTGTTAGGAGCTCCCTTCCTAATGTGATTACACAGCTCTGTTTCTGGGCAAAAAGGCATTATTACACCAAAGCTAACACGAGGCTTCAGCAGAGGAGGGTGTCTTGCCAAGGTCACGATGTTGTATGAGATTAACTTTTTTTTTTTTTTTTTACTATTCCTCTATTGCAGTTCAGCAAGAAAACCTGAAGGGAATTTAGTTAAAAACAGACGTTTACTCTGGGAGACCACCTCTTGATTTGGCAAATTCACACTGCTGAGGCCTTACATTAGCTTCTGCTGAACTTTGGGATGTCGGCTGAAGATTTCGTCCCCATCACCTACGATGAAATCTCACTATGCTGCCATCTGACCCTTTTGGCAGTTTATACTCGTATACTAAGAATGCAGAACTTCTTGTAACCTATTAAGGACCTTCCATGGGGCCTATAGCATCCTAATTTAACATGTTCACAAACCCCGGATTATTACAATGATGAATACAACTTTTTCAATAGTTATTGCATTATTATGAATACCTGCACTTCTGAGGTACAAGGACAAAGAGTGGATACCATGAAATGATTTTTACCTGATCTCTGAGGTGCTGGACAGACTTCTGCAAGGCCAGGATCTGGTGGAAGAGGGGGCTCTGGAGCACTGATTTGAGTAGGCTGAGCTTCTCCTCCGTGGGCACCTCCCCCCGCTCCTTGAGTTTAGCCTGGAGACGCTCCACTGCCTGCAAGGCACGCTGTGTATCTGCAAGCCATCGCATATTTCAGTGACAGTGCCGGCCGGAGCGAGGGAGTGGATGCAGGGAGAAGCAGGCGTGGTGGGGAGAGGTGATGAGGCTTTATCAGTGCATGGCCAGAGATAGTGAAACAGCGAAGGGAGTCTGCACAATGCCACATTTGTTCATTTAAGGATTTTTAAATATAAGCTCTTTAAAACATCACACGCCTTTGAACCACTTTATGTTTACAATGACATGTAAATAAGCCTCGAGGAAGGAAGAAATCACACAGCATCGGGGTTTTAACCAAAGGGGAAAAAAAGAAAACATGCACTGTTTGTCTTCAGAATAACAATGTTTCCTTTTTTGCAACAGTGGGTTACACTGTAGCACTGAATGGGTATCAGGAGGGAAAGATAAAAGAAGCAGGCCCTCCACCGTTTGCTTGCTGGACCTTGCATAAGCCCCACAATCGAGCAACTCCAGAGTGGCTTGTTAGTGAGGATGGGCCAGCCCAACGTCATCTGGACAAAAATAAAGCAATTTCCCAAACTCGCCAACTGAGACTAACACCTAATAGGGCGTGCACGAGGTCCAAAGCACTTTTTGCTTAGATGCTTTGTTATTTGAACAAAGGTTGTAAACAAGCCAATAACACAGAAGTCTCAGCAGGGCTTTTTTTTTTTCTGTTCCCTATGCAGGTAGCTGTATCATTGCCCCCACCTCAGTGAGCATAATGACGAGTCCCACCAGAGTGTGGGATGTGTGTGTGTGTGTGTGCGTTTCAAAGGACAGCTTGGCCCTGGACCAGAACATGACGATGATTACGCTGTTCAAATTGTCGATTTTGCAATCCTACTTTTGAGTCATTGAAATAATATAATCCTGTGTTTCCAAAACAAGTTTCTATAACTATAAGATGAAACGTAGATTTAAATTATTATAAGCTATTTGGAATATCCCTTGTCATGTTGTGCATCGGTTTAACAATAAAATGTAACAACAAAAAATATATAATAAAAAAAAGTATTTTTTTTCTTTTTGATTTTTATATAAAAATCCAATTGCTGTCTTGGAAAATCAAATTTGACTTGTGCTTACTTACGTTAGCTCGTACCAACCGATAATTTCTTGACATTGATCAATCTGCAACTTTTAGCAACAAGACATTCTAAGATACACTTTTTAGCGGTCCAATCAAATGCAAAGAATTTCACTTGAAGCTAAGGTCACGCTAACTTTCGCTCCACTCTGACTTTAAACCTCAATTCTCACGCTACTAAGGCTAATGTATAATGCCTCATTGCCCCAACCTGTGCGCATTAGGCAACTGTAAGTAGTACATAAGTATATGGTCAACATGCCAGTCTGGAGAGTGACCAGCGGTTCAGGCTTTAAGTAAGTGGGCACAAATATGGCTCCATGTTTGTCAGTTGGAAACATAAATATCTATCGGGACGAACAATCAAGTATATGGCAACATTATCAGACCCAATGCCTTGAACTGAATCCAGTGCCTCTTACACTGGTTGAGAGAAACTCGCAGCAGGAGCCAAATACGGCTGCAGAGCCAGCAAAGACGGACACCCGAACGACGAGACCAAACCCCTCTGCAGAAAACGCTCATTTTAGATATGAGGATTAAAAATAGAAACGGCACAGTGAGTGTGGGGAGGCACTATTTCATGTCATGTGCTGTTTATTATGATTGTATAGACTGTCGCATATTGAATACCCTGCTGAAATGTCAGGAAGATATGGGAAAAAAGATACCACCAAGCCTAATTAACACATCTTTTCAATCAATACTAAAGAAATTGATGAGGGCTGCCATAAAACAATAAAAAAGTGATTACTTACCCATTGTTTCGATCATTTTAGAATCTCAGGTATATGTGAATTCTCCCCGTTAACAGCAATTTCCTCCAAGGCCTGCCAAGAACAAAACAATGTTTTATGTCTTTTTCTTACTGCTACTATTGGTAGTGTATTTCAGAGTTTTTTTTTTGTTATATTTGTTGTAATTCTCTTTAAATCCCGACAGCAATCGGTAAATCAAATTCTCAAAAAAGATTGGAACTGATTTCTATTGGAAATGAATATCAGGGCACAAATGTTCTCTCATCTTTCTATACTTCCACAACACACTTGACAAAAAACATGAATTACTGTGAGAGCTGGAAAGGCTCATTCTCCTCCGAAGCCAACTTCTTAAAACGTCTCTACTCGGAAGGCCAACATGAAAGAGGAAATGTATTCTTGTTTCCATTCCATCAGCACCACATTTATCTCTTAAGAATGTTTCACCTTAACATCCCAGAGTTACCATTGTGCTGTTTCACTTACGTCTGACTGATGCTTATATTGATGGATTAACACCTGGTTGTTTACATCCCTGAAGATTAATTCAGTGTACTTTGTGCCAGTAGTTATGTAATATGCACAACATGTTTGCAGGAATGGAATAGGATTATCCATTCACTCCCGTCAGACCTTTCTTCTTGAAACATTCTGATAATTAACAATCGTACTTGGGCAAACAGTCTTATTATTAGTTATTTTAAAATGAGTGTAAGACCCCCTCTAGCATCCTAATAGGGCTGCAACTATTAGATTATTTTAGATTAGTTTTGTCGACTAAATGAAAAATCTGAAAATAGTGCAAAACCATTAGAATTTCCCACAAGCCAAGGTGACCTATTAGCTTGTTTAATTTAACAGTCCAAAATCTGTATTAAGTTTACTAAATAGACAGTGTATAAGAAGTGGATATAGTCACCATGACGACACCCCTTGGTTTTTGGAGTAGTCGAAGAAGACTTAGACCATAAACACATGTTTACACAATCTTCACTGAGGTAATAAATCAAGTGATAAGCAGGGTCATTCTCTCTTAGACTTCTATACAATCTGACTTGTTTTTGCAGCCCTGATGGCACTTCCGCATTGGCTTCACGTCTCAAAACCGGAGGTTGCCGTCTGCTTTAATATCATATACGGCAAAGACATTTGTATTGCTTGTCAGAGACGTGTCCTTTTTATTTGTTTTGCACCTTGGCTCATAAGATACATACATATTACTGTAAGATATTTTGAAGGTCGTCAATTCTTTCACGACCAAACCGTAAATCAATGCATTTGATTTATGTTTGACAGTTAAGTACATAAACGTGTGTCATGCCATGACACATCACGCGTTTAAAAACCTAGTGATAACGCTGACTTATGCCGTCGTAAGTCTCAGGCTGTCCGGGAACGTCACCCTCAACTTTAGCATTAGTGGCTCTGTTACGAGCATGACTCAGGGAGACATGGCACGATTAAAGGACATTGGTAAGACAATTAAAAGCCCTGTATAGACTCTTAGAATAGCTGCAGTGCATGTGGCCCACGGGATCACCGCAGCACTGGTTTGTTTATGTTCATTTCATTTTCTCCATCCAATGTTTAGAAGTCTCAACCTGACTACTGAGCTATTATAAAAACAGCGTGTGGGCTGCTTGTTTTTATTCATCTTAGGCCTGTAAATGAATTGGGTTTATTTTGTTGTACTGGTGAAATATAAAACTTAGTTTTTCAATATTCAATATGTCCTTGGGCTTGAGGAGAAGGCTGTGTATGTTATTTTTTTTATTATACTATCCTATGATTCAATAATTAAAGGTGTTGCGTTCAGGGAACTAAAAACAGTGTATATGATTCATGTTATTCAACATGGGCAGAAGTGATTCCCTCCGTCGGTGTCACATATCCAGCGGCTTGTAATGATTCACAGGAGGCCAAAGGAACTCATTAGCTACTGTTATACTGCGGTTAAGGTGGATTTTGCCTCCCAAAATAATCGCTGGTGAAGTCATGTGTGAGATTTGCGGTCGCCACAGATAGCTCATTATAACGGCTGGTCATTTTTTTTTTTATCGCGTAGCAAACAACAGGCAACGTCGAATTCGTCACAATCCAGCACTTCTCTCGTCTAATGCGCATTCACGAATAAATAGTTTGTGTGTTTTTGTTGTGCTAAATCCAGTCGGGGTTTGCTAGTATTTTGAATAAAGTCGCCATGGCACCGGGACAATCCGCTTTTCTCAACTCCTCCTTCCTGCCGTCTCATCCGTGGAGCGAAGCAACAGGCTTCCGAGAGCAAACGGGGAAGAAGTTACACAGTATGGCTGCTTTGTTTTATGTTTTAAAAACCCGCCCATGGTGACTATCTGCACACACAGACTAGTTAAAACCCTGAAAGGGGACACTAAAGGCTGTATTAAATCTTAGTTTCGCAGTGACCCGACGCGACAACGGGCGTCTCGGAATATATTAGCAACAATGTAGCTAACAAAAGGCGACTGTTGCCAAAGACCGAGTTGTTATTAAACACCCCCCCCAGAAATGTTTAGTAACAGTCCCTCGAGTCGTTAAAACAGTCACTTACATGAGTGTGGAGCGTTTTGTTTCCCAGGCGGGCCAGTAGGCTATCCTATCCCCCTGTAGTCCAGCGGCTAACGGCGCACTGCCCTGCTGCCACTAACTGGGGCGGCTTAAAGATGGGGCGTCGTGTAACTCGATCCTCTGTGGACATTCTCGGCCGCACCGGCGGGGGGGTGAGCTGGACTCAAGCGCCGCTTGCTGGTTGCCGGAGGCCGGGGGCGTCTCGCCTGAGACCACGGCGTGGGAAATTAATTACAAACATTAAATAGTAGCCTAATAACTAACTTATTTCCCCATTAGAGTGCAGCCATGATTGTATTATTACACTGGGCCTCCAACTAATAACGTCTTATAATCTTCTGTTACACATTCCTATCCAGAGATGCTTTTTTTTTTTTCTTTTTTTTTTTTTGCAATTTAAATTCGACCTGAAGTGCATTGCAAAAAAAATACAATATAAGTAAGCACCAAGGACATCCATGCACTCAATAAAGATATGTGCATCCAATATGAATACCGATCCCCAGGACTGATGGTTTACCAGGTGGCTAACTGTCCTATGGCCACAGACATTGCCTACAATCACACAGTATTTTAGCGTTGACAGTAGAGAACCACTCGCTTTGCAAAGGGCAAACAAATGGTGAATTCCATTAAGGATAACTCATAACGTGCAGTTTTATGAAACAAAATGCCCAAATAACGCTGTTTTGTCTCAGGCAAGCCTGAAATCCTTGAAATGAAAACATCGGAGGACACCTGGCCTGAGTAACCCATACGTGTCAAAGATGCAATAATGCACTGTTTATACGCCCTCGAGCAAAATGTTGAGCTCCATATCTAACTTCAAGGCCTGCTATAAAGGAAGAATAATACTGCAGAAAGTCTTCTTCAGTCCTTGCGGGGCAAATAAGGAAAGAAGCAGCACCTGAATTCTTAATGTAGATCTTGCAAACGTTGCTGCAGGGGATCCCTTCTTGGAAGAACTGACACAAACTTGCGTTAGGATTTTTGATTCAATCAGTTTTATGAGGATGACCACTTCTGGGGAAATGGTCAGGCAAGAAATCGTGCGGTTCGTTCTGATGATAAGCGTTTACACATTTAGTTTACAACCCCATGTCACACACCTACATATAAAAGCTAAATGCATTACAATACAATAAGCAATACCGTGTGCGATTTTAAATTCCATGTGGAAAGTAAAGTTTTTTGAAAGCACCTTGGAAAAGGACACGGCATGATGATAAATCCAGTCTGTGTCCTGTTTACAGGCTTACTCACTCTATTTCAGGCTGCAATGCGCCATGCTTATCAAATTTGATATGAGCTGTTACTCAAAATGAAATGTATCAGATGCCTACTGAAGCTGTTGCCTGTTAACTCGTGACTCAGATCTTGCAGCAAAGAAAAAGCAATGCTCTGATAATTCTTTGGTATTGTTTTCCCTTCATCGTAAAATAAAAAAAGAATGATTTTTTCAGTGTTGGTTGGTGAGACCAAGCTGTAGATCTGCCCTTTGACCTCAACTTTAAAACTTTTTGTTTTTAAGGATCAACACCCCAGAGCAGAGCTGGAAGGAGCAAGGTCGCGATGTAAGAAGTAATTTCAACAAGGGAAAAAAGGGATTCAAGCTACTTTCAGAGAGCTGATAGTGACTAAATCCCTTCACCATTTATATCTTTACTTCTGCCTTCCTCTTATCCTCCCTATAACTCCCCTCTTTCTTTGACAATAAGCCACTGTTATGTGGGAGTTCTGACTCAGCCAAATGGTGAAATAGACAAGAGATTGAAACAAGAAAGAGATGAAGAGGAGAAAAAAAACCACCAGCTCAGCTCAGTGCGAGGCAGCTTCAGCATTTTGTATTTTTATACCTGCCTATCACGAGCCCTCAGCAATAGTCATTGTTTGAGACTGCCATCAAATGTGTGGGCAGCTGGATTCAAATCTTTATTCCAGTAGGGGTTTTTTTTGTTGTTGCACATTCGTATGGTTTCATTTCATTAACCCTTTTTAAATGGGCCGAATCGTCGGCGTAAAAGCTGAAGTCGGAGAGGTTAATTGCTGTTTTTTCTTTGTCCAAAAAACGCACCAATTAACCCGTTATGTGGGGGTCGATGTGAGATGCTGTCCATGACTAATAGCATTAGCGAAGGCACAACCCCATTAAGAAAAGTATAGCGCACGCAAACCGGCACGCTGTCATGATTAATGCTATTAGAAACACCTGTGTTTGACGGGTCAAAAACAAACGGCCTATATAGATGGACATTTTCTGTGTGCCGGCCGTGTTCACATGCGCTTAGCTGGTAGCAAATTGCGTGTTAGCGATTCAGTTTGGTGATACATAGCGGAAGAGATTGATCAAGGTCACAATGATTTAGCAATAACCTGACAAGTGCCGCTGCCGTGAGAATGACATCACCGCTTGTATGTTTTCTTTAAAGGAGCTCACTTTTTTTAGAAGCTTTATTAGATACTGGCGAGGTGAAGTCGTGGAGATGTGCCCTGAAGGCATCACAAACCCAGTGATTGTATTGGTAGAGTGAAAGCTGGCATTGTCTGCCTGTCTTGATTTATTGCCAATAAATCCATCAATATTCAGAATCGCCTTTAGAAGTGTAACATCCCAAAAGATGAAGGCTTGCAAGAATGAGATGATGTTGAGAATAATATGTAAATGATTAATGATATTTCACCGCGGCTACAGCTGGGGGGCTGCAGTGGTATTTTTTTTGTTGTTGTTTCTTTTTTACTCGGACCTTTGTGTCTGGTCTTCTGGGTCACAGGAAAGAACATTGAAAGTTTGGCCTGATAGTGTTGTGGACTCTGGGTCACATGGGTCAAAACCAATCAATAGGTCTGCTCCTGTTGGGAATTTGAATCTGCGGATGAAAATTTACTGCCAATCTGGTGTCCACTTGAGGAGGTTTTGGAGACTTTGAGAAGTTATGTTGGCAACAACAAAAAAAAGTTGTGGGAAGAAAGGTCATCAAAAATCAGCTTCTAGGTCTCGGGAGCACACATGTGACACACCAAATGTCATGCCAATCCAGACATGAAAATAAAATCAATTGTACACATTCTAATAACTACTTAACCTTCTGTTTTCTGTGGTGTTTAGCCCTGATGCAACCCTGAATAGTCTAAAACATAGCATGCAACAAGTATGACGTAGGACCAGGACAGCAAACGGAAAGTCTTAAAAAAGAGCCCTATATGAAATGGAAGATGTCTCCTCACCTCAAGACAAACTAACATGATAAAATACATAAAAGAAACATTGATCAGCAAAAGTGAGGCAATACAATTTTGTGTTATGAATGCATATTTTCATTTCAGACCCTCAATTTGCAATAAATAGAAGTGCGGTGTGAGTAAATGTGATTGGGGATAATTGCCGTCAATGTGTGAGAGTTGGCAGCCGTGTGATTGCCCCCGCTATAGGTCGCTGATTGCCAACCTGGCACAGCAGCTTATTACGAGCAATTTATTGTCCCCCATCTTCTTTTCAAGTTTCTGTAACATCACATTCAGGGGAAATTACAACCTGTATCACTTGAAAGCGCTTTTAGAGCTGTTGTCTGACCTCAGTATAACTCTGACAGATGAAATTAGGGCCTTCGGGCTCCGAATGTCCCACGAATCCGAGAGCTTTTGAATGCACCCTGAGTCACAACAGGTGGCAAGTGAGCAGCATTGAGGATAAATAATAACAGCTTTCAGGTGGGGAAAAAAATCTGATGAATGAAATGTCCACGCATACTTTTAATGCAGGCGTCGGTCACTGCAAAGGAAGAAAAGGTCACACTTTGTTAGTTTAGATAATACAGCAGGCGGTTGCCTCTCATCCAATCGTCGTCTATACATGTGGAAGTGCTTTGACGATAACATTTGAGTCACAGGGCAATAGCGTCTGTTTTTGTCGAAGATAAATTGGATATGCGGGTCATTTAACTACTTTTACTGCTGTTTTGAAGACACATTCTGGCTCCTCAAAGTCTTTTTTCCTTTTCTTATCCGCCTGCAACAAAACATATTCAGTGAGCTGCAAATGTAAACAAAATAGATTTGTAACCTGTTTCTCAAAATTGCTTTTTTTTACCCAGGCAAACATGGTTGTTGGAAGTGGAATCGGCCCTAGCAGAGTATCACAGAGTTAGAAAGTTACATATATTTATCTTAGATTACATTATTTTATATCTACAGATTATAAATGTATTCAGCTTTCCTTGAGGGGAAGTTTAAACTCAAGTAAACACTATGTAGATCTAAGTGTATGGACATCTCTCCTATCAGTCTGGACCAGTCTTCACACTCACATTCATACCTAGGGGCCAATTATATGAATCAATTAACCTACCTATTATCAATCAATATCAATCAATTATAATCTGAAGATATCAATTATTAAAAAAAAACAGACCACGCATGATTTGATAATTGACAGGCGCGTAAAAAACAAGCCATTTCTAATCATTGGCGGTATGCACTCCTGTGCGCAGTCACCAAGGTGGTGGAAGCTCCACCTCCTGGGATTTGTAGTTTTTAAGTGCTGATGGCGTTCTGTGAGGCATATTAAAGCGAAGCTCCAGCAGCGGGGTTAGCGCTAACGTTCCGCTAGAATTTACAGCCGAACAGCGTGCAGTGCGGCGGGCTACGGCCGGAAACGCTGGTCTGACGTCACTACGCCAGAGAACCGCGACAGAAAGCAGTAAGTGCGTTTGTTGTGTTAACGCTAGAAAGTTAAACATGCTTCAAAACTTCTACTGCTTTCTCGCGTAATATTTTAAAGGAAACGCAATGCAGAAGCTTTTTATTTATTTATTTTTTTGCAAACTAACTACGTTTCCTTGAGTGGACCTCCAGTTTCTGGCTCCTTGTGATGCCAACTAAGCTTGTTAAAATGCAGAGGTGGTCTTTCTCACAGAATACACTTTTGACGGGAGGAAAAGCACAGGTGTAAATAATATAATGAATAGAATAGAATTGAATGTGGCTGCTTTTTATTCGGGCTTGGGACTCACGCCGGAGCACTTGAACGCACCAGAGCCATTGTTGGTGTTATTAGTAACACCCGTGCTTTTCTAACGACGACAAGGCAAAGTGACGGCTGTGAGAAAGGGCCTGTTGTTGACGTGTTTTGGCCACTTAGGGGCACTAGAACATGTTGTTAGCACAACATTGACATGATGTTAGAGTGTAAAGGTGATGTTAACTGTGCAGACTAATCTGAGGGGATCCAATCTCACACAGTTTTGATCAACATGTGATCAATGTATTGCACTTCCTTATCAGCTCAATACATGTGCTGCATTATCTAAATACTCAACATTTAACCAATGCCCCAAATTTGACAAGAGCTTTATTTTTCGCGGGAGCTAGGTGGATGCATTTGGGACTCAACCATCCAGTCCTGTGCAAATGTGTTTCTGCTCCAACATCAAGCAAGGGATGTCATAGAGGTCCATGGGTCCAAGGCCATGGCAGTTTCGTTTGGCGGAAAGAGTAACGATTCACTTGCCTCTTTGCAGTACAACCTTATGGACAGGGGCGTAGCCATCATTTCAGAAGTGAGGGGGACAAATTGTTCTGAGGTCTATTGAGTGATTTATCATCCTCTTGCATTCAATTGCACCTCTCCTTAGTGGCTAAAGAACCACATAACTACAAACAGCACAGCACCAGGGGGCCGACTTTAGTTCTTTAGAATTATATACTATCAAAATCTAAAGTCAAAATCTAAAATCTAAAGCTGAGTTGACACAGAATGACTCTCTAACATCTACTGGGTAAGTAGCCATTTAATAAATGTGGGAAGCAAAATTTATAAATAGAATTAAGAATTGTAGTGGTGACATAGCTGTGGAAATTAATCGCAAAGTCACTTTTATGCTATCTTTATTTTTTCTCAGCTAGTTATATTCTCTTCTCACCTGTGACCCTGCATGATCATTCTCGCTGGCCTCTGGTCCACGTTCTCCTCCCTGAAGCTGCTCTTTCTATTATATAAAGATTAAAAAAATATGTGCAAAACAATAGTGAGCACAAGTTCTGTGCAGAAATTAAGGAGGAGTGGGTATATTTCTAGGTGGTAGAGTAGCCAAAAATTGTAGTCAAGTAAGAGTGTTGTTACTTTAGAATAATATTGCTCAAGTAAAAGTAAAACGTATTTTGCAGTAAAACAACTCTCAAGAGTACAATGTATCCAAAAAGTTACTCAAGTAAATGTAACTAGTTACTACCGCCGCACCTAGCAAGTGATTCAACATAACTAATAGTTGTTATCTAGCTCAACTTGATAGGCCTATATTGACATGTATTAATTAGACATCATTGAGCTAAACATCTACATGCAACAGAAATACTCAACTTACATGGTTTGTTTGGAAAAACAGTAAGGTTTTTTGCCTCTTGCCTGCTGGTTTGCTGAATATGGTGAACAAGATCTGAATCAATGTCTGTGTGATTGAGATCACAACACAACAGCGGTGTTTGCCGCCCGGCTCTGCCTGCTCATGGTGCGTTCGAAGGCGGCTCGGAAAAACTTGTTTCCACGTATTAAAATGAATTGAAGGGTTGTAATGCCTGTAAAAAGTGCGGGGGACGGAGGGCACAGATACGTACCCCACGTCCGCTACGCCCATGCTTATGGACATATGAACTACCATGTATGCCTGCTTGTAGACCATGCCAACTTGAGAATTATGAGAATCACAATAATCCACCTCTATGGGACGAAGAGTGTGACGTGGGTTCTCCCCGGGTTCTCTGGCTTCCTCCCACAGTCCAAAGACATGCATGATGGGGATAGGTTGATTGATCACTCTAAATGTCCCGTAGGTGTGAATGTGAGTGTGAATGGTCGTCTGTCTCTACATGTCGGCCCCTTGATAGACTGGTGTCCTGTCCAGGATGTACCCTGCCTTCACCCAATGATAGCTGGGATCGGCTCCAGCCCCGCCGCAACCCTGAATACAGGATAAGCGGTAGACGATGGATGGATGGATGGATGGATGGATGGATGGATGGGGTTAGCGGTACTGAGCCTTCACGTGGCAGCCCTGTTTTGACTAATTTTACAGTACCACACAGTTCTAATTAATTTATTCTTTGTTGGAATCAAAAGATAGTTTTGAACCACAGAAATCACCAATACAAGGCAAAACGATACGAGAAAGGAGAAATATGCAGTTACTTCGGGGAAATTGTACTTATTTTTCACATAAATATGCTTGTAAACATTCACTTTAATAAATAATTGTACTTGTAATCACTTATGTATCATGCACATATGCTATTTGGAATATTAAATGGCTAAAACATGTATCAGATACCAGTATTCCTGGTCTAGGAGGAATACAAAGGAGTAATGGTCATTTTAAGGACCTAGCGGTGGACATTTTGAGAATGGGGCCTTTCTCAGTATCACACTTTGGTAAACTTTTAGTATGTTTATAAGTACATCTGATACTAATCCACTGACAAACCTTTTGTTCGAATTTTTTCGGGGTCAAGTCATAGTTGCACCTCCTGACTAATTGGCTAACGTTAGCTGGAGCTTGACAAGTGTGTACATTTTGCAATGTTGAGCAAAAAAAAAACCCAGAAGGGACTGCAATGGAAAATGATTTTTTTTAAAACACAAAACTCTTTGCTTTTGTTACTTCTCTGTACGTTTTTTTTTTTTTTTTTTGCTGCAGGGATTTTTCAGTCATGTGGGAGTTTGAACGCAGCAAATCTCAAGGAACACACAGATACACTGTAGGAGTATGTCACTTTTACAAGAACTTGTATTCTTATGGTATTTAAACATATATCACCTTTAAACACGGACTGAAATCTTGTTGACGTGACCTCTGTATTTCCTTTGATTGACAATTATGATAGGATGTTAACCGCAACCAAGTCGTTTGATGTGCAACTAAACATAACACAAAGCTTCAGCCACTTAAGTCTTTGAAAAAGTTCATTAAAAAACACTTCACTTTACTTTAAAAACACGCAGAGAGAGTAAGCGCTCTTATATCTTTTATTTCCACATACATACGCAACCTCTTCCTACACGACAGTAGGTGTGTGCATCTATTCTCGCTCCTACACACTCTCACTTCCCACACACACACACACACACACACACACACACACACACACACAGACGTGAAGAAAGTCATCGATCCTGCTTTTAATTTCGCCACATTGAATACACTAATTTTATTCTAGTTTGTGTCAAAATCATTATCCTGCTATTCATTAGGACACAAATTAATCAGGAGTGGACAGCAGCTGATATTCCAATACGGAAATTGTTGTCAATTTAAATTACTTGAAAAAAATTGATTGATGAGGGCTGGCTCCAATATGTCTTAGTCTTTTACCTTGATCCGAGAAGAGGCTAATACTGACATGGACACACACACACACACACACACACACACGAATGCAATCAATCACAATCAGCCTGTTGCCCTTCCAAACTTCTCGTTTTGAGCCATTTCAATTAACTGTAAGTCAACCGATTCTGAAATCTGCTGAATAAAAAAAAAAAATAAAAAATGCTTTTGCTGTATTTCTTTCATAAATGTGGGGCATTGATTTGACATCGGAGGAAAAAACTATTTTTGCTAAACATTTGAATTTTCCCTTGTTGAAGCATTCAGGCCACAGTGGGCGAAAGAAACGTAGGTGATGCCTGGTGAAGTTTACCGCAGCTGTATGTAGGCCGGCATGCCTTGCCCACTGACTGTGGGTGGCCATGTGCACGCACTGAAGTTAAATCCAACCCACTAATCACCATGTTAAGAAATAGGTTTAATAATGCAAGACGTTGTATAAATAAATCCCTAATTCTACTAAATTTGACCTTGCAGATCTCAAAAATATCATGTTTGATGTAATAAAAATAAAAGTAGAAGAATTCTTACATGCTGAATGAATGCTGAGAGATGGGTTGCTGTAATACTTCCTCTTCATACTGGCCATGAAGCAATTTTTTTGTGTATTAGGCCGATCAATATGAAATCGGTATCTTTGTCCTGGAAGGCTGGAGTATAGATTCAAAGCTACTGGTTTTGTAGCAGTAATACAGCTAACTATATGTAGCTCAGAAAGGAAACGGCGTCCCAGGAAACACACAGAGGGAATTTCTCACCTCAAAAGACGACAACTTTTAAAGACACCCACTCAGTATGGCTGGCTTAGCTTCATATCACCTTTTGGCCGAACTTCAGAATGCACTTTTTGGCCTTTTGTGAAATGATGACTGTGGATTTTTTTTTCTTACTGTGTAGATGCGGCCAGGATGCGGAGGAGTGACCGTTAGAGGGACCAACCGCTCGCACAACGAACACACGGTGAGACCAAAAAAACCCGAACCCTCCTTTAATCTTGCACTCTGCTTTGATGGGGGAAAGCCTTGACTCACCTGTGTCAATGTCTAGACAGTCGCGACTCGGTACGTTTATTCAAAAAACAAAGGCGTGACATTTCAGGCTGAGGACCTTCATCAGACCTCCACTGACCTACAACATGTTTTTGTTAGTCTATCCAACATCCTGCATGTCGAGCACTTTGTTACTATTTAGTTTTTGTGCTTTTTGAGGCTGCCCTCATGTTAAAAACAGAATTTGTCATTTGTCTTCCTGCCTAAAACAGCACACGTGGAGGTTTACCTGACATGGATTTGGAGTGGCAGTGTGAATTAGGACTCGTCTGTCAGGAATAAAGGTAGTGGTTGATGTTAGAGAGCCTCTGAGACGGGGGATCAAAGTGTATTGTTGGGTCATGAACGGCTGTGATTCGAGCAGAAAGATCGTTATTCGGCTGTTTGTGGCAGGGGACGCCGATTTAATCTGACCACGACCTGGTTATGTCTTTTCCTAACCTTTAACCCCGTAGTTCTGCTTCTCAACAAGACTCGGATTGTTTAATATGATACACTTTTGTCCATGTTCTCATATTAGTATTTCTGGAGCTTAATGCACATCTGCACGGTTCCCCAAGAAGAAGTACGGCGTCTCGTCGTCGAAGCACATTATGCATCGCAGCATATGTAAGTGTCAGCACTGTGGAACGTGATAATTCCCAGGCATGCTAGCTTGGATAAACAGGGGAAATGGCTTCGGCATTATTGGATTCACTTTGCACAACAACTGTCCCCATAAGCCTTAATTTTGCTGAACAGCTTTACATTTGGCAGGCGTTTCTTACAACAGCACGGTGAGTAGCCGTACAGAGGTTTTATGATGCCGTGCATCACTTTATGGTGTTTAATTATGACTGTCTCAGGTGCTTAACTCTCTGTATTTAGCAAATCCGTTGTTGGCAGCTGGGGAACGTAGCATTAGCATGTCACGCACACGATTACACATATTGCCGTAAAACTGAAATGTTTGTGTTTACAAGGAAAGAGATATTGAAGTGAGTTTGTCGTTGGAGTTTTGACATTTTTGGATCATTAACACTGTTTAGTGGTTAGCTCGTGGCACACTTACAAATACAACTACAAGAATAAACAAGAACTAGGCAACACCTAGTTGAGCCGGACCCGGATACACAACTGTTTGCATGCCCTTTAATCACACCTTTGATCACTTTGACTATGACAATATCCAGGGTTTATAATTGGTCTCATTCAGGTCTCTAGGTATCTAGTTGGCAACTCTGCTCGTCGACTGGTTGTTGCCGGGCAGCTTGAGCACAGTACTTTCCCCCCCTAAAAACTGCTGCCTGCTGCTGTTGAAAAAATATGCTGATGAGAGCTGTGAGAGTGGACCAAAACAGTGATCAGCTCTTAATATAAAATATTGATTATAGCAGCTTTTAAGTTGTAAATCAGCCCAGGGTCCAACTCATGGAAAGCGTTTTATTGCTCTGCTCCCTGAATAAGCAATACTGCTAAGAAACAGATTTCAAACCTTCTGGGTTTTTTTTTTTCCTGTTTAGAATATGAATTTTAATCAGGTGTTTGTATCATAATGAAGGTGTTGTGTGGGTGTAGAATTTGGTTAAGTAAACAAAAATCCAAAATTGAACCCATTCTAATTTTTCAGTGTAGAAGAAGCATGTGTAAATGAACTTTTTTTTTTTTTATTCCTGGAAGAATACTGGATTTAAATTGAAAGCTTTTTATCTGACAGCAGTAATGGTATCTCTGTCTTGAGGACGGTTGGTTTAAACTTAGCAAGGAGAAATCTCTTCCAGCTTAAAGTAAGGGACAAATCTGTGTGTGGATCCACTTACTGTAAATGATAGAGTTGCAATAATGGAATAAACAATGTTTTTAATGCTAATGGGGGTATTTTATAAGCATCTGACATATTTTCTCATAATTACTTATTCATTGTCATTTAACTCTCTGGCAGCTTTCTCTTTATTTTACAACTTTGAATGACAGTTCCCAATACAAGTATCGAATGGAAATACCGTTGATTCTTCACTCACAATTTTGTTTTGATTTCTTTCGCTCACATTTTTTCTTTTTCTTTTTTTTTTTAGGAAAAGGAAACGGGGGTATTCATGCAGTTCAGGGACTATTGCTTTCATGGTTTTCTGTCTTTTTTCTGCAGTAATACAAGATATGGTAGCTAACTTACCCTCATTTCCATGTTTTTGAAATGCTTTTCCATTTTAATGGAGGACGTGCAAACCTTTTTCTAATGTTATCACACAGAGTGTTTTATTCAGAAGATAAAAAGGATCTTTCTGAATCTGACTGGTATCCTATTAGTCCGTAGGCATCTGCATCTCCAGCATTCATGTATGCGAATGTGGAGTCTGTTATTTTTCTACTTCTTGTATATTTGATGTGGTCGAGATGGCAGCGGTATATTAAGGTGTCGCTTTGAAGCTACCTGGTTTATGCAAGTGTAATGGCAGTGCTTGGTCAGTGCTTTTTTTTTTTTTCTTTTCCTGAAGAAAATCCATTTGCATCGGCGGTGCGTGGAAAGCAGTGCCGGGGAGAGATAACGCTGCATCTTTTCAAACGCAGGCAGCCAGTTATTTTTCATGGAGGAGTTCAAGGTTTCACCGAGACAGGAAACAAGTGCTCCAAATGTGCTTTACCAGGTCTGTGTTTGCACGGGCTCATTAGTGGAGCGCCGGGGTGAGTGATTGGATGATTGCTTGTTATTGTTTGATTGTAATTAGGATTATTATAGTGATTAATTGGCTATAGGATGATTGAGAGGTTGGGGGGGGGAGTGCAGCTGGGCCAGCGTTCAAAGGTCATCGGATGCATTTCTTCGTGGTTTTCCAGTTTTTTTTAACTCGTGATAGTATACAGTGGAAGGAAACAGCTGGAATCACAGTAGTGGCAGAAGAAGAAGATGGAGCTTCGACAGCCTCCAGCTTAATTGGTCGGTTTTGCAGCAAGAAAATACAGCACAAGCTCTTCTTTGAGGGGAAAACACTTTCTACAATCAATACAGTCGGAGAATGCAGTTCATAAATGGAGTAACCAGTTCCCGCCAGTGTGTCACAGTGTCTTATGATTTGTCATTCAACCAAATGGACTCTTCCTTTGCTGAACTGATGATGGGCAGTCTTTTTTTATACTAGTGGCATTGGATGGAGGCGTTGGATCTTTTCAGAGAGAGAGAGATGCATCAATATTGCAGCCATGAAGCCCGGAATGTAATCTAACAAAAGGTGTCGTGCCAGCTTCAGCCAGGATCTATATACACAGTGGAGGTAGGTAAGGATTTGGAGAGCATGTCATCTCGCGTTTGCTGCTAGGTGGAGCCCGAGTATACGGCGAGAGCGGCAATCCACATCCGAGTTTTTTCCTCTCACCTTTCACTGGCTCTCCGAGCCCTCGGTCTCCATACAGAATTACTCCCAGCCAGTGCGCGCAATTGGTTTGTCATAGTCGCAGAGAGCTCAGTTTTTTTTTTGGACACAAACAACTTAGATTATCCACCCCTCCTCCTCCTCCTCTCCTCCTGCGGAGCTTCTTCTTTTTTTGTGTTTTTTTCTTCTTCAAAATATCCTCTCTCTCTCCCTCTCTCTCTCTCTCTCTCTCTCTCTCGCTCTCTGTCGCTCTCAAATTCTTTTGGATACTCTTTTTTTTTGCGCGTGTTTGTGTGCGTGAGCGCAGAGGACTGCTGGCGTTTTGCCTTTCAGCTTTACGGGACGTGATGTAGCCCTCCCGCACCGAAAAGGGACGCCTTGTGCCATAAAGGGATGTAAGGGACCGTGGATACAACGCCGAGGAAGCTGCCCGTTTCTCCCCCCAAACCCCCCCCTCCCCAACAGCGCGACATCACCGGGTACTCGGATTCCGGACGCGCGGCACACGCTCCTACCGAGGCGGCTTTCACGGGGGGGATATTGAACCGGAGCGGCCGGCCGGACGCAACTATTTTGGATTCGTCGTCCTCCGCGACCCCCTTTTCCCATCCAGTCCTCGCACAACGCAGCGCGTTACGGACGCCTCAGAGACAGTTGCGAGAGAAATGATGGCTAATACTTTGAATGGAAGGACGTGATCTATCCCCGACCCCCCCTTTCACCGGTCATTTCTGAATCCGCGGTAAGTGCGACTTTCCGCCGCCGAATTGCATGCCCCCCCCCCCGTGTTTTGTGCGCACATCCACGGATCCTCCGCAGATTCAGCTCGCGGCGATAATAATGCCCAACGAGTGAATCCCCGCAGCGGCGTTGATGTGCTCTGTAATGTCAGTGTTGGCATGCACTCCACTCTTTAATTACTTAAACCGGGCTATTGATGCGTTCAGGTGTAATCAGCGTCGATCGCAACGTATTGATAGCCAATATGAAAATTTAAATTTCCTGTTGGGTAATGAATCCTCCTGTTAGAGGCTTGGTTTGTGGTCCAATGTATCCGGGGATGCTTTTTCCCCCCCCAATGTGCTTAGAATATTTGGATGCATACCTACGGATGAAGTTTTTTTTTTTTTGTTTGTTTTATTAAGTCATGCAGTTTAATTGTGTACAGCATCTATTTTTTTCCCCCCACTTTAAATTGAATGTGACTCCCGTGTGTGTTTGGCCCCTGAGGCGAAGACAGTAGCTGACAGTAAAGCACGAATTGTGTGTCTTTCATCCAGAAAAAAAAAAAAAAAACTGAAGAAATGTACGAATGCAGGCCTGCGTTTGTTGTTGAGAACATGCTGGAGTGTGAGGATGGATGCAGTGGATCCAGCATCTGCACTTTGTATAAGAGGTTGCTTATAGATAATGGAGAAAGAATTATGTAGAATTCTCAAATCCATTCTACCCCTCCCCATTTGAAAGTGTTACTATTGTTTTTTTTTCAATACTGCACACATGATTATTTAATGCACCGGTGAAAAGAGGGAATAGTGAATGAATGGATGCCCCTGCTGAAGAAGACATGCTGCCCTGTGTCTGAGAGGAGTGCAGGGTTGGTTGGTTGGTGGGTGGGGGGGTGGGGGGGCACTGTACCGCATGCTTTGATGTGAGGACAGCACACTGTCGTTCAACATCAAAATCAAAGTGGAAAAGGTAACTAAGCCGATCACTTTGAATCACATCGGAAGCTTCCTCATCGCTGAAACACGACCCTCCCCGTCTCTGAATCGATGTTTAGAACACGGCTCCATCTTTGCTGAATTCTATCTGGGGAAAAAAATGTAACGTGCCGTGAACTCGGAAGGTGAAATGTCACCTGCGTTTTTTTTTTTTTCTGACCGAGGATTTGTCTGTTTGGGATTAACGTCCCCTCCATTTCAGTTCAACATTATTGCTGGTTGTTTCCTTATTTGACAATTACATTCATTATGTCCTGGACTGCAGGACCATCTGTCATATAATCTGCATTGGTAGAAGTGCCCTCAAGCAGATGACACACACACACACACACACACACACACACACACACACACACACACACACACACACACACACACACACACACACACACACTGTTTCCTCCACCAGCAGTAAAAATCTTGACTGGAACTCAAGGGGAGCTTTGATGCTTTCTGACTAAACGCTTATGTTAACCCACACACTTTGTTTTCAGTGCATCTCATCCCTTTTTTTTCTTCTTAACTTCAGCTAAATGCTGCTCCTGGTGGAATATAATCAAGGTTCCATTAAATATAACAGCAGTTGAACTTAGCATCTGGTGTGATACCTGATGGGACAGCGGCGTATGAAAATAGAATAATTGTCCCTCGCCTTTACTCCAGGCTGTTGTTATGCTGCCGTCTCCTTTGTGAGGAGATGCTGTGCTACGCATCGATTGGATTGGTCATCTCGGGTAAAGGGGAGGCATTGAGATCGGGGGGTAGGTGGTGGAAATGAAATGGGAACTGGCAGAGTACACACAGATCCACTGTATTTGAGTGTTTTCACCGTACCTCCTCCTGCCATTCAAGGCAGTAAATGTTTCTCTCAGAACCTGAAATAGATATTTGTTATTCGTTTGTAGAAGTGGTTGAATCCCTCAACCATAAAAACACTTTGCTGTATGAATCTTAAGAGGACTTCTGAGTGTTTGTATAGTGACTCATGCTACCGTACGTCTTTTACGGCCTAAGTCCAACACTTTATGCGGGCACATAACTCTCCCTGTTGTATTGGGTTACACCAATAAGGGTTCTTTTTGTTTTGCTTTTTCTTCATTTGGTCATTTATATTGTTCCTTCGAAGTGATCCCACTCAATTTGATCCACCCCGTCGATGTAGTGTAGTTTTTCAGCAAGTGAAACTCTTTCATTCTGCAGTTCTGCTCGTTTTTTTTGGACACAATTGCGAAGATCAAAATTGCCATTGGGTATGAGTGGAGACATTGGGCTTTTCAGTTTCTGTCTCAGCTTCATGTGGGGTACAGCCTCATGGCTTATATACAGCAAGGGCCTTCACTGCTGTATCCAATTGGATAACCGTTCCCTACAAAGGGAAGCATTTGAACAAAACGAAATGATTTGAATGGCACCTTTTTTCGCTTGGCTCAGCAAACCTAAACCATAAAGACACCTTCACTGTCCGACTATGCCCAAATACTAATCGACCCTGGTCTGAAAAAGCAGTATATCAGAATCACTGAATGACTGAATACCTTTTTTATGTCGCTCTAACTGCTTTGTCTGTAGTGATCTGGCATGCCACTGTACATCGAATGTAACGCTCAAGGTCGTACCGCGCATACTTTTTCAGATGTTCATATTTTTCTCTCAGGATTGAAGGCTTGGCATTAATGAGGGAAATGATTTCTAGGTGATTACAAAGGCTTTAAAACCCGTCTTTAGCAGCGAGGGTTGACATTTTGGTTGGAGGGAAATTGGTTACAATCCCAGCGAAGTTGATGGTCTCCATGGCAACCGATCACTTACGGTAATGTAGGGTCTTTTTATTCTGCCAAGTGCAATGGCAGTACTACTTTACTCAGACGAGGACCTAACACTTGTTTCTACTTTTTCGCTCTTACTTTATCGGCAATGATATGTTGCCGGTTTCTTTCTTTCGACAAATGTACTCATTGTAAGTCGCTTTGGACAAAAGCCTCTGCTAAATGCCATAAATGTAAATGCGATGGCATGTATTTTCTGTGGCGTTGAACAATGATTTGATGAACTGATCAGTCATTTGACAGAAAATGGCCTGGATACCACTTAAATCGCTGCCAGCCTCTCAAATAACATGAATATTTGTCGTTTTTGGAGGGCCTGTTCACTATTTTCTGACATTCACAGACTAAATGATTAATAGATTGTCAAGAAAGTAACCAGTAGTTGCAGCTGTGTTTATAGTTTTCTGTGCTGACGTGATGCCGTGGATGTATTTGGCAGACTTGCAGGTCATATTTCACCGTATTCACGCTGCAGGTCAGTGGAAACCCTGATGTCTGCTTTTAATGGAACAATGTGCTCAGAGACAATGTGAGGGAGAGCATTATATGAGATTGTAATGTAATGTCACCTTGCTGACTACAGTTCACCTAACGGCCACCGTTGTCATTAACAACAGGGATTATCTGAAAGTTATATATGCAAACACACACACACCATTTTTTTTTTCAGGGCAGAATGGCACATTATGTCACTGGTTTGCAGGATTCACAGATCCTTTACATGGAAATGTTGATGTAAAATCTCCCTGCATGCGACACCGCCATTCTCCAAAGCTTAATTCTTTTTCTAACCGAGGCATCGCTGCATGACATCCTTGACAAGTTAGAAAATAAGGAACGCATAAGAAGTAAGAAGTCTGTCTCGCACAGATGAATTAAAAAAAAAAGGGTGTTTTGCAGTTGAATGATTGTTTATCCCCTCGCTGGATGCTGACATGTTACGCATCACAGAAACATCTTCAGAGCAGGGAGATTATGCCTTGTGTTTTCTTGCAGATTTGTCCCCTGTGATTTTTAAATAATGGGTGACTATCTCCAGTCTAAGCCCATAGACAAGGTAGCCATGTTGATTAAAAACAGCTTATATGCTTTTCACATAATTCATAGATATTCTTTTTAAACTTTTGGCAAAGAATACATGCCTTGTCACCTACTGTACATGTATTAACATTCCTGTGAGCCAAATCTCACCCGCTGCTAGGGTGAGGCCCTTGGTTTTTCCAAGGTCCAAAAGACCAGAGTTATCATGCTGTTAGGAGGGAGACAGGTTGGCCTGATGGGGCCCTTTCTCCGGCAGGAATGTCACAAAAGAAGAAAGGCAAATGCTGAAAATAAAAAAAGAAAGCACATGGCCGAGGAAAGGTCCTCCGAGGTCTACGCCTCTCGACGCTGTAGCTGTCCTGCCTCATAAAGAGCACGGCGAAAAAGGTTTTGACACAAGAGTTCACAAACCCTCTCTGCAGGAAATGGTTACAGTTTAAATGGAGACTCTGGCTGGTGCTTGATGGAAAGAACAGACAGACATTTAGTGGCTTTATTGTGTGTCGCTCTCTGAAGAGTGAACCCAATGTTTGCAGGTATTTTTCGCGTAATAGTCAAAGAAAATAGTCCATAACACAAACACACGTTTTTTAAATACATATTTGGTATCCAGCATTTATTGTAACATATTAATGAATATTATGTATATAAGGCCAATAGCATTTCAGTGGAAGGGTTTGACTGTGTGGCATCAATGTTTTTGTGTGTGTGTGTTTATCGCACCCCTTGGAAAATAAGAGGGTCTTTGAAGATCTATGAAATGGAAAGTACAAACGCTACCTGATATCTGAGAGTCTGAAAAACACGGTGTGAGGCAGCTATATCTATCGGCCCAGAAAAAGAGAGAAATCAACACTTCCTGTTCATCGCCTTTATTCGTTTCCACCAGTTCACCTCAAATGAATTCCAGAGAAAGGTGCATCGATGAGGGTTTGCAGGGGATTGTATCCCTCTCCGGTAGCAGCTTTATATAACATATAATATTCTTCATTTGATGACAAGATCTTCATCTTCACGCATGTTTCTTTGTGTTGGACAAACAATTTGTGGGCTGTGAAAGCAAGATGTCTCTTATCTTGCCACTAACAATATTGGAACAAATCGCGGATCTGAAGAAAAAAAAATAAAGATAAAGGCATGAGGTATTATATCACTTCCTGCCTGAGGGCCACCGCGTAGAAGTAGGAGATACCATCTTTGCTAAACCCTGAAATCAACTGCCATTTTGTACCGTTGCGTTCACAGAACGCACTCAGCCTCCACTGTGTTTTCAATTCAACTCACACTTCTTTTTGCATTCGGAATTAATAAAAAGGCCTCCGAGGCTGTTACATTGTCGGGCTCAAGTGCAGACGTTACCGTGACCAGTGTGCTTTATTTTTTTTTTATTATTCTACCCCCTCACCCCTACCCCACCCTTAATTTGACACTAGTTAAGTTGTCCCCGGGGGGGGTCGAAACACTTAGTAGTCGCATTTTAACACTCTGCAACTTCTGCGGGCTGAGATACAAAGGCGACATGCCGGGGGAACACGAGCACCACGCATTAACTAGCTCGTGCAGACGCAGCTATGCATTCATTTTCTGAATGGAGACGGAGATGAGATCTCTGTATTGCAGCGGCGATACTTCTGAGAATGCCGCTCGCAGATAAGGGGCCACTGCAGTACGTCTGACCAGTGATAAGTACGCCGATGAGAATCCGTCGCCCCCCTTACTCGATGAAATCAGCACCGGCGCTCTTAGCGTATCTGTATTCCGAAAGAGCAGCGTTGTATAACACTGTTAACCCTCGCCCCACTAAGATCGAACTTGCCCAAGGAAAATGAATGTTTATGAGTGAAGAGGAGACGTTCTCGGCCCGAGTACAGATATGGAACCAAAAATGTCAACTTAGCATTTAAAGCAATCCGAGCCACTCTTACGACCCTGTTGGTGGAGTTAAAAGGTACCCAAAAGCTATCAAACTGACAAAGCCTGACGGAACCGCAGTACATCAACCTCTTTACTACGCTGTTAAATCTGATACATTTGTCTATGTGCATTTTACAGTATGACGCCAAGTTTTTTTTGCAACAATATTGATCGCTTTCCGTTGTTTTCCGAATGTTTTTTCTTGTGTTTTTTTTTCTCCCCCCTCATGAACTTTGCACCAGTGAAGAGGATTCAAACAGAGATGCAATGCTTCTCTGAGGCCGACGCTCTAAAAGAAGTTAATTTATGGCCTGTTTGCGAGGCAGGTTTGGGCTTGAATACATAATAAGGTGGTGCACCTGCAGCCGCATACAAATGAATGGAAATGACGGTTAGTATTTACGCCTCCCGAAGCCATTGGGACCTGCTGATCTGACCACTAATTGGCCGACGAAGAGAAATGAAGATAGCTTCCTTGTTCGCAGGGTGCTGTATCTGCAAATATCAGGTGCAGATTTGGACTGTAAAGTAATCAAATCGGGTTGATTAGACCAGGTATCGATACTGAATATATAAGCATAGTATCATGCCTTTGTGGTCCATTTGTCTCCTTACAGGTGTTTTTTTACTCTGTTATCTCCTTCTAGTTGTTTTGGGTCTCTTTATCGTCGTTTTATCGTTCCCCCCCGTAATCCACCCATGTTCCTCGGTCGATTGACATCTTCGAAACATGCAGGGACACTGAAATGTTTCATTGTGCGACTATGCTATTGTGTTTTGGATAAAAATCCATTACAGTGTTTTTTTTTTTTATTCTGTCATACATTCAACTTTCCACTTTAGAAGAGCTTGTAATGGAACACAAAACATGAATGCCTTGCAGAAATGTTGATTTCAATATCCTGCTGAACCCTTTAAATGGAAATACCGTTTCCTTATTCATACTGGATCACATTTACAGAGAGTAGTAGCATTTTTCCGGGCGGATGATTAAAGTATTTTCATACAGGAAGGGTGGCTCCGCGATGAAGGATTTATGTGGGGTCATTTACTCTTTTTCTTAATTAAGAGAAGGCCTATTTGTCATGCACTAAACCAGGGTGAATCAGAGTCTCATTCGACTTGTGACTTCAAAACGTATTGCAGCATTTCAGCATCTCCCTCTGTGCTTGTGACTTAGACCAAATTGATTTTCCTAATCGATAGCATAGGATTGGATTTAGGAGTGTGTGTGTGTGTGTTTGTGTGCCTCAGCCAGCAGGCCCCTCAAGTCTTTATGAGCTTCTGCTCACAGGGTAACAGTGCATTTTACATCTGGGGCGCTTTGTACACCTGCTTCATCTCTGGTTGGTATAATGACAGCAGAAATGTGTATCCACTGGCAAATATAAACTTCGCTGCCAGCCCTTTGTCACCTCTGGAATGAAGATGACTGAATTGATGCGACGCCCCAGTGGAGCAAAACCATTTAAATGACAACACATTTTTGTCTCACCTTGAACTTAATTGACTGCCTGAAAGCTGGCGTTTGAAAAGTGCTGACAGAATGGCTTCTCGGGTTTTGGAAGCGCTCGCTGTTGACGGAGCCTTGTGTTGTTTCGGTACCGCTGTCACGCCGGCGTCTGTGCACCACATTCATAGGTAGAGCTGCGTGCCGTCTTCTTCATAAGACATTACGGACGGTGCACGCAACATATTTTTCCTAATGGGCTTAATGTCTGCAAGCATTAGTACGTATCGCATTCCTGCAGGGAGAAGTGGCAAGTGTGCTCCTTGCTATTCGAGGGTGAATTAAAATACATGGCTTTTTATTAAGTCACATTTCTAGCAATTTGGCAATATCTCATGTTCCCATTTCAGCCTATTAGTTAGAAAAAGCAGCCGTTAACAAGGCACCTGATGACAAGGAGGTTGATGACCCAGGTGTCCGCCAGCGTACCTGTCAGTCATGACAGCTGGAGGACTGGGTAGCAGTTACGCTGTCACCGGGAACAGACCAGGTACCCCGAGCCGCTCGTAACATTGGTCTCGCCTGTGAAGCCGAGCCGCAACGGTGGCAACTGTGGGATTTCTTAGAGGGTAGCCACAAGACTGTAATCAGTCATTATGTCAGAAGCGAGCCCCGTGAGCCCCAGCTCCGGCTTATTCAGCCAAGTAATAAGCAGCAGATAACGGCGCCGGCGTGCGTGAAGGCAGGAACAGAGGCCCCTGGGCGAGGAGCTAGCAAACGGGGGGCCTCTTCCTCTCGTCTGCCTACGCGGGGACATCGCCGCGGTTCAAGGGCTGGATGGAGCTTTTCTTGCTGTTGTTCGGAGACCTCCCTCCCGTTAATGGATAACCTTGAGGCGCTGGCAGGAAGTGGAGCCTTAGAGTCGAAAACCGTGTCAAAACAGAAACTAGGATCAGGTAGCATTACAATAGTAGGGGCTAAACTGCCCTCTTGCAATTTAGATATCTTAACTTTCAAATCAAATTCTATTTTAATACTTTACATTAAGCTCTGTCTTGGTAAAGGGGATGGACTGTGTGAATAGCAGGGACAACCATGGCAACAAGTCCACTCCTATTATTTTTCTCTTCCTGACAGCTGCTGATGTGTTGTAAATAAACCAGAACTTCTAGTCACAGATGGATCTATAATAGAGCTCTCTATGAAGAGATTCTTGCCGTGTTTAGTCATTCAAATGCCACGGCAGAGCTGCTGACTATGTGATATTGAATAAAAAAAAAAACACCCACCCCCTCCTTTTTCAGCACTGTTCCTATTCCCCTCCACCCTCATGGAGTGTTGTCGTTCCAAAACAAGGGTCATAGTCTCCCTTTGTCTCGCTATAGCATTCCTCGACATGGTAGTATTGACTGGTTCTCCTGGGTGAGCGGTGCCGTATAACATCCATACATCATTGGGAAGACGGAATGACAGACAGGGGGAGTTGAGATGTCAGGACAACTGACATCCACTCCCATCCTGTTCTCCACAGCGATGCTGCGTCGATAGCACCGTGCTTCTGCACCTTGCTAGTGCACTTGACATGATAAATATATATATTTTCCTGCGGTGGATGCTGCAGGGACTCATTCTCCTTCCAAACAACGTGCTTTTAAGCAGCCCGTGAACATCCAGAGACATGAATGTTATTTGCTCATCGACTGCCTCGTTATAATTGGTTCACTTCTGTATCCACGCAAAGATTGATAGCTAGATTAATCTCATCAAAAATGTTAAGCTTTTATAATCTTCTCATGGACCCATTTTACTCTCTCATACATAATAAATGTAGCTGGAAGACTGCCGCAGAGAAATGGCTTACCGCAGTTAACATGCTAGTTCCACGTGGCAAATATGAACCTGCAGCGCGCCGCCAGACAGCGAGCTCTCGGGTCAACTGTAGTCCAACCTTTATGGAATTCTTGCCCATAATGATTAATACGGTAGGTGTAGTTATTGCCTTGGAAGTCATCAGTGGAATGCTGCAGTTAAACAGTCATCTATAATCCAGTTCCATTCCACCCATGCCGATACGGTTTCCTGAAGCATCGATGTCTTCTTTCCTGTTAATTTCTGCGCGCTATACAGTCTCTACTAATGAACAGCCCATTATTGATTGGTATAGACAACAACGATTGCTTTGTTTCTCTGTTCCACTTCCAGTTCAGTCTCCCAAAGAGGTGTCGAAAGGCGTAGAAAGTCACCGCGCCACTTTTGACGACTCCAGACCAAAACTCCATTTAGCGAGGGTTTCTGTTGTCACTGGTGAGCGCTGTGAAAGGTTAGGCTCCTGTAATCTTGTTTATGTTTTTGGTCAGTAGTAAGCCTCCCTAAGCCAGCTTTGTGTCAAACACAGCTGGAGAGGCCGTTGCAACTGCAGCAGAGCAGAAATAATTGGTCCAGCGGCTTGGATGCAGCCGTGACACACAGGTCATTTGCTAATTTTTGTCTCTCGGCTCATCAATGCAGGTTTTCTGGAAAAGTGTGTTCAAAATGATTTATGGTCTTTGTGTTGCTTTGGTAGAAATGGAAAGTAAACGACTCTTATAAAAGAGGATTTAAGAGGCTTTGATTTGGTTTCTTTGCCAGTTGCTGCAGTCACTATCCCAGTGTATTTTGGGGGGCATCACATCAATACTGTACAGTATCTAAGTGCACACTCTCCGAGTGAATTGCCCCGATCTTGCAAACAATGAAAACAAGTCCTGCTTATATGTGATGTCATAGCAGTCCCAAGATAAACCTTTTTCCCCCTCTTGACTTTGAGCAGCCCACCTCCAGCTGATGGGGGGGATTTGGATAGGAAAGTCCGTCGAAGCCACTTGTAATTATACTGGCAATAAAGGATGAAACTGAGCAGAAATGAAGTGCTTTTTGTGCATCGATTTTTCTCTGCATCTGTGGACTCTCCGGGGAGAGGGAGAGACAATTGTAACCTTCTCTATCGCTGCACTGCAGGAAAACAAGGGGGGGGGGGGTGCTCCATGCACGTCCCTTTTCCCCCCCCTCCGATTTTCTTTTTAATACAATGAGAGCATGTACATCAAACCATCCTTCTAATCTAATTATGGATTGAAAAGGAACCGAGGCCAATGTGGAAAGAGGCCACACGAGCACTTTACCTTGCAAGAGTTTTGATGGCTTCTGTGATCTCTTTTGACATCTGACAAACTTTGGCCAACCTTTGGTGGGGATCTCCATAACTTGGATGACAACGTGTAGCAAGGCTTGTTGCCTTTCAAGAACTTCCCCCTAAGGGTTCGTGCCCATTTTACGTTTTGTTTGCAGGAATCTTAGGCCTGTCATTTCTGCAGAATGTCACCTCACCTGGGTATCAGGAGAGTGACCGCCACCTCGACTGCCCTCCGGTCCCCGCAGGATTCCTGCCCGTCTCTGCTACTGCAGATGCCTCCGGACTATATAAAGATTGGTTACTTTGGAAACCGATTGCAGCTCTTGTTTGCTTGTTTTTTTTTTGATGGCTCTTCCTGCTGTTTTTCTCGAGAACTTCCCCTGACCGCGTGCTTTGCACAGTCACACCAGCAGATGCGCCGATTCGTCACGCACAAGAAACCCCACTCCGGCAGCCATCTGTCTCCTTGTGTCTGTTACCATGCGCCGGCAGTTTGTTTTGGTACCCATTACCCATATACAATTTTAATGGCATGCAAAATATGCCGCACCAATCTCACGACCCTCCGATCACTCACTCTAAAATCTGGCTCCCGACCTATACGCGACCCGAGTAACAGAAACCAGAAAATATACCGACTGTCACCATATATAGTTTCTGAGACTTGTGAAAGGGTTTGCCATTTGATGCTCCAATATACTGTTACCTCCACTGGGGTGGCTGGACTGAATTATGCCCAGTTAAAGAATGAAACATGACTCCCTTCGACCTGATTCCTAGATGACCTAACAAAAACAACATGCCAAACCTTAATGGGTAAAAAGCAGGTCAGAGGGATCGCCCGAACTGCTCAGGAGAATGAAATTCCCGAGCCGTTTCACCAAGCTGACGGTATGGAAACCAGTGCATACCGATGACCCCGCCTAGCTTTATAGGAGTGTTGTAAATGATGAGGTGTGGATTCGTCTTCATAGACAGAATTCCTAGGATACTGGGATTAATTAGACCGTCGCAGTGATGAATCTGCTCTTCTTGTACTTGCTTCCCAGCTCCATGTTGCCATTAGTATGCAGCTCGCCTTTCAGTTGAGCATTGAGCACTGGTAACCACAGCACACTCACCATTATAATTGTTCCTGGTTTCTTCTCCCACGCCTCCCCTCCCCCTTTGCATAGCCGTTCAGGTGACATTTCCGGGGACGTTCTGACGTTGGAGGTGGCTTTTGGGGGACTTTCAGACTGCAGCAAAAGGTTATCCATACCTTATGCTGCACTGCAAGCAAATGCACAACACCATAAAATATCTCTCTCTTTCCAATGCAGCCCTTTCTTATTATTCCAGCCACCTTTTTCTGCCTGACATTGCGAGGCCAGCCACAGTTTCTCCACTCACTTCAGTCACATTTGCTCATTGCAGGCGACCTGATGAGGGACATGGCCGTTATCTCTCGCCGTGCCCAAGAAGAATACGCTTTTTTCCCTCACAACCTATATCGTAACATTGAAGCAGGCGATTGCCACATGCTCTCACATCAGCCACTAGCTCGGAATAATGCAGCGCAGGCTTTCAGCGGGAGAAAAGATGCCTATCGTTCTCTGCTGAGCTTTTACTCTCCTCGGGGCTACGTGTTTAATATGACTCTACAAATTTGATTTAGTGGGCAGATAGCCTTAGGGCTCAGAGGTCGCTGCTGCAGAGACCTCTGGTGTGTAGTACGTGGCAACAACCTATGTAGGTTAAGGTTATCTCGCAGATGTTGTGGAACTGGATATAGCGGAGGAATTCTCATAGAAAAGGCGTGTATGGGTTTAGGGTTAGCGAACAACCACCAAGGTTTCTCACCAAGGGCAACAAGATAAATCACTTTTTTTTTTTTCCTGCAGTAATTTGTTGCCTATTCCTTTTTGAGCCCAGGTGTCCTTCCTCTGCATATTTCCCGAACATATTCTCTCACAGAGCATCGCATTCGTATGCCGTGTTTTCCTTCAACTCTCATCCCACCCCTTTCTATATTCATCCTCTATTCAATTACTTTTTGGTGTCAGCGGAGACTCATTCTCTACTATATTGCTCTCCGATGCGTGTTGCTACCCCACAGATTTATGTCGGAGCTGAAGGATGGCTGTCCAATTTTCTGCATGGATAGCAGTGCCGGTGGCATCGTGTGTGTTTTAAAAGCTCTTGTCAGATATGCGTTAAGGACGCACGGACCACACAGCCATGTAATTCTTCCGGACAGTGGCCATTTCTGTCACATCCTGCCATTGGCTTGTGTATCGCAGTGATTTGCCGCGTTAGTTGTTATGGTCTAGCTGAAACTGTGTGTGTGTGTGTGTGTGTGTGTGTGTGTGAGATAATAATAAGGTTACCCTCTAAATGGTCACTTAGCTCATCCTTGTGAATTTTAATTGACACCAATTTGTAATGAGTCAAACCGGTTTGTTGTTGAACTTTTTGAATTCATTGCTGAATAACCGATGATGGAAATGACTTTCACCTTCACAAAAACACACTGCTCTATTGTATTGTCCATAATCATTCATTCATGCGTTTCCACTCTTGACCTATATAATGTCAACGCTGTTGCTCTTCTCAGCGTTTCACCTACTCAGACCTGTAGTTCACATGACTTTTTCTTAGCTTTTTCAGCCTTCGTCGTCAAAGTTATCTAAGCAGAATCTGTCTCGAGCAAAGACAACCTAAATCTGTCACATACCAGCAGACGGCTCCCCAGCGTGGGGTCACGCAGCCCATTACTGTGTTGATGCAGTTACAGTTATGTCTTTCTTTGTAGCCACAATGATAGGTTGACATGCCCCCAGCTGACGGACCCCCCTCCCTTCTTCACAGGGGTCCTGCGATATCTCGCTTGTCTCCTTCCAAGCCTGAATGGGCACATTGTGCTGCCGCCTGCCGCTGCTCTGCAGACCACTAGGTCCTCCACACACACCTGTCAAGCCATGTCCTTGGCGCCTTGGGTGCTGAGACACTCCAGAGCCCCCCTGCTGCACACATGGTTATTGAACCCTTGCACACCCATACATACACACACACACACGCACCTCTAAAAGCAGTCATATGTGAACAAATAAACACGTGTGCTTATGCAGACCTCCTGTTAAGACACCGACACATATGCACAGCGACATACACAATTGAATTTTGCATAAACTCTTCAGCACACACACACGCTCAAAGCCTTGACTTTATTGGAAACACACCTCCCTCCCCTCGTCAATGCCAAGGTTGTACTCGGTGTGCAGGTCAGCTCCAGCATTCAGAAAGGGTCAAGTTCCATATTTGTCAGGGTGGGGAGGGCAAGGGCGCAGAAGGTTGGTCGGGGTGCACACTCTTACACATGGAAACGGGATTCAGGAGTAAACTACCTGTAACTCGATCCACTGCTTCAATCAGTTGCAGGTTTTCTGTTTTTGAGGGGAGCCTTTGTGGGACGTGGTGTCCTTTTGCTTCCATATAGCACATATGTGTGTTACATTTCTGCTAAAACGATTTCTATAGTTGATTAATCATTTTAGCTGCTATTTTCTTTCTAGTCGCCAAGCAGTACTTAATGATGCTACATTGTGAACACATTGTACTAACGGCTAACATACATAGGTTCCATTCAGTTACATCACGCTGCTTTCATGCTCTATTCAGTAAAAATGAGTATTGTGTAAATGGAAATCATAAAGTAATCAAGGTGTATTCAATTATAATGATGTATTCAATGTGTATTCAATTATAATAATATTTGGTGAGAAACGTGTAAAAACTGTTAGAATAGATATGAGAAAGGGAATTATAATAACCATTAAAACTACCAATGCTAAGGATATTTTTTTTTATTACTTCTTAATCATTTGATTGTGTTTTTTTCTTTTTCCACATTACTATGATAGAAAGTAAAAGGATAACATTTGGACAGTGGGGAGGAAATAGTCTGGCTAATGTAAAAACATTTTTTTTATCAAAACTATCTTCTGGATTACGGCTCAATGATTATTGGCAGTCGTATTGGCATCAAACCCCCAACAATTCTTAGTTTCAGCTGATAATACACAAATACATTTTTGTAATAATTTTTCCTTTCACACTGGCCCTTTAAATCAGTCCAGAAACACTATAGAAAGAATACCTTTTGTTGCATGGCGCTGGTTGAGAGCGCTCTCTAACTTATGATCCATTGAAGGTAATCCTCTTTTTTGATGTCTTGCAACACTGATCTCGAGTGCATCCTCTCCGTCTCTCTGAGCTCGTCTCCATGGCCTTGCCCGGTAACCCTCCACAGAACAAATGTGCCTCTTCGCTGGGTGTTACCATCACAGAAAAATGCTAAATGGCTGATTGCAAATGCACACAACGTGCACCCTCGTCAAGGACCTACGGTGTCAAGTCCCACTAGTGTCACCCATACAATTTTCCCCTCTATTGACTTTTATGTTCTGCTGCAAGGTTGGTCATCGTGGAGGGAATATGTATGTATTCCAAATAAAGACAAGCGTGATTATCATAATGATATTCCCCCGCTTAGGTAAACAGATCCCTAGCCTCGGCAGAGGGGGACATTTCCATGTGAATGTACGGCATTTTGACAGCTTTTTTTCTGACGATACATTTCATGCGTGTAGCACCGGGGCGCCATAGACGTTAAAGCTTTTTAAGAACCGGCTCCGAGCTGGGATTTTCAGGTGCGATCATGTGATAGCGGACCCTCCTGTTTTGGCTTAAGAAGCAATCTTGGGCCCGGGGACAAAAAATCATGATATTTACATAAATATTCACACATAAGCTTGCATGCGCCAATGAATACAAATGCGACGCTTGGGTGTTGCATACAACTTGAGCTGAATTATTCTGGAGGCTGTTCATCACATCTATCTCTTGTATGTAAGAAACATAAATACATAAAGACAAATACAGTGCATATTAACCTACATGCCTTTTTAATTAAGGCCTGTGTTTATGGTCGTCTCTGTTCTCTGTCGTATCTCCCTCGTCACCTCTTCTCATCGATACGCCAACACAAAATGTCAGAGAGAAATGAGCACTAAGGGAAAACGTGGAGATGATGACGGAGGAGAACAAAGATGAGGAAAAAATGAGACAGAAAGCATCACAGGAAAATGAAGCGGCGGAAAATTAGAGCAAGACTAAAGAATGAGAAGGGAGACATGTAAGTGTACATTATGGTCCTGCAGTTGCCAGCAACCTCAGTCAATTGTTATCTGCTTCCCTGAATTTAATGTGACCCTTGGGGGCAGGGACGCTGCCCATGCATTATAAATGCTGCCCATTGACTCCGGTTGGTAAGCTTTCCCCTCCCCTCCCAATGAGCAGGGCCCTGACTGGCTGTGATGACTTAACTGATGACAGCAATCTAATTTTGTGAAATTTTCACAAATGTTTTTCCTCGCCTTTGCCTTTCGCCTTTTCATCGTAGATTTAAACGCTTAAAGATAGACTTCCTCCATGAGGCGTAATAGATACGTTTGCTCACGTTTGCACATATATAGGTTATACTGCCACAAAGGCAGTTTACCTGCAAACATAATCTTCACGAGGCCGCTTCATCTGAGCGCGTCTCTTTTGAAAGTCTACATAATGCGGTGGAATAAGCAGCAACAGTATGCACTTCACGCATGAGAATGTAGGTTACCCAAAGGCCGACTCTACTTGTAAAGGATGCCACCGTTTCAATACATTTTCTCTTCATTAGCCGTATCTCCTCTGCCCTTGGCCTCGGCGCGCGATGGCCGGCTTGTCAGTTACAGTGTCACCACCACAGGGTCATTTAATTTAGAGCCCCGCTCCGCCGATTAGAGCTTTTGTTGTGAGCGGCCGCGACTACTGTAACGCGGGTGTTTGGGTCAGCGATGAGCACAATGGCTTCGTTACTCTCGCTGACTTCCTCACTATTGGCTCTCCCTCACTTTCTCAGCACATTTTCCACTCGGCTGATAAAATAAGCCACTCTTTGATGAGCTTTCGGCAGGGCCCGGGTGCTGCGCCTCAGTAAATGCTTTTATAGAGACACACCCCAGGCTGTCGACTTGGATCAGTCATACAGCGGCCGCATGCGTCTTTCTCATACGTCCTTTTGTCTTTTGATGGCAGTTATTTTCCGACACGCAACGATAAGCTGGTAGCCGCTAATGTATATCCAGAATGCCCTACAATTACACCATGCAACTTTTCGCCTTGAGGCAGGAAGAGTATCCTAGCCTTGCCCTGTTTCTCTTCACTTGGTCAAATTCATTCAATTTAACAGGAACACCTTGAAATTGTCTTGTAAGCGTCGTATTTAGCCATGCAGTTCTGTTGCCTTTCTTGTTGCCATTTAACCCTCCTTTTAATGTGAAAATCGGCTACATTAAGCGTTTAATTTGAATGAATAAGAAAACGGCAACTTTTTCTTTCTCATTTTTGTTCAAGTCGTACTTTGTAGCCCCGAGGCTTGTGCCTTAATTTTTTTTTAACGTGTAAGAAGAAAAAAAAAGCTTATTTTGTATGCTCTTCTTCAGATGTGTAAGCTCGTTCTGATGAGACGAACTGTACTCGCATGTAAGGGTTTTATATATTCATTTAAGTAGTTGAATAAAACCACGTCAGCAGTGGCCTGAAAATCTTTGAAGTCAAACAGCTTGCCGTCATCAGCCTTTGTAAAACTGGGGGATCATCTTATTAATTTGTATGCTTTGAAGGGAACGCTAGTCATCTGTAAAATCGTGGAAAAAAGGAATACACTCATAATCCAAGATACGGTTGTTATTAAACCGTGATAGTTTTTCAATATTTTCTCTAGTTGGAATGTTCTAAAGGATGATGAAACTCCACATCTTTCATAGCATGAAAAAGCATTGTTTCACTCAACAGAAATACGGCCCGCCCACACTCCACACTGACAGCCAGCACACTGCACCACAATGAATCACGTTTGGGGTGTGAAATCAAATTTGGGTGCAAGGTCCTGGCAGTGAAAGTAGGAGAGTCAGCCTGCGTTTCATCACTTTGTAATTTAGAAAAACAGTCCTTTCACCGTGAGAACCCGATAAGTACTTAGAATAACAGTAGCATGACGTGGAACAGAAACACTTTGTTTAAATGGATGTTTTTAATTAAAAAAAGTGTTATATTTTTCGTACATACGTGGCAATTTTACTTCTTATTTGACATTTCCTCAAGTGCCTTGATTCAAAACTCATTATGTTATCTGATTTTCACGTTCAGACAAGAGACGTTTGTGATTACGCTTGATGCACTCGTATCTTATGTAATCATGTATACCATAAACACTGGCCTCGAGGTACATTTGTTGAAAGTAATGACAACTGTATTGAGGGTTTGTCAAAAAAGTGTCTGAGTTGATGTACAGACAGTAGACTGGCTGCACTTTCATGTACCTACAGTATAAATAGAAGTAGTAGTAGAAGTATCGGAAAAATAAGCCGATTCCAAAGACGCCGCTCCCTCTCTTCATTCTCTCCCTATCTCGCTCGACCACATCTGTGCTCACAGCATTGTGACTACATAATATACCTTTTAGGGTCATTGTAACTGATGATGATGATAATGATGATAATAATAATACCGTGATATCTCATACTGCTACAGCCCTAATTGCAATATGGCTCAGCAAAATTCCAATTAAGTATTTTTTTCTCCCCCAAACCATTAATGGCAGCTATATTGTGTTGCGGCGGTGAAAACTCCTCACATTCCTGAGTAAATCTGCAGTTATGCTTTCATTAACAAGCAACCTGGCATTAATAAGCAGCTATCTCTCCCGGTGTCAGGATGGGTTATCCATGCCCAGCACTTCAATAGGCCTGCATATTTTTGGAATGTGCATCCTAGTAGTAATGGTACCAGATTGCCTTGAGTGCCTGGAACTGCCTGGTGTACATTTCTTCTTTCCTTTGAAGAGGAGTTGGACACTTTGGTTCTCGTCTGCTGCTGGAACTTAAACACAGATGATTATTAGAGCAGGTTTGAATCGGGCTCTGAGAGTGTCGCCGCTCAGTGAGGAAGATCGCTGAACGTCGGTGAGGTAAATAATGTTTCAAAAATGCAGATCGCTGTTATTACTGTAAATTAGTTTTTGGATAAGAAGAGGATCGAGTGTGAGCTGCCAGACAGTCCATTAAACCGTCCAGAATGTGGATAAATAGTTTATTTTTCTATTGTCTGCGAACTCTTGTCTCTCTTTGTGTGCCACAGTTTGTGGTTGGGATCGTGGCAATCTGGTGCGATGGCGTTGCTTTCCAAACACTTCCAGGCCCCGTTAACTGACTGGCAGATGCTCTGTTGACCGAACCAGCTCCGGCGGGTTCATCCGAATCGACCTATGGCATCTGCTTTTGCCGCCAAAACTCTCATATTTGATCAAACATAATGAACAGCAGATTTGATGCAGCGCGGCCTCAGCACTCGTTCCCAAGCCAGGATCGTTCGGCCTCGATCGTTGGGAATTTGCCGATGTAATTGAGATGTATTTTGTCCTTTTTTGTCGCATCTCTGCACAATTTGAAATAAAATGGAAACCAAACAGAAATAGACAAAACTGATGACAGCTCCGAAAAGAGTCTTTTTCACTTCTCTGTGACTTTTTATGGACGTAGAAGATCATTTTTAAATCATGCTCCAGTGCTATTAAAAAATAAGTTGACGTGTGACAGCAAGATGTGTTTCAATCCCCCTCAAATTCATCGTCTACTTAATATGCACAGTAAACACTTCTGATTAATTCAGTACTTCTGCTATAGACACCTCAATAACAAGAGCTTTGGTGCTCATCGCTTGTATGTTTGCAGGTGAGATCTATTTTTAAAAAAACATGTTAGGATCGTTTGCATCACAATAATGAAAGAGAGAGGTGTTTCTCCTCTTTTTATGTCACCGAAGGTGAAGAAGAAACGTGCTTTTCAATTTCACTGAATACAGTTTGAACGCACCTCTGTGAAAAGCGTTCGCGTGGCTCATTAATTCAGCCGTAATTAAACGTAACCACTTCACCTGTGCACACTGGTGTCGGAGCGGCGAGGGTGTATATGGAGGATGGCGAGCGAGACGTGCGTTCAAGTGGACGCCTGAAAGAGAGGAAAGTGGGAACATGCAAAAGATGGATTGATAGAAAGGCTAAGAGGCAGGGAGCGGGAGAAGGGAAATGTGTGCGCGGGACGGCGAGGCAGCAACAAAAGGTGACTGGGGGGAGGCAGTCATCAAAATGCTAATGTTGCATGGGATATTTACTGCAGAGTGTTAATGCAGTTTAAAACAGGCTCTTTGTCCTGCAGCCCATCACCCAGCCCCTGTTGGTCGCTAATAAATCAGCCATTAAAAGCTGATGTGACCTGAATAGCACTCCATACAGCCGGCAATCCGCCTCTATCACCACTGCGGGGAACCAGACATGTGAAAAATTTATGAAGATGCCACTTAATAACGGTCAACCCCAGCAGAGACCCGAATACAGAGTTTTGCTGCGATGCGACCGGGCCGGCCAACACTGCTGGCGTTGAAAAAGTTTTTGTTCGTCAAAGTATGTCATGGCTGTGCACAGGCCTATTAAATATGACTTAAAATCAGGTTGGCAGATATTAAAAGTTCCTCCTGGGCTGAAATATCTCCCACGTCACCTATTTTGTAAGAACGCTCCGTGTTTTTACTGACGTGAGAGTCTCCTAACCTGCTTCCTCTGTCTGTTTCCCCTCTAGGACAGAAGATGCTTTTACTATCTGGGATGTGAGATACAGGCTTTGTGAGGAGAACACTCGAGAACCACACTCTGTCACACCAAGGTACTGTGCCATTTTATCACCACTCCTGACGCCACCCGACCGAGCTGTAAATGTCTCATCACGTGTCATGACTACGCAGGTTAAATACGCCCACCCAAAATCCTGCACCGGTAATGAAGAGCAGTCGTGTGGGCCAATTGGGTTTGCCCTTTGTGTGCGATAGGACGTTTATGAAAATGACTCACGATAGGTGCTCATCTTCATATGCAAATCTGTGGGACATCACTGGTAAGCCTTTAATTTCTGCCGCCAGCGCCGAGGGCTTTTTTTTTTTGTTCTTATTTTTTGGGTCGGTAACCATACGTGTCTGCCGAGCGTGTTTGGATTTCATTCCCTGATGCAAATGATGTTTTCAGTGTAATCATGCAAAAGCACAGCTGCCTTCTCCCCCCCCCAACCTCGTAACTACCGGTAACCATAACCTGAGCTTTACGTTTTTGCTCGCTGCTTCTTCTTGTGTTTTTTCCCCTTTCCTTGCTCCCTTGTCATGCCAGATGAAGCCCTCTCCTCCACATCCCCATACATACAGTATGCACACACACACACACACACACACACACACCAGCCCTTCCACTGAATGGAGCCACTAGCCTCGATGCCTCCTGCGATGAGGCTGGATTGAATTCAATTAGGGAGATTGTTTGCCCTCCAGCGTTTACTGGTGGGCATTGTGGATGATAGGTGTGCCTGCCGTCAACCCCCCTCAATCTCTCTCACACACACACACACACACACACACACACACACACACACACACACACAAACACAGACACAAACAGACCCTGCTTCATCTATCTAACCCGTTTTCCCTTCATCTAACTCAATACAGCCTCCTCTCCTCTCCTCTAACAACGTCCTGATGTTTTTTGGTGCATGTGATGTTTACATTGCTTCTCCAGCCCATGTTAAAGTTAATTTACGGATTGTATTCAACCAGATCAGCGCGTAAAAAGGGGGTGAGGGGTGTCCTATCACCTCTTTTGATGAAGCCTAAGGCGCTCATATTCTTCATATGATGGGATGGGAGATTTATTTATCAGAGGAGGATGATTGGGAACTACGTTTGAGCTGAATCCAGGATAATCCCATTTTTAGAATGCATTTCCCTGCTCGCTAGCACACGAAACACAGCACAGTAGATGTTGCTGACATGAGAGTCTCATGAGTTGCAAGGTGAAAATAGATTTCCGCTGCCATTTGAATAACATTGAGAGCAGCGGGTTACAAAGTGCTGGCGTCTGCTTTTTCTCTTTTTGTTTTGTTTTTTAGATATGTAGCGTGAATCTGGTGCAGACATCTCGGCCTTGGTTCTCCGTTCTGTGTGTAAACGCTTTGCAGCGACTCATCCTGCAACCCGCTGCTCTCCTCCAGATGTCCCGCTGCGTGGCCGTGTACTGGTGCTCCTCAGGAATCAGATTCTGTATTAGTGCTGAAAGATGTCAGAAGAATTAAAAGCCGGGGGCTCACTTTGATACGTATACATCCTAATGCACCCCAGCATGGAATTACAGCCTTCATTTGATGCACCTTCTTTTGCTTAATTTGCGGTCACTTCGGATTAAGTCTGATCTACTTCAGGGAGATGTTTTCTGGGCGAAGGAAGGCACAATATTCCATAACATCTGCAGATCAAGGTTAGGCAGGAATGAAGATATGAAGGATGTTATTGAGGGTTCTTGTTTGAAGTGTAGACACCTGCTCAACACTTGTTTTCAGCCTCGTTAGAGAGTGTGAACCTCTGCACCTCCCACAATGCTTTGCATACCCAACATGGTTGCCCATAGCATCAGCCATTCAACTTAGTTTGACCATAATGGCCTGTGAACACATTAGCCGCCGCCGCCGCCGCCGCCAGGTTTTGCTTCTGTTATCTTAAAGCCCTGCAGTTTGTGTGCTCCCGCCCCGGACTCCTCCAACTGATGCAAAGCAGGTCATTTGAATGGAAAGGGAGTAAAATCCTTTTCTGGCCCAAATGTTGAATTTGCGCGTCTTTGTTGTTGTGTCCAGTTACTCGGGGCAACAACATGCGGTCAGCACCGAGCAGCCCAACTCGAGGAGAAGGGGGACGGAGCATCGAAAGCCTCTAAACGGCCGAATTATTTCCGCGGCACACCTGGCTTGATGCGGCGCGTCGTTGATAATGGCAGATTTGTTGACCCTCCGTGTAAATTGCTGTCGTCTTGGCAACAGCTGGAGAGATTATTTGCCCAGACGTGTTTGTGGTCATTTCGTCCCGACAGGCGGGTTCGTGTGCGAGGACTCCTGCGGCTTCATGAAAATGTCTCTTATATAACAATGATGAAGCAATTTTCTAAATTATTGGTTTTAAACTAAATTACTCCATGAATTTATGCGTGTCATAAAAAATCATTAAGGAGTAATGTTGTTTCCACATTTGCCTCTTCTGTGATAAATTTAAGGTGGATGCACACAATAACATGCCATAAGAACATGAATTTATTTGTGTTTTAACCACTGTTTTGTTGTGAACTTAAGACATCCGTCACCTAAATTAATGACGGTGTTGTTGACTTGTGTGGGAGATATATTCACCTGTGTATGTCAGCCGGCATGTGTATACGTAGATTTAATGTGCATGCACATCTGCTTAATGTGGTGTTTGCTGAGTGCGTGTCCATCCCCTCCTCCTCCTTCCAATACAATATTCATGTCTTCGGTGGCTCTTCATTGCTCTCTTGAACTGCATTAACATGATAAAAGATTTTTTTTTTTTGGCTTCTGAATTCATCCATGCTTTTTTAAACCCTGCAAAGTGTATTTCACTCAGAATTAATAAACAGTGCTTTGAGGGTATATTCACATAACTGTAAGGAAATTAAGTAAAATCGTTCAGCGGTTCAATAATTTTTTTCAAATTTGCTAGCAGTTAGAAGAGAAGATTGATGCAATTTTTGCAATTTGGAGCTACAGCCACTTAGCATAGCTTAGCATACATACTGGAAACGGGGGGAAACGGCTAGCCTGGATCGTTCTATCTCCAAATGAAACAAAATTGAAAAGCGTTATCAAGACAATTTGTGTTTGAAGGTACTCGTCCTTATCTGGCAACCTCACTGTGACACCCAACCCAAAAAGCCATGCTATTTGAGGCTGTAGTTTCATATTTAACACACAGGTATGAGAATGGTGGATCATCTCATCCAACATGTTGAACGAGATCGAGATCCCTGGGGGGGAAAATGCACGACGCCTGTAGTTATTCCTCTTCCCCAATCTCTCCCACAACCCAGCCTCATCGTTATTGACTGTCACGACCCACCTCCTCGGTCCCCGAGGGCCACGCAGGTGAACGCCTCGCATGTCTTGATGGGTAGAGGTGAGTCCCGCCGACGACGGGGTGCCACGGAGAAGACGGTACATTCGGGTGGAGCTATTTCTAGTATGAGAAGGGGTTACAGGGACGCCGGTACAAGTGTCTCGCCGCGTGTCCGGCTGCTCTCCTGATACCTGCCCTGACACTTCCCTGTCTTAATAAAACAACACCCTTGACAGTGAACTCACAGAGCAGCTCAGCGGTCTCTCTCTCTCTCCATCATCTTCTGCCAACCCCCTCCTCCTCCTCCTCCTCCTCCTCCTCCCACCGTGTCTAACTCTTACCCTCCCCTCCTCGCCGTGACCATTTATGCTAATGCGTGTGAACAGGACGCTCTGTTGATGACGATTAGATTCAAACGCTGCGCTTGCACCTCTGGGGGCTACGCCGATATCATCTGACATGACAGAAGAATCCAAAGCAGCAATGTTCCCTAATTTGAAAGACACCAATGTGATTTGAGCTCCGAGGCATTGGGTTAGAGATATGGTAAGTGGATCCTGGAGTCAGTGTTTTGCAGTCGCATGCTGATTTTTTTTTTTAGTGGAAGCTGTTCAAATGCGTTCACAGAGATGCCCACTAACGTGAACCGCTTTCCACCCCCTTTGGTTTTTGGACGGAGTCTCCCTTGAACTCGGGCTGCACCCCGGCCAGCTTCGGGTTGCAGATAGGTGTGCGGCTCTGATCAGCCCCGTTAGATGTGCGGAGGAAGCAGGCTTTATGGAGGAGCCAAGCTCTCACAGGACATTAACGGGAGAGGGACGGGAGGAGAGGAGGAGATTACTGCTGGTCTTTTTATAGAGGATCACTCCATCTTGTCCTTTTTAGCTCCCTCATTAGTTCTCATTTCCCTCTTGGACAGGGATTCTCTCCTTTCTGTCTCCCACCAACACCAAGGCCACTTCCCTCACTTTGGCGAGGAACCTGTCTGGCTACCAGTTAGCCAAATATGATTCCCCGGCCGTCGGAGGGCCAAGTCTGGCGAGGATGGAGGGGGAAACAAAATCAGCCCAGGAGAGGAACTGGAAACAGATGAATAACGATTGCACATGCTTTCTTTTTGTTGGCAGTGGAGGCTCCGGAGCCCATGACATCTCTTTTTCTTCATCTTCTCACGCCAATTCTCTCCATTTCCTCCCTGCCTTTGGCTAGCACCTGTGAAATCAGACGTCCCCCCCTGGGGATGTCAAAAAAATAACCAACACAACAACTGGCTGTCAGGGGGAAGTTGTGAAGCGTCCTCTGCTACGACCGAGAGTGCGCTCCGTGCCTCTCCGGAGTCACAGCATTGGTTTCAGTGTAGGTGTGCTAACAGCCTCTTTATCAACAGGGATCATTAAATAATGCCCCGCCACTGCGTATTTGGCAGCAAAATTGTTGTTTAGCCGAGTAAAAATGGAGACACGGATAGATAATAGGAGCTTGTTGTCACTGCCTGCCGAGCAGCCAGGCCCAGTCCTGTGATGGAGCGCATTCACACACTTTCATGACCTCTTCTGATTATACATCATTGTCAAGTACACCGGGCCCCTGTTCCTTTTTTTTTTTTTTCTTTTTTACATATTCCTAAGTGGTTTATGAAAATGTTATTTTCACATTTGTTCTCCATATGCATGTTCTTGTTCCTTAGCCCTTCCGAGGGGAAGCGGCTGCCTTATAAAAACTGAGAAATAATTGATTTGCATCTGTTTATGTGGGGATGAAGCCGAGCACCTCCCTGCTGTCGGCCCCCGCGGTTCCGCGTGTGAGGATCCCAAAGGTGCCATCACACCCGTCTGTCCTTTTATTTATTAATTTATTTATTAATTTATTTCTTTTTACGGTGGCTCTAAACAGTGGACGGGGGGGGGGCTACGATCTGTTACCTCCCTCCCTTGAATTTTATTTACAGCCCCGGCTTGGCAATAAAGCCCACAATTTATGACTTACTTTTTAATTAGAAATAATGTCTTGTAGAGTTTAAGTGATTTATGGTTTAATCAATATATAGACTCCGGCTGGCCCTATGATGAACGTCGCTATTGACAGCGCGCAGAGTAGCCTAACTTAACACTTTGTCTTTCAAAGAAATATGTTGTGTTTTGTTCGGAGATGGAAAGTACTTCATGCTTTCTCTTGCTACTCTGTCAACACTTTTTCCTGAACAGGCGATGTGGTCTCCAAAATGAATCATCCTCCTCTGTCACAGTGTATTTAGGCTATTATTTTAACTCCGTGAAACCCCCATTGTTCAGTGCGCCACATTGGCTCAGGTTTACATAAAATACGGGCTGAAGATGGCTCCTCATGAATGGGATCTGACAAGCTGAGAAGAATGCAATTCTCTTCTAGGTAGTTCTTATTTTTTATTTTATTTTTTTAATGGGGAAAAGCAATTTCCTTTTTTTTTCTTCTCAGGTTCAGAGAAAAGAATGAGCATAAAGGATTTTTTTAAGTAGAATAATTAAATAGGAATCAAGTCAATGGGATTTGTTTCCTGGCGCTGCGGATGATTGTACAATATACACTTGGGATGGAATTATGGCACTTGAAGTGGCAACTGAAGTTCAATTTTGTCACGTGTGGCTTATTGTGAAGTGCTTAAACAGGACTCCTCTATGTGAGGATTTTCATTTACCAAACAATACCAGTGTAAAGCGGTGTTTAAACTCTCCGACGCTGCTTGAAATGAAGACGACACGGCGGCGACGGCCTAAAAGAAACGTGGGACTGCTGCTGGCCAGACGTTGTAATGGGACGACACACATTGCTTATTTATTTGATTTGTTGATCGTTTAGCGTATAAATTGTCCGGAAATAGTGAAAATTGGCCTTCAGATTTCAAGCAGTGCACTCAGAATGGACTCACTGAAACAAAACGTGGTTAGGAAAGCCTATTACATAGTCATGTATTATACAAGCTGAAGCCAGGCGAGTTAATAATTGGAAATTCTAGAAACAAATTAACAAAGTAATAGCTGCAATGTGATGCTTACCGCTACCATCCGGACCACCTACCTCAAATAGATCACTAATAGACGAGCTAATCTATGTCCACATGCAGACCAACACACCATAATATGGCCACAATGCCCTTCTTTCTCATTGATTAGTGTTGCGTTCAGGCGGGTAGAGGCCTTAATAATGACTTTATGCTTTGTTTTCATGGCCTCTGGAATAGAATATCCGAGAATGACATGGATCCCATGCTATGTAGCTCGTCCACTCCCTCTGGTCAATGGCTAATTGTTCTGCGGCAATTCAAAGCGTGCGGGCCTCTGTCGCAACTGAACGCATGCCTGTAGATCTTGACCTGGGTGCGCTTTCTTCACCCCCCCTCGGCCTCATTTTCACTCTTTTTTTTCCCATTCCCTCATTCTGCTGGCATGTCTTTGCTTATCTGCCTCCTTTGTGCAACATAAGCTCGTAGATAAGCAGTATATTGGTCCGGGTTACTCATGTCTGTCTTGTTCATTCATCAGAATCCTCTAATTCCCCCCAGAAAGCTATTTCCCAGACTGCAGGTGGGCCGTGTTGTAACACAGAGGGCACGCCTGATCTCTCCTAAGCAAACATAGACATTTAGTCACCGCCGACGCTTTTGTATTCCCCGCGAATGCCGGTAATGCCCCCGATATGTACGCGCTCGGCAAGTGTACACACGACTAATCTCAGAGACGGTGTAAAAACACCCCACTGATAGGTACGCGGCTTTAGCCCAGATTAGCCCCGAAGTCGGGAATTATACATTTGTTGTATTTGCCCCCCCCCCCCCCCTTTATAACTGGTTGACAGATAGGTGGCAAACACAAAACATGCAGCATCCGACCCGGATCTTTAACCCATAAGCCCCAAAGTCCACAGGTGTTTTCCAGTTGTCTTGTAAATGCGTCGCCTTGCAGAAGGCTTTAGGTTGTCTTTCTGCAAAAAAATAAAATAAATGCATGACCCAGTTCTTGCGATTCCATGACACACGGTACGGTGACTCTGTTGGAGGAGGGCTTTACTGGGAACGAGCGGTTCCAAGCGTGAGCAAGAGTAATACCCCGAGACTCAGACTGTCCCCGTTTGCCAGTCGGGGGTCACGGCCGACCATGATCTCTGTTCTGGGCAGTTAATTAGGAATTAGAACATGGCACGACCCCCAAGATGTTCTCCATGGTCAGAATAATGAACACCTGGAAATGGCAAGGAGCAGGAGCGGGGGAGGAAAAAAAAAATCATTTGGATTGTGCATAAGTCATTCCATTAAGACTTTTGAACTTCTGTGGCCTTTATAATTACACACCAGCATTTTTCTCTTCATTTCCTCCCATTTTTTTTCTTCTTCACTCACTTAAAATGATGTAATGGCACGAGGCAGTGTTCTCTCGCTGGTTAAATTGGGTTCCTATTCGACATGTGATCTATGGTATCATACAGTTAGAGATACACTGGAATGTATTAAGCACAGATTAGAATTAATACAATCCCTCCCCGTGCCAATGAAATAATTTGCAAACCAATTTAACTCTCTTCACTCTTCGCGTTAATTAGATTGCTGTGATATAATTATTTGATGATTCTAACAGGTTTGCCTGATAGATAAGCACCCTTCGTTAATTGTATCAATCAATTTATCGAGTGGCCGTCTGAAAGAGCTTCATGCCGTTTTACGGTTGACCATGAAAAAGCATTTAACCACATTTTATGGAGTCGCACAGTTATTTCAAAAATGTGTATGTGTAACAGAAATAAAGTCAAGGTGTAAATGTGATTTGTGAAAAGTATGACTTGAGATAATGCAGGTAAGGGAAAATAAACTATATATTTTTGCAGAAATCCACCCTGTGGTTCATGTTGTTTTCTGTTGGGAAGTTTTGAGCAGAGCCTGACTGTGAATTCCTGGTGAAATGTGTGTTGCCTGTTATATCTAGTATTTCATTTGTATTGTCAAAAACAAAAAGAAGAAGCTGTTTGTGTATTCAGAGAGAGGAATGCAGCACAGGTGGAGCAGAGAATCTGGGGCTAAAAATACAGGCCCCCCAAATATTACAGAAACATACGCTCTTCAAAAAAAAAAAAAGAAGAAAAACCCAAATCCAATTTAACCTATAATCTCATATTGCTATCCGGTGCCGCTGCAGCGTTCATGTGGGGGTGACGCACCGATTTTAACATTCTCCCCGTGCACAAGGCCCTGTTTTGCTCCCGTCTGCCATATCATAATCATTTGGCCCGATGCCTCGATTCAAATTGGTGGATTGTTCCACCCTGAGTAGGTGGAGTGTGATACATCTGCTCACAGGCCACGTTATTTTATCAACTGCATTTGCAGGTCACAGTGCAATGCAGAAGGTGGTGCGTTTCTCCACCACCAGCAGCAGCCCCCCACCCTCTTGTCTGTGCTGGCAGTGAGTACGCCCCAGTACACACAGTCCCTAGATGCAGTCTGGCAGGCCTAGTGAATCATCTTCCCGTCACAGGTGGGGGAAATACAACAGCGGGATTGGCAGTCCAAAGGTGGCGTCTGGCCCGCTGTTGAGTGAGGTGTTTGGCTTGTTTCCGCTGGAAACGAGGATATGTCATTGTTTTTTCTTGCAGGAGAGTGAAACTAGCAGTGCTAGTTTTTATTTTCCTCAACCCAGAAAATGTAGCCAGTGATGCATGTTTTTTTAAGGAATATTCCATTATACATGTATCATCAGTCTCCATATTACCTCTGCTTGTTTGTTTGGTTTGCACTGTGTGTGAGACGGCGTTACATCCGAGGTCTTGTAGGAAGGTGGCCGAGATGCTCTCTGATCAAAAGCAGAATCCTCGGGCTCAACGAGGCCCCGCCGCAAGCAGCAGATGTTTCCCCCGTCTCTCTCTTCGCGCCTCAGAGCGAGCTATCCTTATTTAACCAGCCCCGGCTAATGGTCCCCGGCCAGTGTCGGAATACGCTGGATCGCGTTTCTCCCTCTTTTGTTCTGCGGAACATGGGACAGGCCGCGAAACGCCAGGGATATCTTGTTCCTCTGTGACACTCTCATTGTGCTCCTCTGGTGAATTTCTGGCCGGGAAAAAATCCCTTTCACAGTAATTGGGTGTGAATGAAACACTTGCGCTCGCCTATTGTCTCAAGTACAGCCCCGCATTCAGGCCGGTGGTTAAACGAGCCAAGAGAGAAGGCGGAAAAGGGTAGAGAAAACTTAGTGGTGGGGGGAGTCGTAGGAAGTGTTGTGTAAAGTGAAAGGGATCAAGGGAAGATGGTTAAAAAAAAAGAACAGTGAGTGCAGAGAATGACAAAATAATTTGGATATCGCAGCTTGCAGAAAATGAGGCAAGCGATGGAAATAATATCTGCAAGGAAGGAGACGCACTTTTCAGGAACAGCAAGGCGTCAGAAATAGTTTGCCGGCTGTGAGACGATGGAAACGGACGACTGGAATGCAAAGCGGACGAGGACGCTGGTTTAAGTGAAGCGAGTTCTTCCTATGGAATACAGGAGGATTGATTGAGAGATTCGGTGGGCCTAATTGTGCTGTACCATCTGCCCAAGTTACAGAACATGCCAGGCATGTGACAGCTTCCACCAGGCTCACTGACAAGCAGATGTGTGTGTGTGTGTGTGTGTGTGTTTCTCTTTACTTTGTCATCACATCTTTTTTTAGGCAATTAAGACAACAATTCCCCGTCTAGAATTACAAAGAAGTGACAAATGCAAATGCACATCTTGAAAGTTCTTTTTTTTTTTTTAAAGCATAATTAAATCGCCCCAATGCGCGGCGCTTTCTTGTGTACTTTATTATTTTTGGGATCTATCCGTGATGTCTGACGAATGTTCGATGTTGCTGTCAGCATTGCTATTGATATAACAGCCTGACAGATGTCATAGGCACCGAATGGATTTCCATAAATCAATCAAACTCGTCTCTTCCACGATGAAACGGATCGCCGGCGGAATCAAACGAAGGGAAACTAACAAAATGCTCCGCAACAAAACACGCATACTAATTCACCCCGGTGAATTGATTGCCCAAAGTGTTTCAAACGAAGCACAAAACAGTCGCTTATGTCGCAAACGGTTAAATCTGCACAATGCTGCTGAAAGGCAACGTGGCGTTAGAGGCCCGAAGCTCCCAGTCCGTCCCCCAAGTGTACACGACACACAAAGGACGCTGTCCCTTTAAGGACGCCACACTTCACTGCTCTCTGCTTATAGGTAGGATAGTGATAGCATCCACCTGCAATCGGACACCTTTTCGGTGCCAAAGGGGGGACACCGGATTAGCAAATAAGGTAATTACATTTGCATATCACCAACAATTATCCCTCTGCTGCTTTGTCGCTGCCAGCGGTTTGATTTAGCTCTAGTATGTCCTCACACTCTGTTTGATTGAAGAACCTTTTAGCCATCCATGTGTCTTATATCATTAGTGTTATTACCGTAATTAATTATTCATACGGCATCGATATAGAAATTGTTTCCTTGGATTTCGTATACAAAAAAAAAACGGACCTATTTTCACTGTTTACTTCATGGTTCAGCAGTCCGTTCGTGGCTATTGAAAAATACAATTTCCAAGATTTCCACTAATAAAATGCAGCCGAACTCCGTCGTCCCCTGTGTGAACATTTAACAGTCGTATTCATTGAGTTATTAAGCTGCAGTATATCCAGCACAAAAAATAAAAAAATAATAAAAAAAAATACATGGAATCCTTGTAAATGTCCAACAGCGATCCAAGCCACTAAACATGACAATAAAGTAAAGGATTGTTAATTTACATGGCGGGCTAGGGATTAGACTGGTGATTTAAAATGTTCAAACAGGCTGCTGAACTCCAGAAACATGAAGTCTATGAGGACAAAGGAATCTGAAGATGTCCAGCGTCGACATATTTTCTGCAGTCCTGTCTCCTTCCCTTGATTTGGCCACAGATGACAGGGGACATTGGCATGTGTTTCATATTCTGCATACCCATATCCCTAAGTCCCTTTAGTAATTATTATTCAGTAGATGCACTGTTTGGCACAAGGACAAAAGTTTGCATAATTTATGCAAAGCCGTCATCAATTTTTTGAAAAACGGCCCCAGACTTTTCCTCCGCTTTTAACTAAACGACCGCAAGGAAGGGAGAAAACTTTATTTATATCTTTAACTAAACTTTGAACCAATGCAGACTTAAGAGAGTATATTAGGGTTGTTGCGTCCGGCCCCGATGCATTTATTTCCCCTCTCCTCCCGGGCCCGCTACGCTCTCCCATTGGGATAACGCGACAACCGTGTATAAAAAATGGAAAAGTGATACTTTTGTAAGGCATCTTCTTCTTGCCCCGTGAAAAAAAAAAAAAAGTCCGCCTCTCAGATAAAGCATTCGGAGACGAGCCGGGACGATAGCATGCGGCGCGCCTCCTCTGGATGTGTCCCTGAGGGCTCTCACCTGAGAACTTGGAGTTATTTCCAGCATAGTGCTCACAGGAGGAGGCCCGGTGAGAAAAAGAAGAGGGACTTTGTTATCCACATCCCCAGAGAAAGTGCTCTATATTTACTTTAATGAAGAAGTGGGATGATGTAAATAAACTCCCCTTTATCCAGAGCCTCTTCCCCCCCTCCTCTTGTCCATACATCACACTTTCCATACTTGCTCCCTAATCCGTGTTGTAAATGTTCCACTGCATTGTCCGCTGCTCTGGAATCTGTAATCCATCGGTTGTCGGATCAGGGAAGCGATGTCTTTTTTTTTTTTTGGCTCTTTTGTTTGATGTCCTATGAAGACGGAAAATTGGCATTTGTCCTCTAATTCCCAAATACTGTAGGCTGAGTTTAGTGGACTGGAGAGCATTATCCAGAATGCTGGAGGTAAATGGCAAGATTGAATAATATGCTTTTTGGCTTGGCTGCGGGTTCTTTCAGTCTCTGGTGATTGAGTATAAAACGGAACATAAAACGCTACATTGCTCTGTTCTATTCCTAAATCTGCTTCAAGCTACTTACTCAAATACATTTTTTAATCTCCAAAAATGTGATTGTGTGATTGTTTTCTTTATCCGGACATTTTTTGAGGAAGCTTTCTGAATCTATTTTTGAAAATAATTGTTATATAAGCTTTATTTGGCGAGACCATATCTTGAAACGATCATTATTTCTCGTCATATATGACATTTAATCCATCTTGCTGGCTGGACCCTCGCAACAATCTAACCCCGAATCATTTATATTTGTGTAAGCTTAAAAAAAAAGATGTACTGCATGTTGTTGAGACACAGGAATGAATTAAAGACACATTAAATATGCTTGGCTTCCATGGCTCATCAGATCACATTACATTCCTCTCCATGCAGACTTAGCATTTCCATTTAAACCTGCTGTTTGCATCTGTGGAACCAATCAATAACTCAGTAGAGTGTGTTATTACCATGGTAACCACTGTGGAAAAGCTAAAAAAAAAAAAATACTGGAAGGAAGTTCCTGTGCAGAGAAGGTTTTTTTTGACAGGAGTTTGCCCTTTGACCTCCAACAAGATGCGTTTGGGGAGAATGAATGAACAATACAGCGACTTTGTCTGCGCTTGACAGACAAATTGAGGGCAATGATGCGGAAATATTTTTGGAAATGGCTCACTAGCAGTGTTCTTAACCAATCTCTCATATTTTTTATTTTTTTTTGCAAGGAAAACAGATCGATGTGCTTCACTTGGTGAGGGGACTCTCGGGATATATTACTCGTCCACGACGAGACGCTCCCAGCTCGGATTTGTGCCAAGACTTCAGCATGCGAGACAAATACATCAGATGTGCCTCATTTCATAACCTGACCTCCAGAGCTGTGCGAATTGGAATACATACATATTAACAAAGAATAATATTCGGACTCGTCCAATATCCCACTTGCTCCGCGCCATCTATTGTGTTGTCACATTTGAGCCGGACCATTTATTACGGCTTATAAGGACTCGTGTGGCGACAGTGATGGAGGATGCTGAATACTCAACTGTATTTCTTAGTCACTTTCACTTGAAGATAAACAATACTATCAGCAATATATCCTGGCACACTGTAGGGAGCAGGGATGAGATGTTGGTAAACTTTTGCTGAAGAAACTTTCCGATACCGAAAGCAATTTCTCTGGATGATTTTCTGACCAATATTTCCTTTTTTTCCAGCTTGAGTTCATCCGTTTGCCCGTCGGTTTACAGACAACAATGCCGAAAGTGGAGTGCCATAGTAGCCATATGGCACTCTGAACCCTCAAACTACAGTCATTTTAGTGCTAAGCGCTTCATTTTTCTCACTTGCATGAGGTCCGCTGTATTTATAATTCGTTTAGCGCAAGGGCAAGCGTCACACTGTAAACGGGACATTATATGCATATTTAGGCAATTTAACACCCACAAACTGCGACGCCTCGTCTCTGCTAATACTCTACAGCGTTTTCATTTTTTTTTCTCTCTCCCCTAGCTGTTTGAAGATGTGACCCAGGATATGTTGCCCTATTAGAAAGCAATAACGGATAAATTGCTTTGCAGAAGTATAATAAAGGAGCGCTGTGAAAGACTGCAGGCGCTAAATAATTTCATTTTCAATCGTTCAAATGTGACGTATTATTGAAATTTAAAAGCCAGTGTTGTGTTGTTTTTTTTCTTCTTCTTTTATTTCTTGACCTGCAGGCTGTTTCTGTGTTTATTTATTAGTAAATATATGCCAGCTCGACTCATTGCTCAGACTTTATCCGTCAATACATCTGCACTGGGTGGAGTGTGCTTGTTTCCCGTCGCGCACACGTTCCGAAGCAACACAGACGTGCAATCACGCTATTTAGTGTGAAACATGAGCCAACTTTCAGTCTGCGGGCCAATCACTGCTGCTCTGGTGTCTTAACGACTTTAACTTTGCAGTGTACGTCTCGTGTCTGCAGAGGACGGATTGTTCCTCTGCAGGACGATGATCCATGTAGACGAGGAAATGAAGAACCATAATGGCCCTTCAGTTGTGTTTGGTCCTAATATTATTAGTGTGATAAGGACACTGAGTGTTCGTACGCTGGAACCCCGGCAGCGAATGTGGTTAATTAATAACGCGCTCCTTGGCGGTAATGCTTGCTCAATACTGTAACGTGGAATGCTCGTTAGCTGTGTGTTAATGATTCCACCTGAGGATAGATAAACATGCCATTTAATCTTTTACTGCTTTTTTTTTGGTTTTGGAAGGGCTGGAAAGAAAGTTCTTTCTACTGAACGTGGCTTTAACACGTCTATTAATCTATAAATTGACGAACCTGCTGTGCCTAGTTACGGTTGCTAAGGCTGTAGAGCCCGACTGATATATCAGCAGGCCGAAACTATCGCTATCGGCATTTATAATGGCCGATAAATGAATATTTTAAAAATAAAATAAAAATGGACAAAACACCCTTAGGCCTATAGAACTTAACAGAATTTGTCTCCAGTCTTGTTGGCAGTATATTTAGTATATTTATGAAGCTTACCAAGTCTTTTAATACTGGTAACTTTTGGTTGTTGGTGTTATTGTGTTTTTGTTCAAAGGACTTTAAGTTTTATTTCTTAAGTTTGTATTTTTATACATTTTATTTATCAGAACTTTAATATCTTTTGATGTTCCGTTGTGACAATAAAATAAACAAGTTTATTTTTAAACTGCATTATCATCTTATTTTATTGAAGCCTCATAAATAACTGTTAATGTTTTGTTACGCGTTCCTGAAAAAAAAAAATATCGGCCGATATATCGGAATATCGGATTTTTAACATTTGTATCGGTATCGGCCTTCAAAATCCTTTATCGGTCGGGCTCTATAAGGCTGTGATTGGACAGTTGCTGTTCAGAGGAAGGGTGTGGTTATGTTGACTCAGGTGTGTGTATATTTACAGTATATGAGGTGTTTACCACAAGACATATTTACATAATACTCACACACAGCATCAGTTGAAGTGCGAAATACCTGAACCAGTCAGCATAACAGTTAAGCAAATTTTTAATAAAACCTGTCATGAAATCATAATCACTTTAGGCCCCTAAATCTGAATGAAAGCTTACAGTGCACATTCGTACACGAACCCGTCGTCAGCTCGCCTTATTCCCCGGCTCAGACACGTCGCCTCATCTCACGCGAGTCATTTGAATTTTTTAAGGGATCGTCAAAGAAACTGTCAGCATCAGCTCGTACGGAGGGGGGGAAAAAAATCGCTCAAATGCACTGAGTTATCGGGGCCATTTGCACCGAGCATTAGCGCACGGATGCAGGCTTGGAATCGCCGAGGTGTACTTCAATCTGAATAATGATGTGCCGAGTCAGACCGAGCAGAGGACATTTCTCTGCGTCACTCCACTTAACATGTGCCCTTTCCGCGGCGGTGACGGGTCTCCGCGTTTGACAGAATGTCTGCCGGGGGGAAGTTGTGGAATACGTCTTGTGTGCTGTTGTCCTTGGCAAAAGTAAATCAAAGCCATGTGGTATTTAAAAGGCGACGCTGAGACATTCCACATCAAAGTATGAGAAGAAAAAGAAATGTCACTGGCTCAATTTGTCCAACACGTCGGTGAAAATAATATCGTGTTTTCGAATAAACCCAAGTGTTACTGTGGACTCTCACAGTCAACTGTATGCAGCACTTGACATCGTCCTCTGACATTACATCTGTTTTACTGTGCTGTTTTTTTTATGCGTAACGAGATGAATTATCGTCACACTATCATAGAATTGTATTAGCCTCTGAACCTTATTTTCCGTTATGATGATTCAGGCAATCCTTGTAATGTTACAGTGGGGAAAGAAGCGCATACTGGGAATGCGTTCTGGCTGATGTCTGATTAAGCTCTGGGCAGTATGCGAGGTCAAAGCAGATGCCGCGTATATGCAGATAAGGCCGCGGCGACTCATGCAGAAATGATTGCAATTCACGCTCGTGGGCTTTTTTTTTGTTTTTTCTCTCCACATTTCAGCAAAACAGGAGCACAGCGGTCCACGTTGTTCGCCATCATCAATCACCTCAGAGACTCACAGAGTCGCTGGGATGCGTCGGAAAGGATGAAACGCATGATTCTCAATGATAGGGTTGTTAAAAATGCAGGCTCCCGACGCCGCCGTGACATGTTGTGGTAGGAGGTGCCAGAGCCGAACCAGTGGATACATACACACAGGAATCCAGGTTATTAAGGGGAATCAGCCGTGGAGACAGGGAATCCGGAAACGGTGTTACGTTAATGATTACATGCAGGTGGTCAGCAGCCAGGATTCTCTCAAACCTGGTACCATGTTTTTGATCTGAAGGAGGCAATGGCTCAGTGTAGGTGATATTAGTTATGATGATGATTCTTGTTGAGTATTTGGACAGAAAGCACAGAAATGTATTAATTGTAATGTATTAGAGCATTTATTAGTGTTTAGATGATGTGTTGTTTATCTAAATACTTTCCTACCTTGTCTTTAACAGCATATTCATTCCTACTGAAGGCATAAATCAAGATAACTCACAAATGTATAATTACAATGTGTTTAATAAAAGGTAAGAGATTTACTAAAACAGCTTGGTTCTGTTAGCAAATGGAGCGTTTTGTTGGGGACTATTTTCAGCTGTGGATTACACATCTGGTGCTGCAGTCGGTATACTGGCAGCAGGACGGTGAATGTGGGACACACTTTAATAAACCATGATGCCCCGTGCTCATTGAATGAACATATCATGTGCCACGCTGTATGTTTTTGGCATTTTTTATGACATGAATAGGCTGTATCAGACTGTTGCTGCATAGAGAATATGTCTTAGTAGGATCACATGTTGGATTTGGTCTTCTCATGGGATCTTTTTGACAATAAAAACAATAATAATTAATGTTTTTATGACCTTTTAATGTTTGTAGTGAGTTTATATTAAACTCAAATAAGCCTACTGATGTTTAAGGCTACACCGTTTGATTTTTAATTTGATGTGAGTCAAGTCTACTGATCTCATTACTAATTTTTCAATCTCAGTTTGGAAGTATCCATCAAATTTGATTAAACCTCTCGCACTCAAGATGGCAACAGATCTTTTTGGAAGGCAGTCCCCGTTCTGGGAGTCCTCGGTAATTTCTTTATCAGAGACGGACATTATTATTCTAGTTGTGAGGCATTTTTGTCATTTCTCAATTTGTAACTAACTATATCCATTCTGAAATGACAGGACCGTTGTGCTGCTGGCTGCTGTTGCCTTATATCCGCCCCTCCCTGTGGACATATTGGGTAATAAATATGAAATCCAGCAGCACTGTCTCCCACAGATGATGTTATTAGACTTGCCAGCCTGTGACATCAGCTGTGCGTATTGAACGTCTGTCAGAGTGGAAACCTCCCCTCCCCCAAATCCAGACTCCCCACTGACCTGCAACCAACTGGTCCAGGAATTGCTTGCCAGATTCGTGGAGTGTCCCAGAGACCCTTCTTTGCTCCTTGTCAAAAGAAAAGAGTCTGGCACTGAAATGGGCTCCCCGCACTCATGATATAAAAGTAAGAAAATGAAAAATTGGCTTTTTCCTTGGCCGGCTTCATTGGAGAATCAGGGTGGGGTGGATGGCAAAGGGGTAGTGGGGAGGATAGAGTTTCAGAGTTTGTGTTAAAGGTGGTCCCCCACGCACTCCTGATGGCCCGTTGTGCAGGTTCAATAACATTCCAGCGTTGGATTGATGCAAAAATGAAGTGAGGAGAATGAAAACAGAAAGGATGGAGGGCTGGAAAGTCTCCGTCAGTGGAGTTTTGGGCACCCCACTGGAAGTATGAGGCCAAGGAGATGACAGGACTCTCCAGGAATGGAGTCAGTATAGTTTTGTCTGAGAGAGCGAGAGTTTACAAGGACATTTTTGTCTAAAGATACTTAGTCATAGCGCTGCTTAGAGCATGATAACATAATATAATCAGTCTGGACCAAACTGGTATACCACACCAACATCCCATCCCACTCGATCACAGCAGAGAAATGTATCCATTCATCTAATCCGACTGCAAAGACACTAAAAAGGTTGTTAATTGGGTTGGAAAATCCATGACTCTGGCATGGGGAAAAGAACCCCAAGCTGGATGACTCCTCTTTAAAATCTTATGGGCCAGTCTTTTTGGCCAAATTAAACGCAGGTTGCTTCCAGAGACCTCCCAGCATTGATACGCTCAATATTGATTGGGAAAAAGGCCAGTGCCATCAGCAACAGTCTCGAGTCCCTCCGTCGGCATAAACAGGAGGCGATCTCATTAAAGAGACTGAGCTCCGAGTGGGTCTGCGAAAATTCCCACATATTTTGGGGGGGGGGTGCTGTACTCTGGAAAGTCAAAAGCAATTACTGACTTCCGCGCTTTCATTCCTCTCTGCGGCGGGAGCCGAATGGTGGCTGTTGCATAAGTGGATGAATAACATTACACCGGAGTGCAATTAGGACTTGGACTTGGGTCACGAGTTGTGATCTATGCGATGTCAATTAAAGTGTGTTTTTAGGGCGAACGGAGAGAGAAGGGGGAAGCAAGTGCGGGAGATGTGTCGGAGATGTGAGAGATTTTGAGCGAGCAGCTGTGTGAGAGTCTTCTCCCAGCGTGTCCCAGCTGCCAACAAACGCACGGTATTCCATCTTCTACAGAGGATACGGGTGCGAGCCGTATTATTATGCTTTCCAGTCCAATCATACCGCAATTGTTAGACGCTCCAGGACCAAATACCCAAACCCTTTATTCCAAAATCGGAATTGTGGCTTTTTAATTCTTCCTCTGACAGCCTTCCCAATGCTCCACTTTGTAGCTCTCCAATGTGTGCGTACATGTGTGTAAGCACTGATCCCAGCACTGTAAAAGCCACGGTTTACAGCCTGTTCCTGTACTTTTGACATTCGCTAACTAACCCCCCGACCGTCACCCCGGGAGACCTCCGCTTTTAGATTTGGAAAAGGTTGCCGGCTGAGTCCAACCCAAACACATTCTACCGCACAGCCAAAAGACATAGGGCAAGGTCAGCGGATTGTGTGTGTGTGTGTGTGTGCATAAAAAACCCACAAAGGTGCACACAGGTCACAGATTGTCCTCCCCTCCCACCGTGTACTGCAGGTGCTCTCCGTCCATCCTCTGATTTGACACATGGAGCCTCCAGCTAATTTGCCTCCCGGCTCACGCTCGCGAACAACCCGTCGATAGCATCAACACGGCGTCAGTGTGTGATTCTCCCTTTGTGGTCCCAAATTCTCTTCATTATATCCCTTGTGTTTGCAGATTTGTACTTCAAAGTAAGTCTATAATGACTTAATTAGAATTAGTCAGCATCTAGTGAAATTAAACCAGTACATCCTAAATGGCTCCCCCCCCAACCTCCATAATAGCTCAGTGTGAGTCGATCACACGAGGACGCCATTAGTTTATGCAGTGCACATCTCACTTTTTCCTTTTGTGTTCACTTACAGTGAATTTGTTGGAGGACAAAGGTGTATGAAGCAAGAGAAGAAAAGGCTTTCTTGCAATTCAGTCGACATTTAGATGGAGGTTGATAGAAGCCCAAAGGGGCAGCAGCCATCTCATCAGGTTTTAGAACTCGCAGTAGACCAGGCACCTCGAGACCAGCCATGATTTGTCAGACCTGAGAGCATTTGCCTCAACAAGAGAGGAGAGTATTGCTCTCTTTGTCCAGAGACAAACCCCATGAGGATGTTTGCCCAGACCAATCAGCCTTTCATCAAACTCCATTCTACGCCAGCCTGAGTGAGGGGCCGAAGGACCCTCACAGCCTCCCGAAAGCCCCGCTCACTTCTCCCATACGCTCCTCGGCATGCGCTTCTTCCCCGTGGCTTTGGAAAAACAAAATGCCCAATTTTAGCCGATTATCTCAGAGCATCCTGTGATAAGTTGGGGCCCGGGGAAGACGTGTTGGCATCGAGGAGGGCGTCTCGCGGCGACCTGAGCCATAATGATTCGGAAATGGTTCACAGGGATCTTGGCTGGGCCAGCAGCTGTTGCTCTGGATTTTTTTTTTCCACAGCAGTCTTGCGTGCGTTGGCGCGAACAGTTAAAAAATCAAGCTAGTTTTACTTAGATTTCTCCAAATACCTTGTCGTATTATCCACAACCCCCCCCCCCCACCTTTCCTTGTGACCTTTTTCCATTTTGAGTTTAAAAGTCAGCCTTCGAGCGTTTCCATCAGGCAGTCACAAGTTTGTTCTTGCGTCGCTAATCGATCACTCCAAAGCCGGGTCACTGAGATCGGGCCAAGACGAGCTCACTCGCATTTCAGTCTGCGTTTTCTAAAAGCCGCTAGCCAACACAAAAGGAGCCTACAAAGCAATGACCCCTGACCCCTTGAGTCAACTATGTTTGGATGATTATTTACCTTGTGACGAAGAATGTCTCATTCAACAAGGAAATGGAGTATTGTTGACCACAACAACAAGTCTAGAGTGGCTGGAGTGTTTGTGCTGCCCCCCCTCCCCCTTTTCAACCTTTGAGTGTTATATTTTAGTCTTTTTACATAGATGTGCAACATTTCAAGACTATTACAAGTCCGTTTCTTCCCACACTCAGGCTGGTTTCCTCTGGTTTTCAGGGCACAGCTTAGAAAATAGGCCAACACACTGTAGACTAAACCATTGGTATGATATTATTGACTATAAAAGGTTAGGAGCAAAGGTTAAGTGCAGTTCAGGACTCATTCACACGTAAAAATTAAGATTGTACAGCTACAGGAATATATGTCTTACAAGAGAATATATGCAAGGCAGTCATTTTGAAAAAAAAATATATTCATAGGTTGTATTTCTTCGGTTTATGTTGATGTTTTCAGTTTCACAGACAACAGAGGTAAAATGCTGGACGACGATATATTAACAAAAGAATGCATTTCAAGGCCGGCGAATCAATAACGTCTCGCAACAAAAGACGCCACAATATATCGCTGCATTGATTATTTGTTCACACTTTCATATTGGTATTTGCACATTCAGGGAACATTGGTGGGGCCGGGGCATTTCACACAATCGCAGGCAGACTGGGAATGTCAACAGTTAAGCCAAATAAAAGGGCCCTTTGAGTGTTGGCTGTCTAGCAGTGAATCACTGTAGTGTTCTCAAATTATACTGTCAAGATCGCTTTTGGAAAATATTTCAAATGTCATGTCTAGAATCTTATCTCAGTGAGACTTATCGAGAGTATGGAATGATTAGATTCTGTCCAAAAATGAAGGTGTAATTATGGAACTATTACATTCAGTTGGTTCCTAATAAAAAGTTGAACTAGAAAACTTCCTTTTCTCAACATACTGAAGCAGTTTGGCTGCTAGAGACTTAGTTAGGCATCATACATCACCCGTCAAGCTGTTTGAAAACTTGTGTTTTGCATCAGTTCATCTGTAGTAAATGAGCCTCATGAGAAAAGAATGACGCTTGCCTGATATAAATTGCCACGTCGGTTTCCTTAGCGTCTGCCTTCACCTCGGTCAATCTCTTTGTTAATGCATAGCACTCATTTCCTCTTTTTCATTTGCATGCATGAATTGCACATTTTTATAGGACATTGATCGATACACACCTGAGTTCAGCCCCCCTTTCCCTCTTCCTCGCCCGCTCTGCCTCTAATTGAGCTGTGAATGGAGTCCAGGTGGAACCCATTTGAATTCCCTGCGGTCGTGACCACTGCGGTTGCTTTTTGACACAGTCGTACCTCTCATTTCCAGAGCGTTTACAACGTATTCTTGCCGCCGGTAACGCTCATGCTCCAATCATTATGCCACCTAGACGCGCCGAAGTGATTTGTGGTCAGACAGACGGGCAGAACCAGACGGAAGGCAGAATTAACATTGTAATCAAGTCTGTATTGAGTGCATGCGGCTTGATACGCGACACAAATAATAATGCTTGTTGAGAAATGTGCATCCCGTTTGCTTCGCCGGGGATGTTTTGCTATTCATGTTTTAAGATTTCATTATATTCCGTGCACTTGGCTCAGCATCAGCTATTGAAATGCATGCGCCATTGGGATCAGTGTTATTGACATTGGTATTTGCTGTACCCCTGATTCACATGCTGAGCTGCAATTGCCCGTGTGTGTATGTGTGTGTGTGTGTGTGTCAGAGAGAGATTTTTTCTTCTCTCTTCTCAAATCTGGCAGGGAATGAAGTGTCTATTGGAGAATTATGCAAATGCAGTTAGAGGGAATACAAAATGCAGGGGAATAGAGACCTGAAAAAAGTCAAAATACAAATGGGAAAAAAAATAAAATAATAAATTGAGGCATTTTCTAAGAAGATGCCCTCTAAACACAGCCGAGTCGAGTTCAGGCTGTGCTGAAAAACGATAGCAGTAATTAGAAAAATGGTGTGGTTGGGCTTTGTTTCATGTGTGAAAGGGCGAGACCTGTATTGTGTTTCTTTCCATGCTTTTAGCTCATGATACGCCGTGCCATGTGCTCTGCAGCTGTCCACATATGTTGTCCGTTGTGCATTAGATGGGATGGTCATTCTATATTTTGTTAGCCAATCAGAATGAATTATCAGCTCATTACGATATTCCTACACAGTCCACAGCCTCGGTAGCTAGCTAGCCCCAGCGACAGACAGACAGACCGACAGACGTCACCCTCCCATGAGCAATGCTGCTGACACGGCTAAAAAAGAGTGGCGATGACGTCATGTGTCCTCACCACGTATCCATCATACCCATAACCCTGCCAATACCCTCAACTCTGTCTTGAAAAAATGCTCTTGCCAGCATTACACATTGCCAATATATTGGTTCCACTGACTAAAAAAAATCAATATGGTGCATTGTATTTACCGTTAAGGTCACCATGTTTTAAATGTATATACTATAACTTATTCATATCTTGTTTGCCTGTTTATGTATATGAGAGGGCGGCCCCCTCTAAGTGGATTGGTCTACTGATCAATCATTCTGATCTAAGTCGACTCAGGTTCCTTCAGTCGATTTGTCTTTTTTTTCTGCATTTTCATGCTGAATGACGTTATGAGCATATCTCCAGTAAACAAAATATATATTGTTTTGTGTGATTCTTTGTAGAGAAGGTCAGTTTTACAGATTACAGATCTATCAAACGATCGACTAGTCAGTAAAATCAAGTGTTTGTCGACTAATTCCTCATGTCCAAGGACATTTTTTTTTTTTTTGATGCAGTTTTGGCTGCTGCCTTTTGGTTCACTTCCAAAATCAAGCCTGGCCCCACAATGACTTGCATTGTTTGTTGGCACCGGTGTGTCAGTCGCTCCTGGAAGGTGATTTATGGCCAACAGGTAAGGTTGTCATGGTAACCTGCCCGCCTGAGCCGCTATATCCGGCTTCAAGTGAAGGTTGTGTCGAGACCTGTGAAGAATTTCTGGTGATTAATGAGAATAAATAATCATCTTCATGGAGCGCTGTTTTAGCGCAGCTAATCCGGTTAGCCCTCTGCAATTGAGCCAATCGAATCGATTTGCCCGTTAGCAGAGATTGTTTGCGGCGCATAAGACAGTTTTCTGGAGAGAACACTGACAGATGACTTACCAAGGGCGCGAGAATGGCACCAAAACCATTCGAGCCAAGATCCAAACCACCGGCAGTCGAGAAATGGAGAGGTTGCTCACACATTTAATTTATTGTTTTCTGAGGAATGTCTTGTCCTGTTTTAGCTTTATCCATGACGATACATAATCATTTATGAGTTGATTTATTTATTTTTTGTAATAATAATCTAATGTTGTCAAATGTAGTAGACTAAAAATGTTGGCTTCCAAAATGGGGTAGAAGCATTAAGCAGAAGAACATGAAAATTCCATCACTGTGGATAAAGAAACTTACATTATGTATTTTATTTGATTAACATGGCATTGGGCTTATGGGATGCAATTGAGTTATTATGAGGTTGGACCTTTGCTGGGAGGAAATTTTGGTAATTGCGCCTCTTTGAATTTTAATTGAAAACCCCGGCGCTATAGCAACAGCAGCTGAAGTGAAGGCCGTGCGATGGATTAATTCACGACTAAAAATATCAGCCAACACACATCTTTATCTCCGTCTACTTTCTGTTGATTTCTTTTATTCATCCGTCTGTCCCATTTATCTGACTGCTCTCCCTTTCTCGCTCGCTGTCCTCCCACCCTCTTATCTCCGTCGTTCAATCTTCTTCTCCGCTCCCATCCCAAGTTTTTGATAGTCCATCCCTCTCTCTTTTCTATCCTGCCCAGTACCCCGCCTCTTCCTCTCTTCCCTCCCTTTGTTTGGGATCCATTTGTGCTGCGTTAGGCGAGATATGCTGAGAGAAAAAGACGGGGAGGATAGAAAAGAAGGAAGACACGGGAAAACGGAGCTTTGCATTATAATGGAGACGCGACTCAGGGCAGATTTGCCCTGCCTTTAACCGATGCATCCATCTGCATTTATTCACCCGAACGTGCATCTGTTTAGGCCTACGTGCTTTTATTCCCCTTGTGGGAACGTAACCCATCCCTATTGAATGCCTGTGTACTGTTAAATATTCCTTTTTCCATCTAGGTTTTTTTTTTTATTGTGTGTGCAAGTAATTTCCTTTTAATGGCTGTGTTTCTGTTGTCTTGTAGTTAAGAAGTGCTTTGTGTGTCAGGAGGGGTAGCGGTGCCTTTGTGTGCCTGGAAGGGGGAGGGGGAGGGTGGGGGTCCCATTATTTAACCCAAGCCATCAGTCACACTCAACAAGCCTATCATATAGGACCATTCAGAGACCGCGCAGGCTAAAGTTAGCACCATTATCTGCCTGTCACTGGCTAGCTGTGCTGGGCTCCCCTGTGAAAAACCAATTGTATGAGTGAATGCCTAGCTGCTCACGTTGCGGAGCTCCAGGGATGCGCATGGTGCCTTCTTTTTAACGGAGCACTCTCCATTTACCTTCACTTTTTCACACCTTTCAACTCGCATTAGAAAGCATGATTTTGACATTTATGCTGCATTTTTTTTTTTTTTTTAAGTAATACAACATTGACCGCTCCATTTTAAAACCACGTTTTGAAGCCAAACCAAGTGGGGATAAAAAAAAAAAGAAATCATCTTTAACTCTAGAAGGAAAGGACCGTCTCCATTTTAATCATCTCAGCTCATCTCCTAAGATTTCCGAGTGAGTGCTCATCAATCAAAAGTGTTTGCAGACAGAGCGCTTGATTAATATTCATCTTATATGAGACACTTCATTTGCATGAACACACTGTCTGTCTCATGAAAATTACCAAAGCCCTCCCCGCCGCTGCTGTGATAAGCATCTGGACATGAAACAGTGGAAAATCCGAGACATGGTATTTAACCCGGAAACATGATCCCACTTCATTACATAGTGTTACGTGGGAGGGCTGCAAGCAGGCGTGACTAGTAACATCATACTTAGTATGTCCCCATCAGATAGCGCCGAGGATCAAGTTCCACTTTGTTGCAGAAGCATTGTATGTAATGCGTCTCAATTAATGAAAATCATCTTCGGTTTCCGCGGGGTCAGGGAGTGACAGCTGGAGAAATGGCCTGAGGTGGCGAAGTGCATCAGTCTGATGGCGACGTGGGGGCCACAGAGGTAACCGTGCCACGCATGAAGAAGTCCATATCCATCATTGGAAAGATTTCTCATTACTTTTTTTTTTTTTTTTAAACCATTTTTACGACTGTTAATTGTTTCAGTAATGTTCCGGCTCGGCAAATGTCAGCATTAGCTGCCATTCCTTGTCTTATGTGATTAGAACTTCAAGATTTGGACTATTGGTCCAATAAAATAAGAAGTTCGATAACATCTTGGGCTTTAGGAAATTGAATCAGGCATTTTTACTATTTTGTGACATTTATAGGCCAAACAATTAATTGATTTATTGAGAAATTGAAAGTAATCATTAGTTGTAGCCGTACTTAGCAGGCAGGAGAGAATAATGTAGGTAATGATGGGGATTTCTGTCCCTCTCAGTGTTATATTATGTGTGAATTTGTGTTTCTATTTTATTTCTGTTGCGTCTTGTTTTGTTTGTTCTCGCTTTATGGCAATTCACAGGATTTTAATTGTCTTGTGATTCATTATTATAGTTGATATATAATATTACATTTAGCATGCTGATCTAGTTTATCCACATCGCCCATCCTGCCAACAGTCTGTACGACTAAGATCTACTTTCTTGTAAATTTGAATACACTGTCCCATCCTGCTCTGCCAGTACATTGTATGAGAAAATGGGGAAAAAAGCATGTAGATTAATGCACAATAGTTGACAATCCAATGAATATAGTCTGAACAAATCATTTTCCGAAGAAGAGTACTCCCGACAGCGATGCTGCTCAGCAATCCCGGCGGACAGAAACAGTGACTCATATGTAAACTGATAGTTGTTTATTTAAATATGAAAAGCGTATGTAAAAAGCATGTAAAACACTTGGCATGCTGTACTTCTGGCAGACTCTCCTGCACTCGGGAGTTGGAGAAAGTAAGGAAAGGCAGCCAGAGACAATTCACAGCAAGAAGGATGATCGGGCTCATAGAAAATAGACGGGAGGAAATGGCTCGCAGCACATTTCCATGAGAGAAATTACACTATAGTGGTGACTGGTAATGCACCAAATGCCAAAGCACACAGTATATTCTGATTTTCTTCCCATGTTTCTGTATAGAATGTGTTTTACTGAGAAATGCTGCAGGCGTTGTCATTGATGAAGCACAGCCTCACATCATGCCTTATTCCAATACCTTTTCCATAGCAGCCATTTTCACATGAAATAGTAGGGTAAACATTATAATTGTGATTATAATTATAGTTCTGTTCCATTCACGTTGGACAGAATCCATATTGTGTACGTTGGCTTTTTGAAATGGCTCTGCAGCGCGAATTGGAACGCAACCGTAATTCAATTTAATAATAATAATAATAATAATAATAATAATTAAACCCATGTTTGCCTGCTATCTCATATCAATATGGCTGCCGTGGAGGAAGGAGCACATGAGCGTTACCAATGTCAAGATGGCAGGAGGTATTTAGTAATAAATCATCTCCTTTTGGAGCGTTGAAGCTCAATCTTGTCCAAACACCTTTACAGATAAGTGTTGTGGTCATTTGCGTTACCAAACATGAGTAATGAATGTATATTTTAACTTTACATTTACATGTGAGAAAAAATCCTTGGGCATTTTTAGTCTCACTGAACCCCATGCCCCCTGAATGCAGCCTTGATTTAGGATCCAACTTAAATCAAGCTAATACAGCAGGTTTTATTTCCCTTAACACTCCTTGCCTCCCTTTTTGTCCATTTATATAAGCCATAATTGCTGTGAGACAACATATTTTCACCCCCATCAACCATTGCGGTTACAGTATCACCTGACTTTTGTGCTTTAAGCAGAAAGAAAAAGGCAATTAATTCTGTCAGGTTCCAACTTCTTGGCCCGTTTAGCACACGCACGATTACTAAAATAACGAACAGCGCCGCTGATTAGAAAAGAAACGCGCAGGAAACGACGCGTCGGTCATGAAGAAGTCTCCTTGATGCGGCTGGGAACAGAAGCTGCTAAATGTTGGCCAACTTATCTAAGGGAGTTATTCTAAATCCCCCTCAGAGCGAGTACCCTTGAAACGTCAGTACCATAATGTATCATAGGGCTCCTTCTGGAATACAAGAAGAGCTGGCAATGCCGGACGATAGCTCTGTCTTTCTCTTCTTTTTTACTCTTCTTCGTCTTTTTTTTTTTTGCATTGAACCGGGTCCAAGCCCTCCTCATAAATATGTATTTTATGATGTGTTCTTTTGGCGGTTGATAACAGTCCCTGTAGCCTACCTAAAGCCTACACCTTTTTTTTTTTCCTTTTTCTTTTGAGAGAGCAAATTAACGACTCTGATAGTGAAGTGTTTTCCAGTTTATGTGATCATTTCTAAGTCACACCTGTGCAACTCTTCGCTGCTTTATCTGTTGTGCTGCGAGATAATAGGCGTACAGTCAGTCACACACAAACATGCACATGCTGATACACGGGGAGCTACAGATTCTCATTGCCTGCCATAGAAACAGCCCCTATCTCTGCCTTTATTTTTGCTTCTTTGGGTGCAAACAAACAAACCATAGGTGCATATTTTCCACATGTTTTTGCCCGTGTCTCCTTTTCTGTATCATCAATTGAGGAGTTCTCCTTCGGGATAAACTTCACGTCCAATTTGCCGCATGGACAGTGTATTTAAATGCGATCATTCCTGCTATAATGTCTTCTTTTTTTTGTGTTAAGGGAGTCACAGCATCTGATTTGATGTCATATTTAATTTAGCTCTCCTGCAGCTGTCGGAGCATTTTATTAACATGCTGTTTACTCGCACGGTTATTACTTTGATCAAATACACTCTTTCGCAGAGCTATTTTAACATCTCAAATACCTGCCATCACACACACACACACACACACACACACACACACACACACACACACACACACACACACACACACACACACACATTCAGGCGAGTTGTTCATGGGCCTCTGCCAAGACTTTGCTGATGAGCCCGCCGACTTTTAACCTCTTAATATTGCCCAAATGGTCTGTTTATGTCGAAATAGGCTCGCTGCCCTTCTCTTAAACCCTTTAATATCTGCTCCAAAAGCATCAGATTGCTCTAAACTAGGATTTCTTTTTTTTCAGTGGGTATTAAAAGCCGGATTTTGGGATGTAGAAATGTCACTGTGACAGAGAAAGCAGGGACGGACGTAAAAAACTGATAAAAAAGCATCACGGTGTAGATCAAATGTTAGTGTTGGTGCAATTTGAGACGTGTGTGTCAGTCGGCTTCCCCGGTGCCTTGTCCTTTTGATGGAGGGCTCACATTGCAACCTTTTGTAACCAGCATTTCTGGTGTCAATGGAATTAACTCCCTGTGATATTAAATGCAGCATGGAATGCCTGATGTGCTTGTGTGGAGGATGGGGGGGGAGATTGCAGAGATTATATTCCAGCAGAGATCAGGGTGGATAGTGGATAATCGAGGGGTTTGGATTATCCAATCATTAAAGCTGACTTAACCTTAATATCATGATATGGCTTTGATGAGCATGATCCTTGAAATCTCATCAGAACATCGACGACAATTTTCATTTCCACCCTCGTCTAACAGCGTTATTCATGCCGGGATGTGGAGTTGCAAACTTTCACGCGCCGCTTCGTGAATATCGACACATCTCGAGTGTTGATTTCACGGCACGGGCAAGCCAACGCCGCGTCAAGCCCGTTCGACATACGCTCTCGTACGTTAACCCGGCGGTAGCTTAGCGATGACGTCATCCGGTGTCAAGAGTTCACGGGTGGCGAAGCTCCTCCGTGCTCCTCGGAGAAGGACCCGGGTGGCATTCACCGCCTCGCCTCCGCCGATTACCATCAGGTCTCGCAAGAATACACATAAGGTTTGGGAGCATGTGTGAATGCGCCGATCCATACGCCAAAGCCCAAAGCAGCGTGCGCTCCATCGCCCTCTCCTTGTCTCCCTGTGGGGGTGATTTGCCGCTACGGTGGGGGGAGTTAACACAGCGATTGAGAAAACAACAACAGAATATGCAGAAATACATTTCTGTGGTGTCTCGGTGTTTGGTTGATCACACCTGGTATGAGTTCGGCTGATTGGAGGTTGAGCAACTAGCGAAACAACACTGGATGACAACTCGAAAACCCACGTGCCATAAGGATGATGAAGCCGCGGTGCATCCATCTGTTCTTTCTGTAAACGAACAAATAACTCATTGTTTTAAATACTTCTGTTGAGCTAACATGTTTTTTTCTTTGTTATTCATTTTGACAGGTTTTTGACGGCGTTTGGCACCAGAGCAGAGACTTTGTGGCCTCGCGGGAAGTGCGGCGCAGCGGAGGGAGCCGCGCCATAAAGGAAGAACCCCGACACGGGGCGTTCGCCAGCGAAAAAAACGACTGAACTCAACTTGGACTTTTCAGCAGCGGGCGGTAAGAGGAGGAGGCCATGTGGACCGCACGCCTGCTAGTCCTCGCCAGCCTCTTTGCACCAGCCGCTCTGGGTGAGTTTGGCTCGTTGGAGACTTGTGTGTTTGTGTCTATGTGGAGCAGATGTGGGGACGACACGTACGTTTGCAGTTTTGTGTCTGGCACGGTTTGAAGCAATAGCAGAATTTCCTCTGTTTGCTATTTAAGTCGGATTCTGTCAGCCAACTGCGATACAAGCCTTTGACTTGATGTCTGTCATGTTTTTGGCATCTATGTCTAGTCTCGCTAATTAGCATGTTTTTTTTTTTACTCCTTAAACTTTCAGAAAATTTTTTTATTCTACACTTTGCTTATTTGCCCTTTCTTCTCTCTATTTTTATCCCCGTCCCCCTTTCTCTTATCTCACTGACACTGAACTGAACTGACTTAAAGAATCATTAACACCACGCTGACAATGTGGAGATGTTTAGTATGGCGGGAATTGCAGGAGAAAAAACAACAAAATATATTTTTATCATTTTACCCATTAAAATCTCACAATGAAGTTGCCAGGACTCTCTTTTCCCTACATGGCGGTAAACGGAAACCGCCGTTTTTTTTTGCAAAGCGTTTCCCTTTCGGCCTTCTGTGAATTGTTTCAGAGGCAAAAACGAAATGAAGCCATTTAAATTCGGATTAAAAGAAATCAGCGGCGGTGGTCGGGTGTGTGTGGAAGTATGTGTGCGCGGGAATGCGGCGCTTGGTCCCAATCAAGTAGGATTTAGATATAGGGAGTGTATGGAGAGGGGAAATAGCCCATAGCAATGCTAATTTGCTATAGCTTAGAACCATTAATGGGCGATTTCGAGGCTAATTGAATTGTTTTGGTGCTGCGATATCTACGCGGGGCGGAGGCAACCAGCTTCACCATCAAGTGCTAATGACGGCATGCTTTCCAGCATCGTTAGCATGTCTTCATGCTCAATAGAAAGAGGTCAGGGGACGGTAATATGTCATGCATCTCACCAGAGGTTGCAGATTTAGGGTCCCTCAGCCAAAATAAGGACTATAAGTGGAACTGAAATTAAAATTCAACATATTCTTGTTTGTTTTTTAATAACTTCTTTTCTGCCGCAATGGCACCCACATTAGTGTTCTCTCAGGGGATGAATCTTTGGTTCCAACTGACAATGTGGGTGCGGAGGCAGTTAACGTTTATAGCTGCTGCTTAGTCCCATCTGTGATTTGAGCACATTTCCATTGTTCCTCTTCGTCTTCAATCTGTGTTGTGATTTAAGTCACGGAGTAATGCACAGAGTGGGAGTTCTAACTGTTTGGTCACACTAACTAGACCCCTCCTTTGCACATTGCCGTGTTTTTGTGTAAAAGAAGGGCTGGTGACTCAGCAGCTATTGAAATGGCATGGATGAAAAGTAGCGTCTGGTGGGAATCGGTGCCCAACATCCTTACAAATGTTTAATGGTGGTTAAACATCTATTGGAAGCCTTGTGCCATTTTGAGTGTTATTAAAATAATTTCTTGTCAGTTCTACTTTTAATATTTCCCATATTATTTGAACTCATCACATCCTAGTACTATTTATTGTACTTCATATAATTAGAGGTACACAGATATAGTAACACACAACTATATATTGTTTTATTTGCAGTCACTTGACATGAAAATAATGAAATCTCTAGTCCCGCCCATGTGAATCTTTCCACTATCTGCTGTACTTTTTGTTTTTAAGAAGTGTTCCCTGTCTTCTAACTACAAATCGATATTGGAACAAAAATAAACATCTAAACTGGTCCTGGGATTAAAGAGAAGCTTGTCGATGGTCCTCTGGCTGGATAAACACTAACTATAGGACTGTCGTCCTCGGCCAATTAGAAAGTGTCGCGGGGGATTGATGTGAGGTTATTTAAAGAAGGCAGACGTCTGAGAGATGTGTCTGAAACGTGTCTCTGTTTAACTCCATCTAAAGGTGCGACGTGTGTGAATTACAGGTAAAACATCTAACTTAAGCATCAGAATGTGAAGAGGTTGATATTATATATGTATTGTGTTTAATAACACAACATGAGAGGACAATGAAGTAGATGTGATACATGTGCATTTTGATATTTTGTCTATGGATTATGGCAGAAACGGGAAAATGAATCACCCCCGTCACCGGGAGTAGAACGTGCAGCCGCTCAGGGAGACGGATGTTGACCTTCAGTTAGCAGTTAGCTCTAATGCAGAGAGCGCAAAGCCCAGCGCCGGGGGTCTGATTCCAGAGGTCGTCTCCTGGAGCCGCTGCACGCTTTACTCCCAGAAGAGTGGTCTCTCAGGCGAGGGTCGTTTTCTGCTGTTTTCTGATCCAACACACAAACAAATGTACAAGGACTGTACAGTAAACATAAACCGTAACCATAGGCACCAAACGACAAGATTATATGATCGCTGTTTTTTTTTACTGTCTCAGAGTTGCAGCAGTTTGGTCACATATTGCATTTTCTTGCACTGTTGATAGTTTGTTGTTTTTAGTTTTTAATACTGTAAATGATTTTTGTATAAATGGTTGTGTTTTTGCACGATTTAGCACAAATCTAATTTACTTCACATTCGTGCAGCTCACTTTTTCCAAGCATACCATAGATTTATGAATTAGTGACGGTGTTTTCCTCCTCAGTCTTCCATTGCTTTCAGTTGAAGTTGGTAAGGTCTGAAAGAGTAGGAAAAGGCATTCATCAAACTCAAAAGCTCTATGACCTGTTTGGAAAAATATGCAGCAGAATTATGCATGATTTATCAAAAACGGGCTGAAATGTTAAGAAAACACCTGCACAGTCCTTTAAATCGATCACTCAGCTTTGTTACTCATCACAACAATCAATCACTCGTCGTTCCCATAGGAAGAGGTGATAGTAGCTGGTTCACGGTGCTGTAACTAGTGCTCGACTCATGCAAGCCTGTTTTGAACACCAGATGAAGTGGGTTTTACTCGCAGAAAGCAATCATTTAACACCCAGCCTCCCGATCTCCTACAGCTGGGGAAGCTTTACTGGGAATCTTCACCGCGGTGTCAGTGTACGTGTTTCTCCCTGAGAGGGTTGGGAATGTGTACTCCAGAGGATGCTGGCCTACTTTGGGATCTACATCCCTTTTGTCTATATTCTGTCAGGCACAGGCATGCTCACACGTGTGCACGGATGAATAGAATCAAACGCGCACACATGCCAAGCGTCACGTAATCATCCCGACACGCAGCGCGTTAAAAATGCACACACGAGCACAGGTGTTTTGCTAGAAGCTTGCGGGCGTCCCGTCTTTATTTGCGTGTCAACACGTAAGCGACCGCCTGACACTTGACACGTCGTCTGAGGTAAAAATTAGCAATATTTCTGGACAAGCGCGATAAAGTCGATGACAAAATGCAGCTGGAGGAGCGGTGGAGGATTTGTGGCTGTGTGTGGGTGGGAGATGCGTCTTTTGTTTGCGTGTCTGCCTGTGGATGGGGCTTGCTTGTGATCTGTGTGTGTGTGTGTGTGTGTGTGTAAGTATAGCTTCAAAGCCTCGCAAGATTAATAAAAAAAAGTTCCATCACAGATGCTGTCACTGGGTTGAAAAATAAGTAAACAGCATCCGTGTCATTGTTTTGGTTACAGCGAATAACAATGGAAATCAATGTCCCAAACACTCTGTCCATGCCCGAGCGGCACATTAATCATGTGTTTCTTTGCATGTGAAATGCTCCAGGAAAAAAAAAAAAAAGGATTTTTCTATTCATTTCCACTTAATGCCACCACCGTGGGGTGTGAGACACGGCGGCTGTAATGGATGACGGCTCACGGAGCGGTCCGAGAGACGGAAGCGTGAAGTCTGACGCGTATTTCTCATGGTCAGACACGAGTGCATGCATCCCGCCTGGGAGCAGATATGGGGGGATAGGTACGTAATGAGGGATGGCTGAGACAGCGAGGCAGATGTGTGCCACGACACATCTGTTCAGCGTATATGTGTGGCTCTGGGGGGGAAACGTCGGGTAAGAAGCAATTCACCGAAAAGAGATAAAAAGTGAAGAATTGGCATATAACATCCATCATGCCTTTTTGTCTTTCGTTCACCTACAGAATGTGCACAAACATCCAATATAGCTAACCAAACAAACGACATTAAGCGCCGACGTCAGCCATCGCTGTTCCCGTACGGATCCACTTAATTAATCTCCTTGTGCCAGGGCACCGACTCCATCCGCCAAGGCGTCCCCTGGATTTGCCTAATTTGCTTAATTAATTAAACAAATGATTTATTTGTGCTCATATTTCAAAGCGGGAGAAAAGTTCTTTGTAGAGCCCACTGAGGCATGTACTGTTTTGTTGTGGCTGTGAGATGCCTCTTGAAGCGCGGTAAATAAGTGGGCTTCGGGAAGTGGGCGGGTGTCGATCAGTCACTTGCGGCGGCGTATTGTCGCGGCGGATGGGGTTCCTCGGCGCAGCGGTAAATTACATATGCATTTGAATGCGACGTTAGATTAAGTAGATAACCATGTGTTTGGGGAAAGTCAAGTCGGGGCACGTCGTGTCTCTCTGGAGAAGCGACACAGAGAAGGAGTTTGAGGTGTTTGTACTTTGAGGTGTCACATGAGTGGAAGGTTCTAGAAGTGAGCCAAGAAATGTTGACGCTTGAACTGGTTGGGAATCAGTTGGTAGTTGGTAGGATAGGCGTAACCCTGCACAGATGGTCCCTGATTGGTCCAAATAATGGTTCCAGGTGATCATATAATAAACCTAAATTTGTTATTGCAGCAGACTGGCTTAGTCTATATTTGCATATTCATACAGCTAATGATACATCACTAAGGAGATGAATTGCAGAATTATCTTGGACAAAAATGTTTTATTGTGTATAAATGTATGTGTGATCATGGTCATTCCTCAGGGAAAGGGAGGGAAAGTCAGGGGATCCCCAACGCCATTAGGATTCATCCTCTGGGGCCCATGAATGTCTATACATAATCTAATCTAATATGTTTTTGGAGATTATTAGTCATTGCCATACCAAGTGCTAAAACCTCTTATTCCCAGACTTGTTTGTATGTTTATCTTGTTAGAGGTGCTTCATTGCAGTGGATGAGGGTTTGAAAATGCATCCCACATTGATCATATTGGAGTTTGGAATGTACTGCACATACCGGGACAATAAATGTCCAGGCAAGGCCACGGAGGTGCTAAACAGGCTTCGGGAGGGGAAAACAGCAGCTTGTGCACGTTGACATTCGTATGTCCCCCCCGGTGCACGGCCACTGCACTTGATCTGTGCTGGCATATCATCATGATAAACATAATTTAGTGCATCCTAAAGTAGACAATGCAGGTGCATTATTTTTTTTTTTTTAAATATGAGTTGCTGTTGAGCCCGGAAGGAGAATTCTGACTTGAGAGCCACTTTTTTAATCTAATTATAAGGCAATTTATTGCTGGCAAAACGTCGACTTTCAATAAATCCCTTTCTTTACTTTTAACATAACAATTTGATCACTTTGAAAATGGTTTTGATGAGATTTTTTAAAAATGCCCAGGGTTTAATGCTTTGATTTTTTTTTCATTATTTGCATCCCTTTTTCTTTTCTTCCTGGAAATGGATTATTCTTTTCACATCAGCCACATAAGGCTTCCTGAAAATAGATAATACTTTTCAGTTATGAAAAAAAAAGAAAAATACTACTTAGTTTCTACCTACCCGAAGGCTGGCCTCAGCTGTCATTTGGATGCCACTTTATTTCATAGCTCCTTTCTGAACACTTTTTTTGTGTGTAGCGGCGTTTAGTGAGTTTTTTTGCGGCACGTGTGGCCTTATTTGAATAGAATTGATAGATTTGAATTTAAAGTACATTTCCTGGGTTCAAAATCCAATTTTCTTTGTGTTCCCCTTTCGGCTCCTCGCTTCCATGTTATCTCGAGTAACATTTTGTGTGGCATTTGGCATGGCGCGCAGAAATCATTTCTCTTTTTATGCTCTGCTATAATGAGTGAAAAATCAATACCTGCTTGATCTGGGGAATAAAAGAATGGCCTTTGCTGCCCGTGGCACCAGTAGACATTGCCAAATTGCTGTCAGAACTCGCAACCCAAGAGGAATGGACGACAGCAACATTAAGAATGACAGGGTGGGGTTAAATACCTCTGCATGTTTTATAGGTGTCCGTACTGGGACCCCGTGTGTGTGTGTGTGTGTGTGTGTGTCTTCCAAATAAATGAATTAGGATCCCCTTTCAGTCGCGTAGGCATAATTTGGTGAGCGCTGAACGATGCCATTTAAAGTGGACTTGCAGCTGGCTGAATGGTGTTTAATGAGGATAGATATTGACAGCAAGGTCAAGTGGCGGTGGATGTTAGTTTACATTAGGCTGCATAATGTGCGCGTGTGCGTGGCGAGCGCGCTTGTGTGTGTTTGTGGTGTCTGGCGGAGTGGAGAGCGGAATTGCTAAGTAACCCCGCGGACCAGCTCACAGGGCAAAAACGGTGGGCGTGCGATACCACAGGGTTTCCTCGCACTGCCTAACAGCAGGGGTCAGGCTGCAATTTGGGGCGTGGGAGGAATGTGAGGAGCAGGAAGGGCAAACAGGAAGCACACAGTGAGACAATGCAGTGACCTATGCTGTACTCTATTTACGAAATTAATTACCACTTCCCTCCCCTACTGTGAAATCTATGCGATGCGCTTTTCAGTCCTCACCTGTAAAATAAAGCCCCCGACGCATTTGCATTCTGATGACACGGCCGTTGCCGTGAGAGACGGGCCGGATGATTACAGGTTGCAACGTTTTCGACACCGCAGTGCTGTATATGCAAATGAGCCGGCTCTGTAGGATTGGCCCCATAAGCTTTCCGTTCCCGCCGTACGGCTTTCACGATCGTGGGGCGGCGGTATGACAGTGTGAGTGAGGCGCACGCATCGAAGTGTCCCCCACCCACGTGATGAATCGTTGTTGCAGCAGCACAAGATTACAATACATGCCTCAAGGCCTTACTTTATGCATATTTGCTAATTATTCAGATTAGAATCTCCCTTTTTATAAACGGCATTTTGCTATAACATGCATTGATATCTAGATTTTCTGTGTGTGTGTGTGGGAGAGCGGGCGGGGCGGTCTATGTGTTAGGGCTGTCTCTCAGTATCAATGTGTGTCTGCTGTAGATACACTGAGATTACAGGATGTCATGTGACCCCAACGCCTTTTTGATACAATTTAATTTCGCTGTCATTAACATTTAATGTTCTTGCTTGATTGGGTTGTTGGCATTGTTCAGTGACATTGAGACGTTTAAAGGGAAGCCGCCTACTTCAGCTTCAGTTTCATAATATGGCAAACAGCAAAGCACTTTTCCAGTTGCCCCAGATACCCCAGAAAAACACAAAAACCCCCTTTCAACAGAACAAGAAAGCAGCCTTGCCAATGAAGATTTTTCTCAGATTTCTCTTAAATATGCATTTATTTCGTTTTTATTTGCTTGTTTGCTAAATCTTAATTATAGTCTTCTGCTGTTTGATGTGTGAGGCCTTGTCACCGTTCTTTTGGGGCATTAGAAAAGCCGCTGTTGAAAACACAGACGCCTTTCTTAGTCAGACTCGGAGGACGGGGCGAAGCGACACCACCTTTATTTGACCAACAAAGGGAATAATTGAAAAGTAAAAGATTAATTAGTCATTGTTCCTTTTGATCTCTTTCTTTTTCTGATGCAGCACTCACGCTCGGGTGAATGCTAATGTCCCATCCACAAACAAAGAATACTAAGGATCTGATAGCATTAGCCTCAAACGAAAGTTCACCGCACAGACGCAGCGAAAACCAATTATTGGGAGGACGGTGCTCTCTCTCGCTCCCTTACCTCCGCTCCGTCATTGGATGAACCGGGCATGCGCAGTAACTGTTGATTTTGTCTCAGCAAATCAATATGAAGTATTGTAATGTCTGCATTTCGAGCAAAGGGGTAGGGGGGGTGGGAGGGATCAAATGATACCGTGGCACAGATTAGCCCATGAGACCTTGAGGATAAGAGAGGGAGCATGCATAGAGAGCGGGGGGTGGTGGTGGTGGTGTGGGGGAGGTGGGCCGATACCGGAGACGGCCTGCAATATGGCCCAGTGGCCTCGTAGGGGAATTCAATACAGCCATTGACAAAAGAAGGCTTCCTTTGTGGAGGAACCGGCCTCTTTTGGGAAGCTCTTCCATTTCCTTATTAATTGTCCTCTCATTAAAATAAAAGGAAGGAGAGAGGGCAGTGGATAGCGCGGGAGTAATGGTAGCTCTTCAGAGCGGCCCCCTTGTTTGGAAGCACGCCAGGGTCAAGTAGCACACAGTCCTCGCGCTGTACACGGGACGGAAAACACACTTTATGTATTTTATGTACTGCGCACACAGTTACAGGAACACACTCTCTCTCCCTCGAGCGGCCTTCTCTGCAGCCTTCCCACACATAGCAACACAAATCTTCCCGTGCAGATGTACTGCATCAAGACTCCGGGGGTCACTGCTTGGCCTCCGTCTCGCACCGCAGCTGTCAAGCCATGGGAGGAGTCTTCGGTTCGGGCCGCGGCTCGCTGATAACCCAACCAAACACACTCCCTTTAACATACTCCCTTGACCCTCGGCATAAAGGAGAATTGTATTACGGCTTCGGGTCATATTTTTTTGTAGTAATTGCGATCGTTTCTATCTGTTATGAGATCACAGCAACAAGTCAGATGGGGCAAGAAAACACAAGCAGTCGGCCAAACCGTGCAGGTCAAAGTTGAACCAAGAATCCTGTAAACACAGATGTGTTTACAAAAGACGGTTTGTGTCGTGTATTTAACCGCTCCCATTTATTTTTTAGTTTGTTTCAAACCTGAACGATCCTCAGACCGAGAGCACAGCGACGACCGAGATGATCAAATGACTGAATCATAATGTGCAGATCCATAAATTCCACATAGACTAGATTCAATTTTCATAACAGAGATGTTTTGTTATAGTATGAGAGACATATTAGTCACCACAGCCAAACTATCTGGTCATCTGTTGAATATGTCTCCCCCACCACTCTTTTTTTTGGGGGGGGGGGAGGTGGGGTCATAACTTCCACAGACATCCCCCTGTGCCCGAGACCCTACAAAAGACCAACTGTGTCGAATGAGAAAAATTGCAGGTGCACATTCCCCAGTGGTGTACTCCCTCTTGCCTCCCACTCTCCACACACATAGTAAGGCATGCAACACACATGCTGCCTCCGTGATCACTGCCCCTCATTTGGTGGCGGGAGGAGGAGGAGGAGGAGGAAGGGGGGTTCCAAGGAGATCCTTTTTCACTGTGATAATGCCCTCCTTTCTCTGCCCCGAGATGGACCGAGGAAAGGGTTGAAACTGGAGAGGCGAAGTGAGCGATGTCATTCCACAGCGAGCAGCGGCATCAAACAAAATGCCATGCCATTTGGATAGGACCGCTGCAGATGTTTCTCAGCTGCATGTCAGCCCCGTGGAAAGCACAATAGTGGGTGTTTTGTATGGGGGTCACGGTGGAGATCATGGGAGCCACCCTTTCAGATGAGAGGTCTAGATTTCCCTTCACCCATTTGATGCATTTGCCGTGTCATAAATGAGAAAAATTCTACACACGTTTAAACTTTGAAAATTCTAAGCAACAATGGCGGCTCCTGAAGAGCACTGAATGGCTGATCCATATTCTTATCCTAATCTTTTCTCATCCTGTTAATAATCCCACGACCCCACAAAACAATAAACACAAGCCCCTTGGAGGGCTCCCAATGCCGAGGTTGGCAACCACTGATATCACTGATATGACATAAAGCCTCATGGGTAATTTAGTCCAAAAACAATCTTATCTCACAAATCTGGACTCAAAATATAAGATAATTTATGATCCCACTCACATGCCATTCCCCAACCTATTTTGAGGTTAGAGTGTCCTGTAGCTTTAAGTTAATCTGATACTCAGAGAGCATACTGACGTTTTGGAAGTCTTAAACTAATCTATACCACCACAGAAGCTTCTCGGTAACAGGTTTGCCAAAGAATTTGCCTGTTTTCTGAGCGCTCGCCTGTCTCATTGTGTTACTGTATCACACGTTACAGTGCCGCACCTGCTAGTGTGACACTATGTTTGGCATGTTTTTGCCGTAAAAAAAAATCGCATTTTGCCTTCCTAATTCTCGCAGCTAGGGCCTGTTTTGTCGGGCTCCAATATGCCACGTTAAGAGTGGCGGCCAGATGATGCGATGCATGAGCACCACGTACATGTTGCTTCATACATATTCAGCGCTCATTATCGCAGCGCGCTAACCCCACGTCTGATACCTGTCATGTTGAATACAGCAAGGAATACGATCAAAGGGGATCATCACAGCCGTGTGGCTCAGATGTAGCGTAGCCACCCAGGCTAATTTCAGCAGCTCGGCCTTGATTGCATACATGTGGAATGAGATTATTCCCCACACTGTGGGTGGGTAAGCAATTTCTTTTCACATTTAACTGCAATACCCTTTTTTTTTTAAACCATCTTCCTGTTACGACCTTTTTTTATCTTGCTTTTGCTGTGTTACTTTTACTTTCTTTACAATTCCACCTTAACAATAATGTCACCTACACAGTGCCTTCCCTCTTTCCTGTTTTGTTTGCTGTACTCGAGTGGCGCTTTGCCAATGCTCACCACTTAGCTCTCCTACAAGCTTGCACAATTCCCTCTTTAGCCACTGTGACTCTACTGAAAGGGACTTTCCAGGGCTGTACAATATGGGACCACTGAAATGCCCTATGAGTTGGCTTGTGCTGTCCCATCGGAGAGGCTGGGACGCTGGGAGAGAATTGACACGAGATTAAATCAGTGTTACGCCTTCCCAGTGATGTTGTTGCGTTGGGAGGCGGAGGTGTGAGGGAGCGAGCAGGGGGCCCGATTCAAAAAAATTGTCATCCCTGAACGTAGGTGTGCGCGCCAGATAGCAATACAGCCCGAGGGTGACACCCCCCCGACCCGATGCATAATGTATTACAGTGGAGATGTACATGCAAACACGCATGTAAGAATAAACCAACCACAAGGGAGGTAAGAAAGGAAGCAGTTCCAGTAAGTACAGAAACAGGCAGACCTTAATCTGCTGGAGCCGCCTGGCACATCAGATTGCACCACCGTTTGGATTCTTACAGTATATAGGGCAGACCCCCACACCCAACCCCCAACGGCTTCCCCGCTTCATCTCACTAATAGATATTCAACTTTTTTCATTAAAAAAAAACCTTTTGAATTGTACTTTTCAGGGCTTTTATGTATGGTTTTTGTTAAAATAGTGCTAATAACACTAATTATCCGAGTCTAGTGTTACCAATACATGTTTGAATATGTGCTTGAGATTATGAATGTGGCTCCACTGGCACAAATAGTTTCAGAAATATCGACTAATGTCTTTGTTAACCTTAAAACCATATGCATGAAATCCCCTTTAAATTCAAAGAATCTCTTGTTCTTCATTATGTAAGTAAACATTACAGCACTGAGCTGTAATTGGTAATAATTCATGCTATTTGCCCCACGGATATGAAGATTCCACTCGCAGGAGTACGGGCAAGAGGGTTGGCTTCGGTTCATTTCCAAACGTGTACCGCCACAGAAAACAAATCACAGTAATTCATACAGTCCAGTCCTTGTGAGATGATACTTTTCATCGGATGGAATGCAAACAAGGACGCTACAAAAGAGAGCTTCAATTTCCTGTTTTTGTATTTGAATGGAAAAAAAAAATGCTTACTTCCCACAACCCCCAAATTCCAAACGAGGCTAAATTCATCATGTGGCCTTCACCAGAAATGGAAATTAAAATTTCTCCTCAAGATTTTATCAACAGCCAATATGCTGTTTTATGTGAATTATTTTTGCTCGACTCTCTGCTCGTTTCAAGTTGAAAAATCTATTTTTTTGTATCTACAATTGATGTGTTGTGGATTTATTGGGGTAATCTCAGTAAGATCAACAGACGCTGCCAAAGCAGAAAGTCATTATCGGTTTGCTTGTGACGGTGTGTAACCTGGTGGCCAGTTCAGCTCTATTTGCGCTCACTATTGCACTATTAATCCAGCTATAATGAGTATAGCTCCTGGGATCCATTCAGCCAGCGATATTGCCTGGTTTCCTATTCATTACTAGAGAAAGCATTCAGGTTCTCTCATCGGTTTGTGCCGTATCTCGTGTGAAAGGACCTCATGGAGCTTGTACAATAATGTGCGTTGCTATGGCGATAAATGAAGTGCAATCAAGTGTTCACATAAGTGGTGTTTCCTGACGTGAAGAAAGGGATTTAGAGGTATGCTGATGTGTGTGTGTGTGCTGAAGAAGATCTGATTTTTTCTTTTAAAGTGGGCACAAAAAATTCTTCAACGTTATTCAGCTGGTCTTGGTCAAGGATTTTGTTCACCATGGTTACAAGGAAACAGTCACTTATTAATTTGAGCAGTCTCAAAATTCTTATTAGAGTAAGTAAATATCAAATACTAAACACAAGTACATTTGGCACAATTTTGAGGTACTTGTATTTAACGTGGGTATTTCTATTTGATTATCATTTCTAGTGTTACTCCACTTAATTCTAGATGAAAATATCCACAAATATGATGCTTTGTTATAGATTATTCTCACTTCTACAAGCTACAACATTGAAATGATGCTTACATGTTGATGCATCAGTAATAATGTAGAATAACATCGCAAAGTAAAATTGTAAATGAGGTATTGCTACTTTTACTTAGGCAGGCATTTCTATATTTTAAATATAGATTCAGAAAATGTACAGATTAACAAAGAGGTCACCCTGGTCCTTTATGATTTAGAGTGATGACCCTTTCAGAGTATTAGTTGTGAATATGCACGGTACAAAAAAATAATAATAATGTTTATATAGAAGATAGAAAGTATCTTAAAATTTGGATTAAGGAGGTGTTAAGTTTTACAAGGAAGTATCGAGCTGTGAAATCTGAAGGAGGTGCCGCCAATTTAACAGTAGCTCCCTCAGGTCGTTTTAGGAAAGTGTGCCCGTGTTTTTTTTTTCTGTATTGATTGCTCGTCCCCTCCTGCACTCCGGTGTGTTCCCTGTCTGAACGCTGAACAACCTCCGTTTCCTGAGAGGTTTAGATTAGTGAGGTTACGCTGCAAGTCCCCGGTTCACAATGCTAAATTTAACCGAGGTCTTCCCTCCGGTGTGCTGTTAAGCAATTCCATGTGATGATGCACGGTTGAAAAGTGAGGAAAAAAGACCTCTTTCGCCACCCCTCGCACGAGACAAAAATCAGCCGGTTGTTTCTTTGCTTTGACCTCAATTACAATCAGGGCATGTGGTTCTATAGGGGCGCGTTGAGTCATGCCTGCACTGGGATCTGTGTGTGCGTGTGCGTGTGTGTGTGTGTGTGTAAGTGTGACAGGGATTGTGTTCATTTCGTACAGTAAGTGAGGGCCAAGGTGCATTAGTCTTGGCTGAGATGTTCCCTTGAGCAACGCCTGCACACGTGGGCGGTTACAGGAAGGAGGGAGAACGCAGTGAAAGGAGAGGAAATAGCCAAACCATGTCAGACATGACGGGAGCTGAACAAAGCCCAGCTCGCTGGCAGGAGCCGCCGCCGCCACCGCCATGGCATCAGCAACAGCAACAGCAGTCTTTCAAAAAACACTGATAGGAAGCAGGGCACCTCTGCTGTGTTTACATTCATGGAAGGAAAAATGAGAACCTGAATGTGTTCAGAATGAGCAGCTGCAAGTATTTTTGCAGCAAAAGTTCAATTTAAATTTAATTTAAATTCAAATTCAGCCAATAATAATGATAACAATAATTAAAAAAAAACCTTGAACAAAACTGAATGGGATCTGTGATTTCTCTGAAGCTGGAGTGGATTTGACCTGAGAAACTAATGTTGTAATTTGCACACCAAAGTGGTTTCGAACACAAGACCTTGATGTGAGACTTGCCTCCCGTTTTTTTCCCGCCCCTCGCCACGGCCATGCACTTAATGAATTGGAGTAGTGATTAATTAAATGAAAGTGCTCGCTGGATGGAAAGACACTTCACCCCTTGTGTTCCGAGTATGTGAATCAAGCCTTTATGGAGCGATGGCACCGTACTTGTGTTTGTTACTTGTGTGTCCGCGAAAACATCAGGTTAGTGTTCCCGCGGAGGTATATCACAGGGGAGAGGAGGAGGCTGCTGCGCTCGGCAGATTTCCCGCCATCTCCCGACCAATTTATTAACTTTCACAGTTATTAACTTTCATGGCGTCTGTCAATACACTGTTACCGTAGGAGAGGAGAAGCTGCTACTCTGTAATGACTGCTATCTTTTCCATTTCATCAGGTATCTGGAAAAAAAAAAACAGATCAAATGTTGAACACGCCGAGTTCGATCCAGCATGGTGCGCTATTCTATTATGACAGTATCTGCTCCTCCCTCCCGAGCTCATTTGTTAACACCGAGCAGCTAATTCCCCTCCAGGCATCATGGGCCGTTTTGACTGACGGATTGAAAACTGGCGTTTGCCTCCCCCCCAAAACAACGCCATCCGTCTTTCCCCCTCTGCTGGATTTGCCGCGTGGTGTGTTGCCAATTAACGTGTTCAAACGTGTGTCAGCGGGCGCAAGTGGAAGCAAAACAAATGGCTGCTTCATCCGGGGCATGTTGAACGGATATCTGGCTCCTGTCATCATGAGTTATGCTAATTGCGCTTCGCAGCATCGTCGGTCAAAGTGTCAAAAAGCCGTCGATTTGAGAAGTTTGTCCCGATCGCAGTCAGCTCATGGATTCATCATAACCGCCGGATGTTTCAATAAAATAGCTTATTTAGTCACATTTTTTTCCCCAGCAGTTGTCTGAACACATCGCTGATTCCGAGGCTCCGCTTCTTCTTATGAAGCACAAATGTTGTTTTATTGATGGCGTTCTCTTAAATGCTCCATCCGCAGAGTTCTTTGACAGTTCAGTTCCTGGATAATTTTGCATTCCGCGTAAAACCCTTTGAGATTTCACTCGCCCAAGGCCATATGTAAACGTAATTTACTTGGGAGAACAATTTGCCTGAACTGTTTCTCACTTGAAGATAAATAATCCCTCATGCATTATTGAAAATGCTATACTTTCCACCCCTTCTCCCTCAGTGTTTTACCTCCGTTGCAATTCAAAGTAGTCTGGCAAATGGCTCTTTTTTTTTTTTTCCCTAGAAAACGTCATTTGTTGCAAACTAGGATGTGGGTGTGACAAGCTGCCATTGGTCTAATCAAATAACGGCATCGAGATTCATGCGCTAATTAATCACCAGCTCTGGGGGCCGAACCCTTCCCGTGATTCTCGGTCGAAAAAGAGACATTTGATCTGTTGAATCAGCTCCCTTGCCGTCTCCTCCTCCCCCTCTTCCATCTATCTTCCATTAATTCAATGAAGTCAGAGTTCATTTGAATGTAAACCCCCCCCCTCTCGCACGCACGCATAAAGTTTTCACTTTGTATCATCTGCTGCTGAGCCTCCTTTTTAAAGATTAAAATATTACATCCTCGCACATTAATAGCTTAAACATTTTTACTGGGAACATATTCGGCACTTTGCCAGACTTTCCAGCTGCTTAATTGTAGGGAGCATTATTATTTATTGGGAAATTATGTGAGCTCGCGCACTTCAGCTGAAGCCTGAGAGTGATCTAAAACCGTGTTGTTGGAAGAGCCGTCACATGTCCTTGACATCTGTTTATCCGAGTGACGGAGACTTATTCGGAGCGACCCGTTGTAACGCTGTGCGGCGGTTGACCTTAACTCCTCCTCCGTGACACGTTTTTCTTGGGAGATGAAATGAAAAATGCGACTCCCCCCCTTAGGCCCCTGTTTTCTTACTAATGATGACTTTTAAATGTCACTCTTAGGTTGCTCACTCTGCACTTCGGTGCCGGTGGTTTACGGTAAAAAAAGGAAAAAATATATTGTGTCAGTGACCCGCGGATAAGCTTTCCACTTTAGCAGCAACATCTCTTACTTACCATCAAATCCACAATCAGAACAACGAAGCCTCCCCCTCCTCAGAGGGATTTTTAAGAGCTCTGCGGGGGGCCGACATTTTCCAAATGACCATTTTTCCCTCTGACCTTTCTGTTGCCCTTTCGGGTGAGTAATTGCGTTTTCTTTTCTTTTTTCTTCTTCTTTTTCTTCGATTCATTTGTGTGATGTCATTTCCAAGCATCATGATTAAAAACTCTGAAAGTAATGGAAGTATCCAGCGTGACCCCCTACCACTTTACCACTACTACTACTTCCCCCCTGTATTCTGCAGTGCACTCAGGAATTATCCAGGGAGACTCTGCAGAAGAGATACGCTCTGCATACGAATACTCTAAAGTATTAACTGGAGAGGGGGCAGGAGAGATAAAGGGAATATAGAACATAGACCGGAGATAAGAAAATGGACTTTCAATAAGACCGATTTTTTCCGATCGCTCCGTCGATGATGTGCACAGGTGGAAAGCGATAAGTGCAGAGTGGGGCAGGATACTGGCGCCGGCACCCGAGGAATATGAGCCCTATCAATCATCGCCTCCGGGCACAAATGTAATTACACTACAGTTGTTGACTAGGCGGGTAATCCGAGACACCACTGGCACGCGTTGCTTACATTAGGGGATTGCTGGTGCCCATGTTGACGGCGTCACGCTCGCTACTCTCTGATGTTTTTTTTGTAATGCCTTGGAAGCTGGCATGCATTGAGCCCTTTTGCATTTTCATGGTAGCAAAGGCCTAGAAGAATTATACATAGAGAGAAATTATAGAGATCAAATTAGTCAAGATTCACAGTATGAGGTTTCATGTAGGTAGGAATCATATCCAGGGCTTTTGTTAGGGTTTGTTTGCTACACTTTGAATGGCAGCTCTCCGGAAAGACAAACCGCACACAAGCATGACGATCGATAAACAAAGCAAAGTGAATTATTCCAATTTTTTTCATTCATCTAAATGCACCTACAGAAGTCAGCTTATGTTATTCTTTCTCTATGCTGTTATCAGTTTCAAAGACATTTGGTTCAGTCCAGACCCGTCATTTTCAGGGGGGGGGGGGCGTCTCCCCATTAAGAGGCACATAATTGATGGCTTTTATCACCGGAGTGAATACAATTATTCCAATTTGTGATGTTTCCATGGCAAGTGCGCTTTACTGTGTTGGGGTCTGATGGATTTCTGAGACAAAAACTAGCGACACGATAATGAGGGGCTTCTTTTGTTGTTTCACCTCACCGCCTGTCTTTGTGATTCCTCGTATTGGTCTCGCTTTTACTTTTCCAGAAACATTAGAAGTGGTGCTTACGTGACATTTGAAGAAGTGAAAAGCAACATATAAAGGCTGTTAAAATGCTCATGATGACGCTGTTACACCTCACTGTTTTAAGTCTATTTAAATGTGTGCTGGACAAAGTGGAATGGAGCCTCTATGGGAAATTATCATTATTACAGCTTCTAGAGGGAAACATGAGCAATCTCTACCTTCAGCTGAATCACCATCCTGTCATTTACTACGATTGCATGGCCGAGGGGAAAAAAAACCCATTTCACACTTTACTAAGAAAGGCAGAGCTGTTAATCACTTGGGTATTTGCTGTTGCAATTTTCCATAAATATAGTTTCAGATCCATAATATGTGCAACAAAATAATTTTAAACTCGAGGTCCGCTGACTAGTTGTTCTTTTTTCAGAGAAATGATGATTCCATTGAAGTGTTGTTGGAAGCTTAAAAAAAGTAGAGTATTTTGTCACACACTGATATAAGAGTCTCGGAGAACTTTGAGCATTTTTTGTTGTTGTTTCATTTATCGTTACCGTGGTAAATGCGACAATTCATCACGGTATTGATTTCAGGTGATATCGCCTCGCCCGGTTTTAACATGTGGTAAACGCTCCTTTTTCATCCACCCTGATGAATGTCCGCGCTCGTCCGTTCTGTGGCCCTTCGCAGCTCCGACGCTCGGCTGAAAGGATGTTTGGAAGGAAATCCATAACCGCCGCGGTCCTCCAACAGTCACTCAGGCCAATGTTTACGATTTCCCCTCGTTTTTTATTCCCGCCGTAAACACAGAACTCCTCCAGTCTGTCGTGCACATGAGTGTGAGACCTCGCAGACGTTCGCTCGCTCGGCCCTACTGGCCATTTCGACTGTAAACCGCAGATTTTTTGCCAAACAGACTCTCCGCTTGGGCTCGAGGCAACAAGCACCTTTTGACCCTCCGCCTCCCACCCGGGCGCGCTTAAATGAAGTGCATCATGTCACCTTAAAAGACACAGAATGAAGCAGCCGCTGTGATTTATAGTTTTCTAGCCTGGAAGGAAATTGTAACAATTTACATGTTTTTCTTTGTCTCCGTGTTCCTGTCTGTCTGTAATTTCTCACCCGAATGCCCGTGTAATGAATGTTTGTTTTCTCCCAGCCGAATGCAACGGCCGTGTCTATTTCCTTATGTGTGATCTGTGTCAATCTTGCGCTCTCTTTTTTCACACCTCCTGGCCTATCGAGGGCCCCTGTGGTATTGCTCATCCTCCCACTCCAGGCAGCCGGCATCCTGGCCGCCTACACTCTCTAGACCAGGGTGGACAACCCCCTTCTCATGTCAGACCTTTTGATTACGGGTCCTACCATCTCTTCTTGTGTTCTCCTGTAGGGATATACAGGTCGTTTTACTCAGCCGAACTCTAGGATGAAGTTGCTTCCAGGAATCCTTTAACTAGTGCAGAAGGAAGGAGTGTGAATAACTCAGACGTGTTTTTGTTTCCCCTCTGTGCAGCCTTTAGTCGAGCACCCATCCCCATGGCGGTGGTGAGGAGGGAGCTGTCATGTGAGAGCTACCCCATCGAACTGCGCTGCCCGGGCACGGACGTCATCATGATCGAGAGCGCCAACTACGGCCGCACCGATGACAAGATCTGCGATGCCGACCCGGCGCAGATGGAGAACACGCGGTGTTACCTGCCAGACGCGTACAAGATCATGTCGCAAAGGTAAGAACTTGCATGAACCTCGAATGCTGTTCTGGGACAGTGTTTGTTATATATATGATTTGCTTGTTGAAAACATGGTTTCCATTTCCACAAATACATCCTAGAATGGTTTTATCAGCGGATCCATAAACCCTTAACAGGTTGTCTAAAAGAGTCTTACTATTAATTATGAAAGTCCAGGATTAAACGGTTCTCACATAAATCTAAATGCAGTTGTGTCCAGGTTTATTCTCATTTCAATGTAGTCTAAGTTTGGAGTGGTTCCTCAGACGACCACCTGCTCTTGTAATTCTCCCTGAAGTAACAGGATTTCAGGAAGTAAACAAATGATTTACAGATGATGCTAAATTAAAAACAACCCCAAGAGTCTTGAGGGAAGAAGTCTTTTTATCTCTCTTTTTTTCTTTTTTCAGTTTATATTCCTTACACAATCATTTACAAATCAGTTTGACTTTGGTTTACGTCATTTCCATTTATATACACACATCGTGTTTCACATTAAGGGTTAATTGAGGCTCTCTTATGTTAAGTAATTTATTTCCTCTATAGGTCACAGGTTTTTCATATATAGTCCCCTTCAGAATCACAGCATATGAATATTTGCATTTTCACAAGGAAATTAGAAATTGTATTCTTTTAGAAATCGCCTCCAGCTGTTAAAAAAAAGCAAATCTTCAGTTCATGAGAGATTCTGTCACTCACAGCTGAGGTCTGCTGAAATGGAATTAAATGCGGCTCTCCTCGAGGCATGTTCTTCTTCAAGAAACAACTGTATTTATTGATCTTACTCACTTTAGACACTATGGAAATGAAATGGCTTTGTGGGGAAAGTGGTGCACAGATTATAGAACATAGAACATTGAACATCTCATTGAATTGAACTGTGCGACAAATATCAGTATTTGTCACAGAGGTGAGAAAAAAAAGAAAGAAAACGACTATCTCTTACATAGAAAAGCCATTAGTGGCTTTTGAAATGAATATAAAAAACATCTTTAGGTTGGTGTGTGGGTTAGTAATGTACCTTGGCTGAAGAATCCAAGGATATCAATCAATCATCTTCTCACACAAATCATTATCAGTCATTTTTCAAAATTAAAAAAAGGGCTCCATGAACTTCACTGCCACGCGTTCGCTTGTTTCCAGTTATGACCCCGTTGTGCACAAAACCCGGGACCTGGAGACCTATTCATCAGGGCAGACACAGCGTAGCTTCACCGTGCTTGGGTTTTGCAGTATAATGAATCGCTACCATTAAGGTAATATATACACAAGTTTCAGGGTTTTACCAAGTAGTCTAGAATCAAGAAAATGTAGAGCTCAAGGCAGGTGCATCGTGAACATATGTATAGTCCATCTTGGCTCTTTTGTTGACTTATTGCAGCACTTAGAATGGATGGACTTTATCTAAATTGCTACTCTGTTAACTTTTGTCCACTTTTTGTCCACCAAAGCTTTGGTTTCACATTGGACGGACCCCTTTGAGAATACTAATGGACCTTTGGGCTTTATCAAACAATTGCTCTTGGCTTTTTAGTTTGGTACCATGGAGTTCAGATAATCAGCTCTGTGAAAAGCAGCTGATGGTGAAAAGAGGTAGTTTGAAACATGTTGTCAGATAATTGATGCACCCTGCGGCTCCCTTGTTCTCCAGCCACCAACTCAGACGGAAAAAATCCCTGCAGGAATGAATCAACGGGTCCTGCTACTGTCAAGAACACAAAACTAACAGCAGGGAAAAAGCAAGTCGCTTCGGCGTCGCGTTGCTACCGGGGGCGTTACCGTGATCCTAAAAGGTACCTACAACCAGATTCCGAGCCAGAGCATTTAGTCTTCGGAGAGGAAGTTGCTAAGTGGATGAAAGGTGTGGGTGTTGTGGGGTGAAAGGATTCAATGATATTTGTGGCTGCAGCGACACAGCTACGCATTAGCATGCAGAGGTTAGGGTGGCGAACGAACGTTACCCCAGACTATTTCATTGTGGAGCTGTCAGGGCCGTTGCTAGGCACCTGCGGCTAAGCTCATTATGGTTAAAAAGAAACAAGAGCGGAACAAAAACAAGCAGCCTGAACAGAAAAGGTCTATAAAAGTTTGACTTTAGATGCAGAGTGTTTGAGGACAATGTGATGTAGATCTGATGTACCGATCTTGCCATTGGAGGATCATTTTCAGCGTTGCTTTCTCTTTTTAACTTGCAACTAACACTTTGATCAGATTTGTAGCTTGTAAGCACACGATTTTGTAATTCCTAAATGTGTTTTTGCTTCACTAGCGTGTACACCTTATAATATGAGTCAATATCAACAGTGATGCAAGCACCCTCTTTCATTAATATTTTAGCTTGATTTTCCACAGCCGCCTCAGCCTTTCCTGTCTCTTTCCTCCCCCTCTATTGATCACGCAATATGTTTACAGGCACACTAACAATGTAATGGTGTTATTAAAGCATTAAAGGCAACGCCAGTTTAAAGCAAAAACGTGTCAACGCTCTCCGGTACTCTGCAATGGCGTCAATGTCTCCAAACATATCCTTGGCATTTCTGGACTCTATTATCCTATTGACCATAGGATAATGGATTTATCAGTCAGATAAAATCCAAACCGCTAACGCCCTCTGTACACAGAGAGCAGACACAGTTTGGCTAGCCGGAGTGATGCAATCTGCAAGGCGTCTTTCAAATAGAAAAGGTGTTTAATATGAAGGCCCTCTGTGGTGCTCGGGAACAGTAGGGGTCGACCTTCTCACAGCAAGGTGGTGACAATGTGAAACGTACATGCACATTCAACGCAGGTTTTGTGTTCTGTTCACACTGGTTAAGTAACACACTTTAGTATACTGCAAAAAAGTCAATGCAAAAAAGTCTAAAAAAAAGTCATTTATTAGTGGTGTAACAATTTATTTTACTTTATTGCAACGGTCATAAACATAAAATGGAAAATTTGACTCAACCCATCGGAAGCATTTAGCAGCAGTGAGCACCCAGGGAGCAACTTGGGGATCAGTGCCTTGCTCAAGGACACTTGAGGGCATTGAACGACCACCGAGCCACAGCCGGCCCCACATTAAATAGTTTAGAACTTGGGGCACAGCAGCGTCGGTGACAAGATTGCCCGCTCGTCCAATCTGATAATGCTTCATTTAACGACGATAACCAGGTTGCGTTACCTTTCAAATCCAATTAGCATTCCTGTGAATGCACTGATAGTATTTTCCTCTTGTGGGACTCGGTTCCCTCTTTTCTTTTTTTCCCCGCCCCTAGCCTGTGCACCACCTGCCTCTCCTGCTGGCACCAGTTAAGTCGTGGTGACTGGCAAGTGTGGTAGTTAGCATTCACATCCCGTCTGAAGATGAGCCACGCTGCTGCCGGCTTAGTCTGCGTGCCAGGCTCGCATCCATCACCGGCAAATGCCCGGCCATGTCACAGGCTCCCGCGAGCTGTCAATATACATTTAGTCAGCTCAAACCCCCCCCCCCCCCCCCCACTCTCCCCCCGTCACTAACGGCGCTCCATTGCTATTCAGCTATCAAACCCAAGTGCTACCTTTTTCCAGTTTAGCCCACTCGTAAAGGTGTATACTGGGCCACTCCGGCAAGGTGTTTGGTTCCATTACGGTCTTCTAAGCGAGCGTCAATAGCAGCCTGTATCGGAGTGATAGCACACCACTGGGTTTGTGAGTGCTGTAATGCATCACAAAATAAAGGTTGTCTCGCACCATGCTGTGACGGGATGAAATGAATGGCTCTCTTTCATTAATCCCACCCCCCCTGCCTTTGTGCCGAGCCGCATCACGGCTGTGCAGCATCCACGGCCTCTGGATAAACACGTCACCTATAGGTGGCAGAGCTAGGCGGAGGCTAATGATGCTGTAATTGAAACGTGTTACCGAGGATTAATTCGGCACAATTTTGTCGGGGATGGGGTTGCATATTTGCATAGTACACATACTGCAGCCTGTGTGTTATTTTTTTTTGTAATCATCGCTGTTCCCTTGTGGGCTATTTTTAGGAGCTTATTGTTTGGGAGCTGAGGCTTCTGTTGAATCCGCCTCCCTTTCCGAAGCACGGGGAAGATCTCGTAGCATTTCCCACTGTGTGAAATCACAGGAGAGCACCAGGCACTTGTGCTATCAAACCACAGTGACCCTTTTCTCATCAGAGCCCCAGTGTCTCTCTCCTCCCTCTTCTTTTTTTTGTGTGTGTGTGTACGCCTTTTCCTCTCCCTTCGGCGGTGTGGCCTTCACGGCCAGTAATTACAGGCTATATCAAAGCTATATATCACCTTATATCTCAGCAGACCTCAGCAGGCACCTTAAGGGACAGCTGATAGCATTGTGGCAGGCTTGTGCACGAACCCTGAAGGAGAAAAGGCAGGTCAGAAAGGTGCAAACCCACCAGACACACACATGAACAGACTCGTCCCTATCTGTCCAGACTCTCCTTTCTTGTCTTTTGTAATATTTTTTTTCTCCCCCCTCTCTGTGGAATTTTTCTTCCAACTGCTGTGTCATCACACCTGTCCTTTCAAGGAACAAAGAAGAACAATAGATATTTTTGTCTACGAGCATTTTGTGTCGATGCTGATGACTCTAATGATGAAGGTTAATAGATATCACAGCTTGATGAGGCTCTGGAGGACGATAAAACTAAAATGAGCTCAACCTGTGATTTGAACCTGCTGGCCTGGTGACAGTTTGACATTTGACAACCTTCCCCGTTAATGATGTTTATGTGCAGAATAAATGCTTCCAGGGCATTATTTACTTCAGCACACTCCGAGACAAATGGCTCCTCTCCCGCCGGATGAAAACACGCGCTGACAGAGGGACAGGAATGATTGAGGGATAAGAAGGGGAAAGCAGATGGGAGGATCCTTTCTCCTTTGCCCGTGATCTTTCCCATACGTTCCAGTTCTCATTATCCTTGACTTCTGACCTTATTTCAGAGTTGAAGGATTTGATGGGGCATTTGTCTGAGCAGGAGAGTAGGATTAACTCAAGAATCGCCTGTGTTTTTTTTGTTGTTGTTGCCCATTTTCATTTAAATGCTCCCATTTCAAGCAGAATGTTACAGTGTTTCTGGGAAGAAAATAAAAAAACCATGAGGTCCAGACATTGCCTGTTTGCCAAAAATACTAGAGCATGGAATTCCAGGGGGGGAAGCTAGGCTCCACACTAGACACTTAATTTGAATTATGCAAATTACAAATCCTATTAGCTAAGAATTTCTGTTTAAATCAAGCAGGAAACATTCTTCTTGAAGTAACAAAGTAAAAAAATTGGAATTCGGGACTCAGAGGTGGTGGCACACAAACATGCAAAACACAAACAGGATGGTTGTAATTTTAACCCGCTTAAGACACAAGCACATGGCTACCTATCCTCCCTTGCCCTCGGCTCCGAGGGTGGCCCGGCTCGGATGAGAATGTGACCATCTGCTTCAGACTCTCCCACATGTCCGTTGTCCTGCTTCTGTTGTTGCCATTTGATCATAGTGTGCAGACAGGATATCGCACTGTTTTATCAGATATGAAATTATGAATAGCGTTCATTGGGAGGGGAGGGGATCCGGTGTTATGAAGTTGCTTCATGGGAAATGTAGAATACAGTGTTTTTGGAGCTTGACCCAAATAGAAATCAGCATCTCTATAGACCTTTGGTTGTGCAGCTCTAAATTAAGCCTTTAATAGTCTTTACTTTTTTTGTAGCTTTAATGATGTCTTTTCTTCTGGATGCACCAAAGAAAGCCGAGACGCATTCACATTCACATAGTTGCCTTAAATACTTAACATCGTCTTTAATATAAGCAAATAGACAGCTCCCATTGACATTAAGAGAGAGCTTATCATGCTGAGCAGATGTGAGCATAATACCATCATTGCTCATGCATGACCCCCACAGCTCTATCAGAAGTGGCCTCCCGTGTTTAAAGTCAAGGTTTGCATAAACATTTAACTCCCCAAACAATGGGATGTCGGATGAATTAATGCATTAATGCCGGAAATGTAAATATCACGCAGGTGCTGCCTCAAATTAAAGGTCCTGTTTGGCAGATTGGGCGCCAAAGTACATAATCACATTGAAGGATCCACCAGCACTTCTGCCTTGATCCCGACTGGTCATCCCAAACTAGATGCATACAGAATATTAGATTAGTGCATATTTTGCATCAATCACTCAGCAGAGATTCTCTGAATTCCTGACAACAAGCGTTTTATACACCAGCCTCTCCCTATTAATGCAAGAGTCATTGGTTTGTCTTGCGTATTCTTTGTCGGAGGCTGTTTTTCCATGATACAATTATGTGTTGAGCACCTGACAATTACCGAACAAAAACATGACCGATGAGCACAGTGGGGGACAACCGCCTGTTGTAATCGTATGAACAAATAGAGAATGGTGGGTGGTGTTGCAGCCCGCATTAATATGCAAAAGGATATTATTAAAGGGTCTGACAGAGAGGGACGATTAAAAACTCCTTTCGCTATAAAGCAAATGTTTGTAATGAACACGTTTGCAAAGTTGTTTGGATGATGGTCAGTATTTAAGCCATCTTTCCATCTCTGCATGTTCACCCCGTGGCCCTTTCTTTTTGTAAGGACTTTTTAAATCGAAGAGATTTATTTCTCCCTCTATTCTCTATCCCTGCATTGGATGACATCACCTGACATTCATTATCCTGTCTCATTTTTTTTTTCAGCCCCTTCCTGCCTCCGATCTTACTCCAATCCTCTTTGATAAGAGATTGCCGCATTGAATTTTGGCCAATTAGTTGCAGTAAATTTCAAGCCTGCAGCCCATCCAGTCAGCCTCCAGACATGGCCATACATACGAGACTCCGGGGTGATTAGATGGGAAAGGAAGCCCGGGTTGGAAAATAGGGTATGTGTAAGGCTATCTCCCCATCAGAGCTGGATTGGTATCTCTTAGGAGATCGAGATAAAAGAGGAGTGGATTGACTCCAACCAAGCCAGTGGTTTTAATCGACTGCAACGGTGTCCATTTTTAGATTCTGATGCCCCATAGACGTCGTTTGGCCCTACAAGTTGAGCACTTTGCCAGAAGTTTGCGAGTGTCCAAAAATATTTGGATTCCGGACACCCTGCGTATTACCCCCGGGAAGCCCCAGTCCGGTCACACAGTCTTTTGCTGTCAGATTAATAGCCGTCACGGTGGTGGCTAACTAGACATGGGGTTTTATATTGTTTTGAAGAAAGTGGAAGTAGGAGGCCTCAGTCCATTCGTCAGCGAGGGGAGTGAGTTTCACTTGGATGGGTGCAAACAGTAAAGAAAGGGCTAATTCAGACAGGAGCAGGTGGTTAGTCAGAGTGCAGGGAGCCGACTCGCCTTTTCCCTTCCCTCTATCTGATATTTGCCCTTCTCTGCACTCCATAGTCTTTCATCCTCCTTCTTCCATTTTTCTGCTTCTCCTTTTTTTAATTGGCAGGTAGGGCCGAGGCAACATACACATTTCATGACTCTTGCTTTTGCTCTGAAACGGTGGCTCCATTTGTTCCCCCTGCAGTATGCAACTATAGATAGATATTCAAAACACATTTTCTATGATGCTTTCCTTCATAATAGCATCTGCAACAACCCGTATGAGTTTATGCCCAGTGTACTTTACCCACTTATGGGAAGTATGTTCCTTTTAGTACCACTTTTGAGCTAATCCATTGTTGTGTTTTGGTGCCCTGGGGCTGAATGGCTCATCAACTTCCTTTCAACTTGATTGTCAGAACTAGCATTGCATTTCTAATTCCTAAAATGCTATTTTTATGTGCAATTTTCTGTACAGCTTAAAATAAGTGCTTCAGTCTTAGTTATGGTTGCAGCAGCACTGAAGTATCCATGTCTAATTGAATCCATCTTATTCATCACTCACTTGAAACAAAGGCAAACATCTAAGTAATGTTTTACCACAGAGTCGGCATGTAATTGAGGGTTATCGTGTTGCTGAATGAAACTTTCAGTGTCTCTACAAACACAAAGGCACCTGCCTTTATGTTTTTGCATCTCTGTGTTTGGCTTGGTGACTGTTCTCCAAACCTGCTGATGGAAATGAGTTTAGTTTGTGCATATCCATTAATGATCCATTAGATTGTTTTTTCTTTCTTATGTTATGGCATCCAGCAATTCAAGGCATCTAAATCAACCTCGGTGAGTCGTGTCTTCCTCTGATCGGGACTGTGTTCTTATGTTAAGTCTTTTGAAAGCGATGTTTGGCCATGAGTCATTTCTAAGCACCGTGCAGCCGTTGATCAGACTCTCTCCCACAATAAGAATACACAGCTCTCTAGTTCTCCTCTACAACTCCGGATTCCCAGCATCACTCATGGATATTTAAAATGTGTGATCGCTCGTTGGTGTCCGTGCGCAGGGCGACGTTCGTCATCTGGCTTTGTTTGACGATAAACATTGCTTGAAAATGACTCGTCTTTGAGAGTTTAGGCTGCAATGAGGTAGTGTAGCCCCATTGCAATGATAGATGGCTCAAAGTGCTTGACTGGGAAAGCCTCCAGCCTTTGCTCAGCCCAGCAATTCTAGGCACATTCTACCTCTCTTAATCCTGCCGTCGTCCCCTCTCTCTGTCGCTTCCCTGTCCTCTCAATTACAGTTCAAGCAGAATCATTTCTGTCGCCCTCCTCGCTGTTTCTTTTATTTCTCCTAATATTTCTTATGTGGGGCTGCATGGTGATGTAGTGGGTAGCAGTGTCGCCTCACAGCGAGAGGGTCCCGGGTTTGATTCCAGGATCGGGATCGGGTTCCTTCTGTGTGGAGTTTTCATGTTCTCCCCGTGTAAGCGTGGGTTCTCTCCGGGTTCTCCGGCTTCTTCCCACAGTCCAAAGACATCCGTAGGTGCGAATGTGAGTGTGCATGGTTGTCTGTCTCTACATGTTAGCCCTGCGATGGACTGGTTACCTGTCCAGGTGAACCCTGCTTTTGCCCAATGATAGCTGGGATCGTCTCCAGCCCCCCCGCAACCCTGAATACAGGATAAGCGGTAGACGATAGATGGATGGATTTCTTATGTGGCTTTGTTGTGTCACCCCTTTTTCCTAACGAGCTAACGCCGGGCATGAATGAGTAGCCGAAGTCTCCGGGTGCTTTATTTTTTTTACGAGTGAGGCCCGAAAGTGGCATCTGCATTCAGCCCGCGTGCCCTCTCAAGTTGGTGAGACGAAATCAAGAGGGTGAGACGAGGAGCGGTTTCACCTCGTTTCCTTTGCGACTCTCTGATGGCTGTGCACGGTTAGCGCCCCACAAAGGAGCTGTTTTATTAGCACGGTCTCATTCACCTGCAGTCACTGCTTTCATCTGCTTCCTCCGTTCCCTTTTGGATCTAGACTGAATGTTCCAAACGGGGGGACTTAGCGTTTTTGAATCCTATTTCCTCTTTATCTAATTACATCTCAAACTCGATTTCTTGGTAGATATATTCGTTTTGAACATGACAAACAACGGTCATCCCTCCGATTGATATTCAGATTCTGGACGCGCCCGCGTAGTTAATGCGCAACAGGAAGCTAAAACACAACGTATCAATCTTTAAGACGAGAAACTGATGACACACTTGTAATCAATGTTTCATAGCACAGTTGCATAATTCACTTTGATCTCGCACGAGCGGCTGAATATTCATAGAGTTTGCCACTTGAACTCCATACATTTCCAGTAATCCATGTGGAAATATTCAGCAGTCAGCTTGTATCTGGAGGGTTTCTGTTGGTTGTGCATTGACTTCCAGTGTGTTTAGGGTTCAGTATAATAGATTTATTTAATTTGGCATCCCTAAAGTGAGCGACGGATTATCACAATCAGGCTAATTGGCCATTTATTACCAACGACCACCTCATTTGAGGCATTTAGAGACGTTTTTGACATCACTTCCTGGATTTAACCTTTTGTCACTATGGAGTTTCTCATACGTCTTTATATTTGCTTTTAATAGTGTTTTCCTAATTAATTAAAATTTGAAGGATGTGGCTTTGCAAGGCTCGTCTGTCGCTGCCTCTTTAAGTTTTTATTGTTAATTGAATCGATAAGGTCCTGGTTGTTGTCCCCTTTCAGTCTCAGGTCAAGTCTTCAGAGAGCTACGTCTTAAATGAGTCAGTCCCACAAGTGTCCAAGTGTCAAGTTGGCCCACTCTTCGAAAAATATCTGAAAATAATAGCTTTTTCCTGTTTTTTTTTTCCCCATTTTATTTCAGAGATATTGAAAAGCGGTGCTTGGCAGCAACCGTTTCCATTCTCAAAACAAATCGTTCCTCTCAGCCGGCATGTCTCAACCTTATCTGGCCCGTGAGCTTGTTTTTATGTTCTCCAGAAACTAAAGTTTTGGGAACGCCTTATCTGAATTTGAGAATATATTTCAAGCTTTTTGACAAAACAATCTCACCTCGAGGTCCATTTAGTAGGTGTTCTGGAGCTTTTGATCACATGCTGATCCGGTCTTTGTGATATGATCTATAATTGTGAAACTAAAAAATATGACATAAATAACGATAAAAGCTTGTGGGTTTCTAGTGCCTAGGTTCTGCCGTGAACTGCTCTGATGGAAGATCTGTCCCCCCCCCCCCCCCCCCTTTAATTGCCTCCCACCCTCCCCCACATCACTCTACCCCCATCTCATATTCAGTCTAGCACACGTTCCTGGTGCGGGTTTCATCTGTGTCTACAATGCCGTCTCCTGCTGGCCCCGTACTTGCTTGTGAAAACTAATTATGGCGGGCTATTTTCTGACCGGGGAGCGTGTCGATATTACACAGTGGGAGAGCTCTCACTTACCCCCGCGCTGCATTCTTATTCATGAGCCTTAATTCTATCGATGGCGTCCTCAGCCACTGGACCGTGGTTGTTCTTTACTAGGGTGTGAGTTTAAGGAAAGTGCTTGTAGCTGCCACAGAGTACCATAAAGGAGTGTAGCTTGTAGCCGTGCCCACTCACCGTTTGCTGTGAAACATATTCAGAAGTACTGTGAATAAAGCGAGGAAGAGGGCCTTTTGTGGGTGCTGACATGCACCTAAATGCACATGCTCATTGAGGTGGGGGCTGAATGACTGTAGCGTAGGCGGAAAGGAACGTGATGCTGAGCTCTGGACTTTTAGAAGAATAGGCCTTGGCAAAACCCCAAAATACATCGCATCAATTCTAAAATCCAAGCTTGCTTACTTAGTTCACTAACACGGCAAATACATTTGCGTGAACAACTTGGACCGGGGTAAATGTAGTTGCTCAGAAAGGATCGCTACCTGCAGTAATGGACTTTCAGCCCCCAAAATACTTAGTAAGTTACTCTACTTTGTTTTCTCTCTATGTCTGTACTGGAGGGAAGCATTTTTTGCTCGACCCTTCACTACGCTTTATCTATTTTTTGGTTCCAAACCACTCAAAAATGACACGACCAAAATGGTCAAAGTATTTGAGAGTGCGGCTGCAATCTTTATCTGTATCAAAGCAAAGTGGTAGAAGGATACACGGGAAATGTGTGGAAGGAAGGGGGTGAAACAGTGAGATAGAAAGATGGATGTGTTGTTCCTTCTCGGCTGCCGGAGCTGTCGCCGATTTACTTAACGCCCACCGTTCCCAGATACTGAACAATGCGGTTCCATTGCAACCTGGGCATTTGTTGCTCTTATTCTTATGTATTTAAGCATATTTATTATCTTTTTTCATCATGATATTTTCATTCATATGTCTGAGATGATATTGTGGCTGTATGTCTATCTGTCCACCTTGGTTGCCTTTTCCAAGGATGTTTATTTGACATCACAGTTTACACTGTTAAACGGATGGAACAAGTGTCGATTCCTGTTGGGAAATTCGGTTCAGCTTAGTAACAGACCTAGAAAACAACAGACTGTTAGTCAAGTTAGCTCGCCTACCCACTTGTCTTGCTTCGTTAGACGGCCTCAGGCCAGCAAAGATACAAGAAATGAAGGAATTAGCTGAGGACAACACGTTTTATGTTCCGTACAACAGCGCAACAAAATGCGCTCCAAAAACACCTTTTTTGGGGTGTTTTGCAATAAATCTTCTGCCTCGAACAGACGTTGACACGGAATACATGCCGTAGTTGGGGAAACAAGCCGGGCAGAAACAGACAGACAGGGTGACACTCTCTAGACTTTGTTTTCCACCAGATTGCGACTCCCCTCCTCCTCCTCGGGCGGTATCTCGGGAGGTTGGTATGCAAGTTAAAAGGCAGCTAAATGTCTCAGCTTCCCTTGACAGATTTAGTGGGACGTTGGTAGTGCGTGGGGTGAAATCCAGGGAACGCCTTGTCACCTCTGTGAGTGCAGGAAAGGGCCAGAACTACATCAGTATTTGCACTTGTTGCTCCCTCTTTGTTCACCTTATTCGCACTCGTGCTCTGCCAAACGCTGGCTGTGCATAAATCGCAAGCAGTCGCCAGTAAGGCTTCTGAATGAAAGCTGGAGGAAGATGTAGTAGTAAAGAGCCTGTTATGTTCCCACACGATGTTGAAACCCAACATTGACTATCGCGTTTGTACAATGACTCGGTTGGTGGTGAGAGATCGAAGGAAGATTCATTCTTTGTCAAGAAAAATAAGTGTAGAAATCATAGAATGAAGACACTCTTTTGTCATTCATGCTTTGTGAAGTATTGAAGTTGTCTGTGCATCCACGGGTACATTCTCAAAGTCAAACTGGCAACTTCTCTGTTATAGACACAAATATTACAATAGTACAACAAATTGTTTTTCAATCAAAAACAAATTGACAGAATAGTGGATAATGACATAAATAATGTCAGAAATATGCACTGCAGCTTTTTTTTTACAGCCTTTGATCTTGAAAATGTAAAAATGTTTACATACTTAAGGTGTATTTGCAGCCCCCATCAGCATAATTGATATATCTTGTACTGAATTAGGGCCCTTTGTGCCTTTCTGAACCCAGTAAATTACTTTCCCCTCAGACTAAAGTTGTGAGTGACAGTACCTCGGGCATATTGACTCAGGAGACAGGAGAGTTCAGTCAAGCCCAAGCTTTTAATCCCAACAATGCTTCCTTCAGGACAATTCCTTAAGACCCGCGGTGATTTCCTGCATGCCAATGCGAGCCTGGACCCTTGCCGAGCTATCGACGCCTGACCCCTCCTGTATCGAACGCTGAGGTTACTCATAACCCCTGCTCGTCTTTCATTATTGAGATGTGAATGAGGAAGGTCGCAAGGGTGGGGGGGGGGGACTCATCGATCGGTCAACACAGGAATATTTGATTGTTGCTTGGGTGGCTCTGCCAAGACACTTTTGTCCATGACAACAAAGGTGGCCATTTTGAATGCGTAAAAAGGTTGAAGTGAGCATTGAAAGGTACAGTTTTGAAAAAAGGCTGGTTGAAAACCCGCAAGGTCACGCTCAAGCTCGTCCTCTCTGTTTGTTTTACTTGAAGGATTACCGACACAAGAAGCAGCCGTAAAGAGAGGTTTATTTATTGCTTAACCTTGTGGCTTGTAAAGATAGAGTGGTTTGTTATTAGAGGCACCTATTCGTCCCTCTTTCGTATGAGGTAATTAGGAGCTAAACGCCCTCGTAGACGCTAAGCACTGTGGGGGACCGTTTGTGAGGCAAAGCGGTTTTAGGCTTTGAAAAAGAGCTTTGAAGAAGGAAAGTGCTGGAAGCACATCCTGGCCCAAGTCGGACATTGGAAGTTACCATGGTGACAGGGACTGGAAATAAAAAATCTGTACTTAAAGGCAGGCTTTAGTGTGTGTGTGTGTGTGTGTGAAGGGAAAGTGAGAGGGGGAGAGAGATAGCGAGGGGATCAGTGATACAGTATGCGTATTGATTTGTGTGTTGATTAGAAATCCAGAGAATGGATTGATATTCTATTTGAGTGCTGCTGTGAGTAGTTTTGTGTTCTTTGTTCAGACGAACCTCAGCATTTCCTCCGATTTAGTTGAAATAGAGATCGAATGGCGGTCCACGGAACGGATTAGAATCTTTTTGTTGTCCCCGCGCCGTGCACGCAGCCACATAAGCTCCCCAAAGGACTTCTTTGCCTCCAACCGGCAGCAGACGCCGCTCTTTTGTGTGTCACAAACAGGACTCAATGCTGTTTTTTCCAAAAAAAGTCAAAGCGGGTTTCTGCCTTTCTGTTTTTATCCCACATCCCTTCGCCTGAAGGCCAGCGCGGCGGCGGCACCTCGGGGGTCGCCAGCCGAGGATTCTTGACGCTCGCAGAGATTCTCTCGAGACGGGGCTTCGGATCTCAGCAGGATCGGTTCAAAGGGCTAAACTTGGTCAGCAATTCAATGGGGCCTGTCACTGGAATATTTCAGGATGGATTCCTTTTATGCAGTAGGAAGGGCTTATTGATTGCATGCATGATTGTGTGCCGGCCTGTCCGCAGAGATGCTCACACATACATGACTTCAATTTAGCCACTGACGCACGTGCACAGCTACACCCATCAGAAATGTCACTCCACACCCTGCACAATAAATTATTGTTTAAAAGAAAAAAAAGAGCCAGTCCTCCTGGAATGAGGCTTAGCCTAAAATGGCTCTATAGGCTGAAAATCCCAAGGGCCTTTGCTGGGGAGATAAATCAAGCATCACCAGGAAGATAGGGAGCGGCATCATCTGTTGACAAGAATAGAAAAATTCATCCTGGAAATCGTAAATCATTAGACGGGCAGGCTCCAGTGAATAAGCCTCACCCACCAAACACATCGATTGGTGAAGTTATTGCACATTTCAATCCTCCCTTCAGGCACCTGGAGGGACCCCGTGGGCGGAGATTTACATACACAGACCCATGGATTGGACACTTCTGTTTTTGACAGATATTTAAATCATACCCTACGCTTTCATTAATTTGTTTGTTTACAATGGAGATATAATGAAAAAATGTTTTTAGGCTTGCGTAACGACGTCGGTGTCTGCAGGTCACTTTGGTGGTGTGGGTGTCTGTAAATGGAGTAGGAGTGAAAGCCCTATTCCAATCAATGCCCATTGTTCTCATAGCAACAGATTTGAAAACACGTCTTAATTAGCTATTGTTGGGGAGAAAGTGGAAATACCTTTTTATTTTTCATTTTTCTTCAATTTTAACTGGTTAATAATGTCTCAAAATAAAATGCCCGCTGACTCCATGCATATAAATTACATTCAGTTCTATATTCGTTTCCAGGGTGAGAACTTTATTGAAGTTGTTTTGCTTTGATTAAATACCATCCATACAATTTGAAAGCCTGTAAGACAATTGACATGTTACTTAGTTATTATAACCGAGCGAAGCGGCTACCCCATGGGAAGCCATATTATATCTTATGAACTGTCACAAATTGTATGTTGAGTTGTCAGTCCTCCATGGCAGAAATCCCCGTTGCCTTGTTTCACCAGAACAGTCAGAGGATATATTGACAGGAGTGCTTGTGCTGGCGTTTTAATTAACCGCCGTCAAAGCTGCTGCATCATACAAATCATCCATCTCAGCATGTATGATGACATAATTTACATACGACTCTGCCTCCCGACCATTTCGCTAATTAAAGCCTCGGTGTGGAAGCAGCGGTGACGATTATGCTGATTAGCTGTATGGAAAATGTATAATTTCAATAAACATGAGTGGTTGATTCACAGGCTAAAACAAAGAAATAATGCATTATTTATATGGAAGTTCCACTGTGTGTGTGTGTGTGTGTGTGTGTATTTCTGAGAAAGATTTAAACTAATATTTGCAGAACTTGGAATTCGCTATCAAATTTAAATAAAACATTGCTCTTTGCTCTATTTCGAGCCGCGCATTTCCCCCGATGCGTATCTCCTGACATCCAAGGACACTGCCGAGGATAATTCTGATGAGTTTATCTCTGCCCTTTAGAGCTGGAACTCAGACTCTCTTGTCTGCGCTCCATAAGAGCACTCGCTGCCTTGAAAGACAGATAAGCAGCCCATGTGAATGCATTTATGAAGAGGGTCTAGCATCGACGTCAAAGAGAATTCATCATACTATTGTCTTCAAAAACACGGCACCAGCACGTGAAAGTATATAATGGAGCCGCAGCAATATGAAGTCTAAAATTAATCTCAATGAATTAGCATACAAGGCCAACCTTTTATCGTATAAAAACAAACAATACACTTGCAGGATCATTTTATTTTTGTATTTAGATCAGTAATTCTTTTTTTTTCCTCCCTAATGTTGAATTTGGAAGCGTCGAGCTCCCCCAGCACACTCCAGCTTGTGCCAAATTCATACTTTAATGGAATTTCGGTGTGCACAGCCAGGTGGATGGCTACAGCATGTGCAGAATCACGGACTGACCTTTCAGGCGGAGGGAGAAATTGCGTCACCTAATACCTGTTGTGGCACCAAAATGGATGTATTTCAAAGAGGCTAAGTTTGATCCGCCTGCAGCAGGATTACATCTCCTTCACAATTCCAGGAGGACTCTTATTCCAAATGATTGCAAAGACATTGCATGTGTCTTTTTATGTGATGATGAGCTTTATTCTTAACATGTATCCCTCAAAACAAAGCTGATTTTATCCTGCTGACAAGCAGCACGACACATCATTTCACAATTTCATATTCAAAGACACGTTTTTTTTTGTGCCGGTCATAATCAATGCTGAATCCATAAACTCCACACAAAGAGCTTGCTTACTTTCATGCACATTCACGGTGCTCCAAATATATTTAGTTTCCTTTCTGTTTTAGCTCTCCGCACTTGCACTAGCAGAGTGTTTGGGGCAAGCTGTTAGGGCTAAAGGTGAAGTAAACATCTACTCAGGAGCTCAGTGGTTTGTCCTGCTTTCAGCCATTCAAACTTATTTCTGAGACTTATTTTAGATTCAGTAGCAGGCATCGGCGCCACAATGTAGTGCAAATAGAAACGGGAATTCTCCGAGGACCTCGCGGCCGCTTACATCCTGTGTAAAGGTGTGTTCCCACCTCGCTTTAGGATCAGGTGTGTTTACTCGCGTCACTCAGGCTGGAGGCGCCGGAGAGGAGGGTAGATACAGACTAGGTTTCCTCCATCGTGGCTGAAATAACCACTATTGCTGCTGTGTGCATGTTGTAAAGTCCCAGAACGTCACCCAGGGGTGCTCTGTGAATATCACTGAGCTGTATTCACTGTGAATAGCAAGTCACACATCTGCTGGTTTACTACAGCGCTATAAACCCAGAATATTTTTGTGTGATTTAATTGAGAAAAGGATGCTGAAATTACTACGTAATGATGACAATTTGTAAAAAAAAAAAGCTGGAGGTCATGCTTTGTTGGGTCAAGCAAACACCTTTTAAAATGCTTTTCAGAACAATCGTAGGTGGGCTATGCTATGCTATTGCTAAAAACTAGCCTAGCCAATTTGCCTCTATTCTCGTCTTTGCATTGACGTTGTTTGGATTAGCATCTCACGCTTCGAGTTTGGTGTGAACACACCTTAAGACATTCAACTGCAACAGGCTAAAAAGTGCGTCATTGATGGGTTAAATTCCAAGCACAGCAAGTCGTGTTGAGTAACTTTCTTTTGCACTTTGTTTCTGTTGTTTTAAGTCCCCCAGTTTACGGAATGTTTACCACGGCTCATCCGCCTTTGTGTTGTCAGTAAACATGTCTCTGCTCTCATGAAAGTATGGGTTGGACCTCGCTGAGAACAGCAGCCGATCCGCGGAGCCTCCCCTGAGGCGATGACCTTTGTCTGGCCTGAACTCAAATCCATGTGTTGCCTGAGAAAAGTTCAGAACATTCTGTGCAACAGACTCTTAGTTTTGTTCCTTTTCTGTGGTCCAAAAGACAAAATGATCTTGTAACCGAGAGGTGAAAAAAAATCAATTTAGGCAATTTCAATATTTTATACGATTTATGTGTAATCGTTTTGGGTCAGCTCGTGTTTATTTCAGATGTTCGTGTAAAATAAGTAAATTAAAGAAAGTAATTTCCTACAAAATGTGTACAATATTCTAAGTAACACAGATATACACACCGATGTTTAATGAAACCTAAGTCTGGGTTTTCAATTTGAACAGTCTGAACAGACCGTTTCCATATAATTATAGTCTTTGGTGTTGCATACATATTAATGAATACACCACCACCAGCTCAGATGTGCTAAAAAGAAAACCTGAATAGATTTCCTTTCCATATTAAGTGGCAATAAAATGTGAATAAACTGTAAAGAAAAATGAAACGCGAGGCAGGTTTATTTCCTGGTGTGGGCTTCGGTAAGCGGGGAAATGTACCAATAAAACAAATCAGAGATGGAAAATGTTTTGACCGTCGTTTTGTCTCATCCATCATTGTGAGCACAAGCAAGCCCAGTTTCTCTTCTCGGTTCCAGATATTGTTTTAGTCATCACCTCAGTAAAGTGCCCACTCGCCCGAACACACGAGGCGAAACGGGAAAAGCATGTGTTTATCAAGCCGAGCCTGAGCTTCACTTTAAGCTCCTGGACTGTGGCCAAGCAAAGGACCTCATAGATGAATCCATTTACATTTAGCTTTTGTCCAAAGCGACTTACAATAAGTACATTTGTTGAAAAGAAAGAAACCACAACATATCATTAAAAAATAGAAACAAGTGTTAGGTCCTCGTCTGCTATAGGTAAGAACATAGAAGTTCTTTTTTGGGGGGGTGAAGCTTGACCAGGTGAGTCTTGAACCTTTTTCGGAAGACCTCAAGTTCGTTCCACCACTGAGGCGCCAGAACAGGGAAGAGTCTGGACTTTGCTGAGCGACATTTGTTTGATTTCAGCGATGGTGGTACCAGCCGGCCAGCTGAGGTAGAGGAGCAAAGTGCTCGCTTCGGGGCGTGGGGTTTGACCAGTGTTTGAAGGTAGATGGGTGCCGTTCCATTGATGGCCCTGAAGGCCAGTGCCATCGTCTTGAATTGGATGCGTGCTGCAACAGGGAGCCAGTGGAGGTCACGGAGGAGGGGGGTCACATGGGAGAATTTGGGTAGATTGAAGACGAGGCGTGCTGCAATGGTTTAATCGCAGAGGCCGGGAGAGAGTTGCAGTAGTCGAGGCGGGAGATGACCAGTGTTTGGACCAGGAGTTTTGTGAGGAAAGTCCGAATCCTGCAGATATTGTAGAGGGCAAATCTGCAGGATCGGGCCACAGCAGTGATGTTGGGGGTGCAGGATAGTTGGTCATACCAAGGTTCCTCGCAGTTGACGAGATGCCCTCGACAGTGACCGACAGGTCCATGCGAGGGCAGTCTTTCCCCGGGATGAAGAGGAGTTGGGTTTTATTCAGGTTAAGCTTGAGGTGATGTGCAGTTGTCCAGACGGAGATGTCTGCCAGACAGTCCGAGATGCGAGTTGCAGTGTGGGTGTCGGAGGTTGGTGGAATAGAGAGGAACAGCTGGGTGTCATCTGCAACATATGTCGCCCACATCCATAAATTCTCAGTGTGAAAATTTTTTTTTAAATACTCAAGTCGTCTGTATTGTAGTTGATCATCTCTCCCCTCGTTTTTATCTCAGCTTGTTACATTGGGATGAACTACGGCTTATCTTCCAAATACAATATTAGAGAGAGGGAAAACTGTGCGATATATATATAAAAAAAAAAAAAGAATCTTATGAAACTAATCTGTGCGAATGGCTAAGAGGGATTATGCTTGTCAGCAGGGAAAAAATGAGCTCAAGATGCTCTTTTTTTTCTTTAAGAAATTGCATTTATGTAAGCAGTGGGAGTAGTTTGTGTGAGATGATCAATCTTGACCTATATATGACCATCACTAATGAAACTCTTATTCCGTAGCAAATAGAGCCTGATAAAGGTCATTCATATACGTAGCTGGATGCACTTTAAACACTCCATCTTCTCTATACCCAACGCACACTCTGCACTCATTCATTTCTGCTTAGTTCCACATCGTTAATCCAATAAAAAAAGGGGAATATGGCTGAGGTTTTGTCACCCAGAGTGTTTGCACAAACAGCGTCAGGGAGCTTGATGTGTTTTTTCCGTGGGTTCCCGAGCGCCGCGCAAACTCACGTCGATCTGTTGTACGGGCGTTTGCCGACAGATGTTTGCGCTGTGCTTTGTGGACCGAAGTACTCGAGGACAGTGAGCCCCCTTCAGCGCTGCACTTAAAGCACTCCACGCCCACACTCGCCCATTGTGTTTATGTTGTATACATTTCATTCCCCATCTTCCTCTTCTGCTTTTTAATCTGCGTTGAGCGGCTCCTGCTGTGTGTTTTGAAAAAAAAAAAAAAAACGTGGCGGCTCTAGAATAAAAATGCGTCGGGGCTGATTCAGTCGTGCCGTTATGGATCGTCGTCCAGCGAGTATATAGATGGTGGTATGCGTCGTTTGAATATCTATGTGACACTCTATTAAAAAGATGTTTTTTTAATAAAGAAGTTCTTCACAACAGAAAGGAGAATCTTGAACATGTGGTGCGTTTCCAAGTCGCCCTCGACCTTTTGACCCGTGTCTGCTATGATAGAGCTGTTCAGCGGCCAGCAACACAGTGTGTTTACCATGTGATGTATGGACCTGCCAGGACAAACAGGTGATATAGAGAGACTGTCAAGAAAAGGCTGGATGAAAACAAACATATGTGCACGTATAGGGTGGGACTCGTTGTACCTTGTTCTGAAACAAAAATATTTGTGTTTACAATCATTTTCAATCGTCCTTAAGCCGATGACTTAATAAAATCGCTGTATTTTCACAGAATTCAATCACGTAAACCCGACCCTCCCAAGCAGAAGCAGAAACAGCACTTAGAGAACATTAGCATGCTTGTTACAGTTTGCTTGATAATCCCCAGCCTCGGGTATCTTTGAAGTAACTCCAAATAACATATGAAAGATATATTTTTTTCCCCCCATAACGGCTCCATGCGCTCCGCAGCAAGCTTCTGTGAGCAATAGGCTTCCACAGAGACTGATAATTCCTCTCGCTGGAAACGGCTCCACTAAACAAGACTCAACCATCGACTTTAAATACTTCCTGGTTTTACACCAGCGCTAAATGCACAGTGCTCAAGGCCATCGCTCCCCTTCTCCTTGTAACATTTTCTTGAGGTTTTAAAGATTGTTTTTTTTTTTCCTTCTTTGTGCATTGCCAGGAGCTAGGCGGAATGAGAATAGATGGTTGCTGCGGCGTGCAGCGAGGAAAGATAATGAATGAAGTCGACCGTGGGTGGCGAAGACCATCAGTAAAGCGTAATGGGTCCCAGCAGAGGGATGGGGATATTGACCGTCCGTCACTCCGCCCCCCCCCATCCCTCCCTTTCTTACAAATACAAACTCTCAGAAGTGTGTACACAGCAGATACACACACTGCAGTGTACACACACAGCAAACAACACCAACAAACACTTGTCTTTGCACACACACTCCAAGTCCCTCAATTTACCTATTTAGATATTTTGTCTCTTTGTAACACGGGAACAAAAATCTGTGTGTGTGTGTGTGTGTGTGTGTGTGTGTGTGTCCACAGAGAAGCTTCCCCTCCACCAAGTGTGTGAGCTGAAGCGACTTAGTCCGGGCAGACGCCTTTGATGTGATTTCTATGGGAAAAAAAACCACTCAAAGCAATTTGCCGTATTGGAAGCAGATTCTGCATCGCATTTTCCTCCCCTCCCTAACTTTTAAAAGCTTTCTGTCCTTCCACTTGGTTGGTGTTTTCCTCCTGATATAAATCACTTGAGTTTGAATAGGGAACAGTCGTGCAGACCAATTCGTCTTTTATTACCCTCCGATGTGGACGAATCTGTCTCGCTTTGACAGCAGCCGCACCGTCCCTGTCTTCGACAGCTGGCTGTTTTCTCCTTTTCTTTCATTGATTCAATTATTCACCCGTTCATTTATTTATTTATTTTCCCTGCCCTGTCAGTGGTCAACAGACTGAGGGGACTCAACCTACTTACATCAGAGGCAGCAGCGGGATCAGCCAGCGATTATAGTCATTACAGAGTGCGCTTATAGGGTTCTTGTGCTTTGTGCCACATCTCCCCTCGTCAGCTGGCAGTCTGAGCTCTAATCTGCCAGTTATAACAAACAGCAGACTGGGGGGAAAACGGGAGGAGAGAAAAAAAAGCCATAAGGGAGGAAGAATGCGGATTTAAAAAAAAAAAAAAAAGGGATGGTTGGTGGCCAAATTGGAAAAAGCGAGATTTGTGTCCTCTTTTAGAGTCTTGAAGCTCTGATAGAGGGTCGTATCCAGATGTAATCCGTTACCATTCCTCTGATAACGCTTAACAATCATGTTAAAGGAGTAGTTTGGATTATATGAGGTACTTATCAGTGTATTAACTACAGTAGGCAACAGGAGAGGAGCACAGCGGTGTAATGCTGTGAACTGGGGCAGTGAAACAGATGTTTCAGTGTCCTAAATTAAAGGCTCATTTAAAACAGTCTAAATGTACACTCTGTGTAGAATATGTTGTGGTAGTGAATGTATCTACACTGTCCAAGAGAGCATGAATACATTTCGCCATCGCCATCTACTGTAGTTAATCCACTGACCTCATCCAACCCCACTTAGAATAATCCGACCTGTCCATTTAAAAATGGGGTTATGATAATATTGTGTCATTTATCCGGCGTCTCTTAAATCCCATCCCCCACAACGCAAACGCACAACAAAGAGAGATGAAGATGAACTTCAATATAGCGTTAGCGTGAATTCTTTTGGTTCTCATAATCAGTTCAACCATTACCTGAGCTTTCCAGTAAGAAGCACTGCAGTAGCCTCTAACCCCCTGCTGTGTTCTTCCTCCTATACTGTACGTATGCCCATATTTGCATACATCAGTCAGAGTGAATCCATTTCCCTCTCCCCCCGCTAGTTCAAAGGGCTCCTTCGGAGCCGAGTGTCTGATGAAATCCTGATTATCCCTCTAATTGGTAATTGTGAAGTCGTTGTGGCAAGTGGCGTGGGCAGCTTCTCCTCTCATTGATCCCCCCCCCTCCTCCTACTCCGCCATTGATTTGCACTTGATACATTTAATTGTAATTATTCCTCCGTGATCAGAAAGTATTTGTGCATTTGTGAGGGGAAAAACCAAAAGAATTAAAAGGAAAAAAGCACAGCAGTGATAAAAGGGATTTTTGAATATGGGTCAAGATAGATGTTAAGGCTGGGATTAAGTTTGCAATCCACATTAAATACACATTATGATGTTTAATCCCTCAAGAGGAAGTTATTACAAACTATGATTAAAAATCCAGATAGCTTAACTTCGAGGGCAGCGAATCCCCAAAAAAAAAACAGTTCACGACTGGCCAATCACGAGAGAGACTGTGTTTGTCTCTGCTCCAAACCTCTTCTATCCATCTCACTTCTAATTATATGTGACACTTAATCTTAACTTGTGTTCTCACCTGATGATACAACACCCCCCAGAATGCACCAGGAATGGTTGTTAGGAGGAAGGGTGCCTCTATAATGGTTTCTCACTTTCATAGGCTTGACCCCTTATTTATTTGACTGGCATTTACTGCCTGGGAATTAACTCTTCATGGTGGGGAGGGGGCGCAGACAGCTGACTGGAATGAGTGACAGAGCGTGATGGGAGTTCACGAACCCATGAAGCCCGCGTGGGAGAGACTCGCCAGACCGTATCTCATTACTGGCTTTGGCTTGGAACGCGATGGCCCCTCTTTGCTTGTCCCTCACTGGTTTCGATTGATTAGTCGGCAGCCAATCAATGTTAATTAAGGTGTAGAGAATCCTTTAATTGTGGCGTATGAATCACGGTGTCAGACCCCGCCTTGACCTTCACAAGACTTACACTGTGAACCGCCTTGCCAGGGGAATAAACACCTTTTATATATGGCGAGATAATGGCGGCCTGTAAATGAGTATGGATTTGATGGACGGGCGATCTCGCATGTACTGTAGCTCTCCCTCACTGAGATCTACACACACACACACACACACACACACACACACACATGGGTGATCAAAGACCCGACCTTCGTATCCTGTTTTTCATTTTTCAAACAGATGCAGAGCGGCAACAGATCAATACTTGTCAGAACATTTAAGACTTAACGTCTTGAGATAAGTATTGCTATTATGTGTGGCGAAGAGGCTCCCTGTGAATATGAAGTGGGGCTTTGATTGATGACTGCCAAAAACAAAATGGCACATGAGAACACCACCAGGCCCCATAATTGTGTTTTTTAATGAAGACCTACGTCTCGTGTTGGAGCTGATTTCGCACTCAGTTGATTGTGTCTGCCCTCCCACACCCCCTCCTCTCCACTCCCACCACTACCATCCATCATGCAGTAATAACAATGTGACCTGTACATGGTTTGGAGCCTGGTTTCAGGTCCCCCGACTTCCCACTCTACCCCTCAGCAGAAAGATGAATTTACCTGTGAGATTGTCTCCTGAACCTACAAAGAAGGGTGAACTATCTCGCCATTAAACATGTCGCGCACCTCGGCTCCTCCATCCCACGCTTTATTCCCTTAATGATATTATATAATCATGCCTTAATCAGGGTGGCCTGATCTGCGGTTCATCAGTTAGTCATGGGTCCCCATCATTACATACATCAAAAGCAGAATTACAGTCAAACTTTCAAAAGGGATATAAAATACAACATATACTCCCATATAATTACTTTTTAAACACATGTACAAGAAAAACTCACTACTTCATTTCAACCCATCAGATTGAATCCCAATTTTTCAATACAAAATAGAAAAAGTAGTACCTTTTCAGCCTAATAGTTAAGACATTTCAGAATAAAGTATGCCATTATATGACTAACTCTGTTTTTTCCGGTAGTTTTGTTGCCTTAGTAAACGCTGACAAACATAAATCTGAGGTTTATTTTGAAAATACACTGTGTGCATATAAAGAGCAGAAACAGGAAAGCAGGAAACGTCAAGATAATATCTGTGATTTTAGTCACTGGTTTGACTCCAAAAACACTGGATCCTCCACGTCCCGGCCTTCCTGGTGAAAATGATATTATTAATATTAAAACGGTGGAGCACCTCTTTTTGAAGAGTCCAAATCCAGTATTAAAATCCTCTTCTATTACTCTGTATTTAAGGGAAAAGAGTGGATGAATAATTCCCGTGAAGAGTGGAGCTTCATAATCTTCATAATCTCTGCCACAGTATTACATCGTTCGCCTCCATTAACCACACACTAAACACCCGACTAATGTGCTGTTCTGTATATTGTGGCGAATCACAAGGACGAGGTTGTCTGATGTTGCTATTGTTGCTCTTTCCTCTGTTTCCAGATGTAATAACCGGACCCAGTGTGCTGTTGTGGCTGGACCCGACGTATTTCCTGACCCCTGCCCGGGGACCTACAAATATCTGGAAGTCCAATACGAATGCGTACCTTACAGTATGTAATCCTTTCACACACTTAAGCACCTCCTAATGCGCTCACCCATGCTCACATCCACAACCCAGTCAACGTGCATGTTCCTGATGTTCAGAAATATCTCCAATGTGTCATCCAGTCCTGTGAAACGGATTAAGAAGACAAGTGAAAAAAGCAGTATGTGTGAATTAAATGTTATTGACAGTGTCTAAATGTGGAAAATGACACAATGATGCGATCCTGTTGATTATCAAATGTTAAAGTCTAACTGTCACTGTTATTTTCTGTTATTTTCGTTCGTAGTCAATTTCTTTACATCCTCTGCTGGATATTAGGTTGATAAGATGAGTGGATCCTAGGTGTATGTGCCGTAGATGCAGTTTTAATGCGACACAACAGGCAAATGATCTGAGAACAATAGGAATCTGTCGCCCGTGTGTGGGGACGGTGTTGTCAACAACACGCTAAAAAGGAAGGAAACGAGCCGCGTATCCGTTAATGCGGACCGTCAGAGGAGGCGTCGGCCACGTTTTATTTTGCTCGTCAGTGCCTTCCGATCGGCTTTAATATCTTTGAGGATTAACGTCACGTCTCTGGGAGAACGGCAGCAAGAAAGGCCGTTTCATCCAAAAAACGTACTTGTTGTTTTCGGTTCAGTTCAGCTCGGTGGACGCCGGTTAATGTTCAGACTAGCGAGGCGTCTCTGAAGAGAGTGTATAGAAGAAGAAAAAACGAGGATTTAATTAGAAAAGTTTGGACATCAGTTGAGTGGAAACATTTGGACAGGGAAGGGAAGCATCGGCATGGGGCGACAGGATGGACACGCAGAGAGGAAGTCCAGGTGAGGCCAGAGGAAGCGGCATGGACACTGCCATATGACCTTAGGTATTGTGTTAAAGTGACCTTTCAAATGGAACATCAAAGTCACAGTCATTACGCCTGCCAAGATAATGATATAAAAGTGGAAATACTCAGTCGCTGACATTTAACTGTGGTTAGCTGCTGGGTTCAAGATAACTCTGATAATTCAAATTTGAATCAAACCCCTCGTTTTTTTGAACATTTGATGTCCTTACATGGCTCCCTCAGTCGTTTGCCTGACAGATGATCTTTCATGTTAGAAAGTAAAAACATTTCTACCTGTGATCCGGAGCTGGCAGAATTCCTCTTTTATGCCCGACTCTTTTCTATGTGCACATTTTTTTTTTTTTTGGATCACAGCCAGTCGGTGAAACATTTTTTATGTTAAAATCTCAGCGACTTGCATCTCCATCTGCTCTGATTGGTCACCAAGCGTGGCACTGTTTTAACTTCCCTGTAAAAACACACATTACACCTGTTTACATGGTGTATCTCATTATTATGTAAAAGAGGTTGGTTTCCCTGCTCGTCCCGTGGATCCGTGAAACCCATAGTATTCTCACTTATCCGACATCCTTCACTATCACCCTCCTGCCACTAGAGGGGGACATAGGAGTGATACATTATTATTTTGCCTTTTGCGTTGGCGAAAAATGTGGCCAGACGCATTATTTTGGGGTTGTCTGTCCATCGGTACATACATCTTATGATAATTAATGTCATATATCAGGAATTCTTGAAGATAATTCCATCAAATTTGGCGCAAATGTCCTCCTGGACTCAACGATGAGCTGTCTCGATTTTTGTTATAACTCAAGAATGTATGTGTATTTTCAACAGGATTAAAATGGTAAAAGTACATTTTGAAAAGAAAATGAAAGTAAACTGAAACTACCCAATCACACGCTCAGTTCATATTATTCATATATTATAAAATTATGACACCATGTAAAGAAAGCTTCCATCCATTGGCTTTGTAATGCCACCTCATCCTGACCCCTGTGACACATTTAATAGCTCACTTCTCCGATAACATTTCCATGACACCCGTGGGACCCGAAGCATCCCCATTCAGCTGTCTACACTGTTCACCTCCTACCTTCTTTTTTAATAATTTACTCAACTTCCTTAACACAAGCCAAGTGGAAACATGGAACAGTCTAGCTGAAGTGTTGGAAAACTGCTTCTGGCAGCTTCGGTCTTGTAACATTGGGGCCGTCTATTAGGTGTCCACCAGGGAGGGAAACGGGGGCCACTTATGGATCGTATCCAGAACCATCGTTGGATAAAAAAAAATGTGCTGGCAACGCAGAAGTCATGTAGGCGTTTATTTGTATATTGAGCGGGGAAGCAAAGTGTAATCACAAACACTCACTGGAGACGGATTTTGAGGCCCGTTTTTTATTGCAGCTTGTGAAAGCAATTCATCTGTGACAGCCCGGTGGACTCTCTTCTTACCTCCCAGATGAAACAATCCTTCTGGCCGGAATGAGCCACATTTAGAGGCTTTTATTTATTTATTTTTTTTGCTTCCAGCGTAAGTTTGTGCTACCTGTCTTGTATAATCAATCACGAACCTCTGGGACAATCGATACCTCCTGCAATCTGGAGGGGAGGGGGATCTCAAACTAAACTGGTGTGGTTGTTAATTTGATCAACAATTAGGTTTTCACATCGCCAAAGGGCTATAGTCTGAGACATGGCAGCTCAATTGTGGATGGGCTTTTAACACTGTTCTCTCCACCAAGTTCCTGAGACAGCCTGACGGATTTGAGTGTCTAATAAGAGAAGCAGCCAACCATGACTACAACTCTCTTTCAGCGCTGGAGTCCCGACTCTCTATTCCACTGACAAGCACCCCCTCTCACTCCTAATACTCTCTTTCTTCCAATCCTCCCTCATTCTCACTTACATTTTGTCCCTTAAGCACTCTGCTTCCCCCTCCTTGTATCCCTTTATTTTCTCCCTCCGTTCCCTCCTTATTTGGCACCTTCGACGACGGCTTTTATCTGCGTCCTGCGTGTGGGGCTTCTTCTCTTTGAGGGTGAATTGACGCTCCCTTCTCCACGTCATTATAAGCCTGCGAGATCGTACAACAGAGACGCCGTTAATAATGGAGGAGTGTGCCGAATCGATGGGCGCGTGCCGCAGATACAATATTGATTTTATTAATTTTGCGATTTGATCTGCTCCATCAGTTACAACAATTCCAACTAAAGCCGTGTCATAGTTTCATCTGAGCTGAATAATTATTTAGTATGAGGTGTGTGTGAGGAAATAGCATCACATTGAACAACGATGGGGGGGTTAAAGATATATATTTAATCCATTACAACTGAGTATTTGCTTGTGTTTACCCCCGTAAGTCAGATTGGAGTCGTGTGAATTTCCGGGTGCACTCTCAGAGGTCCCGGTCTTTGTTGTACCAGAGCTGTTTGTGCATGCTCCCCCATGCACTTTACAGATTAGCAAGGCTACCCTCAGGCAGAAGTGATGCGCTGGCCCTTTATGATGACTCATAAACACGACTGCTCCAGCGGTGAACATCTGCCTCGGCCCTGCCTCCTCACCTTGACGCTCCGCGGGTCGGCGGCGGGACGCGAGTCTATTCTCTCCGTGCCTTGTTAAAGCCTTCCTCCATCTTCCTCCTCCATGTAACTCCTCCCAAAGGTCGAGGTTGTCAGAGGTCAACGCGGCCGCGTCTCCCTCCTCCGCCAGCCGGTGTTCTCCCCTCGGCCGTAATGAAGCTTTTTACATCCCCTCCGTGGTCCCCAGCGAAGTCTCAGACACAAGAAGGCGCATTCAGACCTGCATCGCCCCTGCTTTGTCTTTAAAAGTCTCATTCCGCTGTTGACAGCTTGCCGTTACCTTTCCTGTCCTTCTCCCTTCTCCCCGCAGCAGTTAAATGTACCTCGCTGTGTAGTTACCGCGGAAAATTGACTGATTTATTTGGTCCAGGTGAGCCCTCCCCAAAAAAAAAAAAAATTCAGCAGAGGATAATGACACGTCCTTTCAGGGAGACGCTTTTGTTCAGTTCACTTTTCAAAATTGACACTTCAATGTGCTTGGCAGATGAGGTGGTGGATGGGGTGGAAGACACGGAGGAGAAGGGAGAGGGAGAACAAAGGGAGAAAACCTGCTGGCAGTCTGTTGCTATACATAAGCCACTAGTTCCCCCCACTGTTTGCAGCTAATAAGGACAATGTCGAATCCTGTCTCGCACAGTGGGACTCGGCTCGGCTCTGTCAGATATGGCTCACACTTCGGAAGCTACGCCCGGACACATAATCACGCAATCAGTTCTCCGATTTGGAACGGAGCGGCGTAAATCCTGAGCTCGCACCTCGTCGAAAAGTTGCCATGTAATTTGGCGAGTTCTTTTATTTCCACCTTGCCTAATTGTTTTTTAATTCATTTTGCTAATAATAACACACCTAACAAGTTCGAGGGCGGGAGGGGGGAGGGGGGAGGATGGGGGGCTCGTTGAATAATGGAGTAGATTGTTTTGGCATGTTTTACTCGGCACCTGCTACCAATCTCTGTCCTTCTGTGTTGGCAGGTGAAACTATGAAATTGATGCTCTACACATGGTTATCACGTACAATACAGCTTGGGCAGATTGTGGCGTGATTACCGAGCCCATTATGCATCGGTCATACCTAAGGTAAACACCACCTGTGTGACCGGGATGGGACTTCATCGGCCCCGGGGGGGCGAACGCCGCGGATCGGTCACGCCGCCTCCTCAGGGTCACTCGTTTTAGTGTCTTGCCACACATCCACTATTAGATCATTTATAGGAATCAGTCCCTCCTCACTCGGTATTCAGACATCATCATCGTCAGTCTTCCGGGCCAGTTCTCTTTGCCTTGGATAATCTGGCAGCAAATTTTTAAGCTTCTTCAAGAGTAGATCACCTCCATTTGATGCTATCAGTAAAATCTACTAAGCAGATTGTGTGCAAGTTCAGTGGCTTCTCGCCCTTGAGCTCTCCGCTCCACGTGCGTCAGGCCTAGCGCGGGAGTCGGTCGCCGTGACAGCACATACATCACGCAGCCACACCCTCCTCGCTCCCCCCCGCTGAAATGCCAGTGAGCATTAGCCTCCTTGTTCAGACGGCTTCTTTCTTTTTTCTTCTCCCCACCTGAGCGAGCGGCTCCACTTCTTCCCATGTGTGTGTGTGAGGGGGGGGCTGTAATGCCATCACATCACTCAGTGACAGCTGACCACTCCCCAACCCACACAGCCAGCTCTGATGACTACGACTTCCTGTCATATATTTCCCGCCGCCACATTCATGCCGCTGTCGTGGCCTGAATTTGCGGGGATTGATCTTGTCACAACACGTTGGTTTTCAACTGGGCTTCGCAGAAACACCCTGTCTGTACGTTTTTTTATAGTCCAACAGTCCACCCACCAACTTTCTGTGGCAATATATAGGATATGCTCTATTCCCGTCTGTCAGTGTGGCTTGATTGACAGTTCAGGCTCATTTGCTGCCACCATGCAGAGAGACGATGTATAAAACCTTAGGAGTTAAAGGCATGTTGTGTGACGTGATGCTGAAGAATAGAGCCCACACCATCAAGCGGACCCGTCTTCCGACGAGGGCAAGCTGAAAGCAGTTTAATGGACTTACGTTCCACCTGAATAGCTAATTGGCTATCTAGCCTGCATTTTTCCACAGTGGTGAAGGACAAAGACGTGTGTTTGTCTCCAGATAAGAAGGAGGCATTAGCTAGAGAGCTAATGTGGCGTGTAGCTGTTCGTAGTCTGAGGTCTTGTGGAAGATGTATCAAGACACAGCAGATATAATGTATGTAAAGTGAAACCAACTTTGTTTTAATTCCAGTTTATTATTAGAACATTTATTTACATGTTCATATTCTTATTCCTTACTGCTCAAACAATATTTGATTATATTCCAGCCCTAATTGTTTACTTTTATAATAATAAATGACAAACATGGATTACGTAATGTTTACATTTTCATAATACATATATATTTAAATCATTTCCGGGGCTAGATTAACAAATAAAAACATCTCGGCGAGATAATTGCGCTGTGATTACCAATGTGGATAAATGGTGGTGAATCTGGACATGCAGAAAGTCCCCCCCCCACTAATAGCTGAATAAGCCGTTGTCATCTATCAGCCTCTTGTTTTGCACCAGATGCTCTTTTGCTCAATACAACATACACACAGATCATCCCTGCTGTTTCACCGACGGACAAAAACGTACACACACTCCGGCATATTAGAATAAATGCACTTTCACACCGAACAAGCTTCTGGAAATGTTCACAAACACTTCCATTTATATATCACAAGCAAACTACACACACACACACACACGTGTCGAGGATACAGCACTAATTAGAGATCGGTCTCTTCGGGGGGTTTCTCCTTTTAATGATCGCCACACTAATCAAAGCTCCTCTTTTCTATTTTTCTCGTCTTTTTCTTTCTTTCGTTGTTCACGGGTGCTCCAACATGTTCTGCCACACACACCAGAATAAACATACTCTCTCCTTTCTCCCCCAACAACCCCCCCCCATCCCTCTGTTCATAATTTCAAGGTCCTTGAAAATCAAGACATATTTCAGGAGGTGCAATTAGGTTATTTCTGCTCCAGTTGCCGCTACGTTCCACTAAAAAAAAAAAAATGAATATATTTCATTTTGTTTTGCCTCGGCCGCACTCGTCTTTCTTCCTCTGGTGGTCGGTCCCACGTGGGTCGCCGGTTGGACGAGCGCCAAGTCCTTGCACCTGTCCCTCAAAAGAGAGACAAACACACACTCAGACGGGAAGAACAAGCACACACACACACACACACGCACGGCATCCTGCATTGTCAAGGTTATAAGATAGCATTGCAGCTCCCCGGTAGGAGGGAGAGAGCAAGCGATGGAGACAGAAAGGAGACACTAGGGAGGAGATAGAGAAGGAAAAAGAGAGGTGTTGACAAAGGGAACCTGTAATGATGGTGCCGGAGACTCATGAGCACTAACCGAGGGAAATGATAGGAGAGGGGGGAAAAAAAGCGAGGGAGATGAAGAGAGAATCCAGAGAAAGAGAGATGGTAGCTGGCATGTCCTCCCCCATCCTTAGGCACATGCTATTCAAGGCCTCGTAATTTGTGTCATTAATTAAAATGCTGATGGGATGGAGTTAAGGGGTTTGCACTCTGCAACTCCTTAGTTGAGAGATAGGGAATGTAGGGGGGGGGGGGAGATATTGCAAAAAATATTGCAGCCATTCCACCATGAATCTCTATTAGCGGCTAATGATACCATTCTGATACCTCTCAACCATTAGTGTGAAATTGGGAAGCGTTAATTATTCAAATGGAAATCCATACAGCCGGGCGCTCACGCGACGGGGTCGGGGCTCTCCGTCACTCAGGGTCCCCGTTGTCAGCTGCCGGCCGTGCGTCTTAAAGCAGAAAGTCGACGACAATGAGTATGCAGAGTGACTTCTCAGGTGCAAATGATATTTGAAATGATGCATTATCTGAACAAATGATCATGCAGCGGGATTTAAATTGAATTTGATTGTTACGGCTGAGCAGCAGAGTGCTTCAGCATTGTCTCCCTATATAATCCACACCGTCCACGTACATTCTTCACAGGTTTTGATTTTTATAAGCATGAAAAATATATTATTATTTTAACGGGGGAGCCGTAATGTAAGCCGCTTGTTCCGTTTATTAAATTTGCTTATGACAGCTTGACCAATTAGGTGAGCCGCAGCGTCGGCCATGTTGCCTTTTCCAGCTTTATGTGTTTGGCAGAGCGAGCCACACAGCAGCCAGGCAGTTACAAGCTGCATGCACACGGTTTAGTGAGCAACTGTTTAGCCCGAACCTGTTGCCAGAACCGTCCCCCAACCTGGTCAAGCAACGTGGGAGAATAAAATGGAATACTATCAGATAATTTAAATATAAAATAAGCTATTCATTTATAGGCAAAGGCTTTTCTTAGATCCAGAAAAATCCAAATTGTGATGATTGAATGAGTGGACCTGAAGTGTCTGAGAGCCTTGCACTTAACCCCAAACTGTTCCTCATTGGCCAAAAGATAAGAGTGCTTGTTCTGGGCTGCTTCCAGGTTGTGCAACTGAGTGAAGCTGGCTGTTGGCAAATCTCTCTTAGGTAATGAATGCACAATAACAGGACTACGGCAAATGGCTCGCCGTGTGATCTCTACAATTTTAGATTTTCCTTTTCTTATTTCAAATAATATTTCTCCCTTCTGTCTGATTTATTATGTTCCCCTTGTGAACAATCCATTCCAACAGCAGAATGATGAGCTTTTTGGCATTTCTACATCAGATTGGTGCAATTACTTTTTTTTACAATCATGAGTTTAAGTGCCTTTCCACCTTTAACCTCTGACCTGGGTGCAGCCCCCAGATCCCATCACGGCCATTCCCGTAGCCTTTTTTTTCCCCCTCAAATCCTCCAAATTTTCTCAATCTCATTCTTTTAAATAATTTGATTCGAGGCTACTCAATGATCATCGTCTCCCTTTTTTCCAAATAATTAGCTCATTACCTCATTCAGTGTTTTAAAGTTGATTTCAAGTGCAGCATGTTGGAGGGTTGTGCGATTATCATTAACATCACCGTCTCCCAATTCAGTCGAGTAGCTCTAATAAGTGTTGAAATGAGCAGACCCTAGGTAAAAATATATATATATATATATTTATATTTTACCCTTAGTCATGATGAAAACAGATTATGTATGGGAGAAAGAACACCAGGGGACATGCAAGACTATGTACTATTAAATGCTTTGTCCTTAAATAGCAGGACAAGGCTTTCTCAGGCGTTTTGGAACAGGAGTGCAGACGTAGGGTCATTTATCATGCAGAGCCTATGAATTAGGTACTCAATGGCCTGTTTTGTGTGATTGAAGAGGACGTGACCCTTTCCTAGAGGTGAAGGTACCTCCAAAAGGACCCCTTATTTTGGGATTCTGTGCAATTTTTTTAGTAGTTTCAGTGAAGAGAGCCAGACAGAGAGACAAGGGGAAGGGGGGGGAGAAAGGGATGAGAGGATGAGAGAGCTAAGTGCTTTTTAGTGACTCAATGACAGCCGTGACCAAAAATCGCATTAAGGTCACAATGGGGGTGGCGGGGCTGAGTAAAGAAGCTTCTTTCAAATGAATCAATTCTCCGCCTCACTCCGCTTTTTCCTGCCGCTCCGCTGGCATCGGCGATGTCGTAAAAACGTGGACGGAAGGCCGGTTTTCGCAGGTACATCTCGGCCTGTATTGTATTTGCAGTGAAACATGAGTGGCTGTTGACGTGAACAAATTGGTTCGAGTGATACGAGGAGGAGGGGGGGTGACCTTGCCGCATACCGTACGGTAGCCCTGGGAGTGGCACGTTTCCTTGTTGGGGTTTTCATCCAGATCCTTTACTCTCTTCTCACACCATCTCCCCCGGCGATTGCGTCGTATACCACTTCTCACATCCCCGCCGCTAATGCCTTTTTCTATAGATCATTACCCCTCCTCTCCCCCCACGCCACTGTAAGCGATCGTTCAATCAGAAATCCCGGCCCCCCTCCCCGCTGTGTGGCCACCGCTCATGGGAGGAGAAGAGGCTTCGATCGGGCGACGTTTGGCTATTTACTTTGATTTGATCGATGGGGTCCACGCGTAGTTCCCGGTTATTGGCAAATTTGAGTTGCCAGTAATGGTGATTCAGACGTAGCCCAGAGCCATTGTTGCCGGGGCTCTGTATGGACTTATCGCGTTCCAATGACAGCCGGAGTGTTTGCTGTTGATGAGGTGCCGCAGCGTACCAGTGTACAATTTTATGATCTGACGAACACAGACGACTTGTTGAAACCCCCCCTCCTCTCCATCATTCTTCTCCCTTTTTTCTTGCTCTTTCCCCTGCCTGACACAGCTCCACCTCTTTCCGCTTTTCACCTGCTCCGCCGCCTTGCGTTAATATTGTTCTCCTCTAACGACTTTCCCATCTTTCAAACTTTGCTGCAGCCGCCCCCACGCACTGACCTCCATACCTCACTCTGTTGCACTCTCCATTTGGAGGAGAGGACTCTTGTAAGCCCTGGTAACAGAGGTTAATCCTCTCTTATTAGAAGCGGGATTACTGGAGGGGAAGGAACAGGACCACTAAAATGGCATGACTGACATAAAAAGCTTGTCCACAAGAGGAAGCAATACATAGTGTGTCGAGAGTTGCGATATAATAGCCTCTGCAGTTTTTTTTTCAAACAGGCTTTGAGAATACTTGTTGAAAACAGCTTTTACTTTTCCGTTGTGGCTGAGTATCGTTTTTTAAATGTCATGATACATTACTACTGCCACTACCAATCAATAACAGGACCCTTGGAGGGATAGTAGGGGTCTCTTGAAGTGGGGATCAGCAGTACCAGCAATACCAGCAATGACCTGTTGTGGATGTGGGAAGCAGCAAAACAGATTTTAGTCATCGACAGGAAGGCACGCCTAAAAAAATCAATAAATCACCGTCATGTGTATGCTATATTTAGATGTTCACTGCTTTATCTTGCCGCCAGACAAAGTGAATATACATTGAAGTCTATACTGTGCTTTTTAAAGCTGGTGAGCATAGTGTAGCATGTACCAGCTATGGAGAAACTTCCCCATATGAGTTGGTAGAGACCAAAACAGAGTGAAAAGGACATTACAACATGTTTTGTTTAGTGTCCGCTTGATGAGTAAACATGCCTGCACGCATGAGGTCATTTTAATATCCCATCATTTCGAATTATCAGTTTGAAACAGCTGTTTGTAGTGTGAATTAAAAGCAATTTCCAGTTGCACCTTGAACCCCTAAACTTGCTTGTAAGTGGCAATAGGTTTCTTGGATCAAATCCTTAGAATTTAAGACTTGATTAATCTGTCTTTTTTCCCCTACAGGCACATGTGTGACACGGTATTTTCTTCCCTTCGTACAAGCTTGTGATTACATTTTTACGTGTCTATTCCACTAACCCTATTCTGTTGTGTGACTGTTACTTTCCCCCAGTTATCACATCATTAATATGTTATTTTTTCTCTCTCTCTCTCTCTCTCTCTTTCCTTCATGCCTAAAAATAGAAGTGGAACAAAAAGGTAACTAAATGCCAACAACTTTTCTCTTTCACGTTGCACTCCCATGTGGGCATAGGCTTCTGTCTTCTGCATTCATTTCTCTGGGTGACGGGCTGCTGAAGCAGGTCTCTGACATGTTGCAGGTGTGCGCTCATTGTATGGTTCATTTGCGTTGTCGAACATGTCATTCATGGGGAAGTTTATCAGGGAAACGGTATTGGAAATATACCCGAAAATCACAATCGGTCACCATCCAAAAACGGAGAATATTGCACATATTCCTCTATCCCCTTGTTCATCTACAGCATCACAGATTGACATTGCCACATATTTGATAATTCTTCACGGGTAAGGTCATGGCTGACCTGCTCTCCAGTGAAATCCCATCACCCTGGGGTGTTTTTATTCCCTGTAATAAGTGGAGATTATTCCGGCTCTGCTTTACCAGCTGCATAATATTGAAGGTGAGGGCTATACGGCGTGATCAATAGTTTGTCCAATAAGCTGTCAGCATTTTTGATTATAGCTCTAACATGATGATGGCTATAACCTTCAGGGACTCACTAGTCAATACTGGAGATGGATCATAGCAGTCGTATTCTTACTTTATCAGCACCGCGTGATGCTGCAGAACGTACACTAAATCTTCCCCCGGTCCCCCAGGAGCGTTGTGTTTGGTGTGTTTCTACACGCGTTCCTTTTGTCAGACGCAAACTCTAAAGCTGGTTTTAAGTCAAAGACGGAAACGGAATCATTAAACAAGAGTCAAGAGTGCTGCTTTAATAGCTAAGGCATGAATTTGAAGTTTCATAGTAGTCATGAATTAATGACTGAAAATCTGTGGCAAAGGGAATGAGCAATGAAAGGGGGGGGGTATTCAAAAACATGTTATAGAGATGTCTGCGCCGCTGAGGTAACAGTTTGTGTGAAATTCCCCATGAAAGCCATGATTGCTTTTGTATCACTTCTCTAATCCATTTCATTCACTCCTCCATGCTCATATCCTTAAAAAGCATATTTTTCGCCGCTGTGCCGTCAGTACAAAGCTTACCCACTCTGACCTTGTCCCCGACCCCAACCATAGAAACGGCCCTCTTAGCATTTAGCGGAGCTGCCGCTGAGACGAGTGCCAAGGGGTGCTGTGTCAACAGGATGCACCTCGCCGCATTTTTTTCACCTGCAGGTAGACGGCGTGGTTAATCTTAAGAGATTACAAGGGGAAAGAAGCTTCTGTTTCTGCTGTCTTCTCCTCCTCGGTGCAGCTCTGACCTCCCGATGGATCTGCGGCGAGAACCTGTCAGCGCTGTGTCAGGCTCCTGGCCCATTAGAGGGAAAGGAGCCTTGACACACACTTTGTTTTTATGTGTCATGTGCTGTGGGCTCAAACCTGTGGAAAAAAGGGAAAACTGCACTGTATTCATTCTTCACTGTTTCCTTTTTATCAGACTTACACTTTGGCAAGTCTTTTTTTTTCTTCTTTAAACAAAAGGCTATTATAAGGAATAATTCTCTTTTTCTGTAAATATAGTAATGACATGTCTACATATAGATTGTTTTTTGCCCTTTTTATTCAACTTGAGTTATGTTGTAACATCTAGATTAATGTTGTTTTAATGCAATCTGTATAATTCATTGGAACTAAAATGTCACCTTTTTAAAAATAGAGAAAATTGCAATTGCCTCCGTCCAAGATAATCCATAATGAACTGAAATTGACTTTTTTTTTTTTGCAAACAGTGTCCACTATTGGCTCCAGCTGCATTGCCTTGGCCTGGCTTCATCAGATTTGAGTAGAAACCAGTTCACATATAATTAGTTTACTCCGCGGTGTTGTAAATCACGGCGCAGACTCCAAAATGTCATGTGGGTGAAATAACGGACAGGCCAATCATTATATAGATGATGTAATAACTGTATTTGCTCCTTTTTGTTTTCTTTCTGATTCGGGGGCTGCCTCAGCCAATAATTACAGCGTGGCTATTCATCCAAATCTGTTAACTCTGTTTGTCTGTTTAACACTATTTATTGAAAACTGCCCCAAGGGTGTTTAAATGGAAGAAAAGACTGAAGCCTTTTTTTTTTCCTTTTCTCTTGCAATTCTATATAATTAAGTATGAATGTCCCGATCAGCCTTCTTTGTAAAGGGAGACGTGTGTATAAGTTCAGGTGGATGAGTCAGTCTGTGGTAAGTTTTAACATGTTCTGACTTGTTTCTGCTCTTAAGTCAGAAGAGATAACCCTCACTTACTCCATTCACCTCTACCCACAAGTTCTCTCACTGATAGCGTGGACTAATTGCCTTCGGGCTTCAAGACTAACTGAATTGGAAATATGTTGTGCAAAAATACTGCAATAAGTAAGAGAAACTGGGAGCATAATTGGAGAGACTGATGACAGAATGTGTGACTCGTTATCTTGGTCCTTCACAGTGGAGGCCATCGAGTTCAGCATCCGGTTGCTGTAGAACTGATTGAGGTAAAATACCTGCCAATGTAACTCTGTACTTGTCTTTCCCCTATTTTGGCTCCTCAGTATTCCTGTGCCCAGGGCTTCTGCGCAGGGTGTACCAGAGCGAGCACCTCTTTGAATCGGACCACCAGTCAGGAGCCTGGTGCAAAGACCCCCTCCAGGCCTCCGATAAGATCTACTACATGCCCTGGACGCCCTACCGCACCGACACGCTGACCGAGTATTCCTCCAAAGAGGACTTTGTCGCCGGGAGGCCGACAACGACGTACAAACTCCCGCACCGCGTGGACGGAACCGGCTTCGTGGTCTACGACGGGGCCCTTTTCTTCAACAAGGAGCGCACGCGCAACATCGTCAAGTTCGACCTTCGGACTCGCATCAAGAGCGGCGAGGCCATCATCGCCAACGCCAACTACCACGACACGTCCCCGTACCGCTGGGGAGGGAAGTCGGACATCGACTTGGCCGTTGACGAGAACGGCCTGTGGGTGATTTACGCCACGGAGCAGAACAACGGGCGGATCGTCATCAGCCAGCTGAACCCTTACACGCTGCGGGTGGAGGGCACCTGGGACACGGCGTACGACAAGCGCTCGGCGTCCAACGCCTTCATGATCTGTGGGATCTTGTACGTGGTGAAGTCGGTGTACGAGGACGATGACAACGAGGCGACAGGGAATAAGATCGACTACATCTACAACACGGAGCTGAGTAAAGACGGCTTCCTGGACATCCCCTTCCCCAACTCCTACCAGTACATCGCCGCAGTGGATTACAATCCCAGGGACAACCTGCTGTACGTTTGGAACAACTACCACGTGGTCAAGTACTCCCTGGACTTTGGCGCCCTCGACAACAGACTCGGTAAGACCAATTCATTTCTTTATTGCTCATTTTCTACACAAATCAGTGCAATCCAGTGTTTTAGAGCTAAGGGGAAGAGAGTATAAAATAATCTGAATTCTGCAACGGGGCTCAAATTCAAATCACTATCATGTTTCTTCCTTTTGGAGCCATTGAGGGAAGATATTTTCAAAAAGAATGTTTGCCTAATTGTTATAATAATTAAATAATATTATGAATAATGATCATTATAACGATCAGAATCAGAAAGGAGTTTATTGCCAAGTACGTTTTCACATACAAGGCATTTGCCTTGGTGTTCAGTGCACACCATAATTACAAAGAGACAATAAAAACAATAAAAGTACTTAAGTCAAAAATAACCATATATGAAAAAAGGACACTATATATACAAGTTTTATATTATTATTTAGATTATTTATAGATATTCTATATATTGCCAAAAAGTTTTGCCTGACACATTACCAAAACAATTAAACTATTGCCTATAATGACCCATTTGATGTACTTTAACCCCTCAAACACTACATTTAGCAGTGCTACTTTAAGAAACTTTAAAGTAGAATTCTATGCATGTTGTTTGTTGTATATTCTTGGATGCAAAGAACTGCCTTTTATGGTGAAATCTTGCTTTTTTCACATTATTAAAAAAAAAAAATGCCACAATGGAGCACCTTAAGACAGCGGAGTGGTGATAATTGCTGTTGGATGTGCTACCTCTGTAGTTAACTGTCAAAGTGGTAGTGAGGTGAAGTTGAACCCTGGAGACAGCAGATACAAAGAAATGACTGGTATAACACCTCGGTGAGCATTCATATGGCGAGCTTTATCTATTCTCATTCAGTCACATGAGATATTATTTATTGTTGTTCTTGAAGTCTGCCATAGTGGGTGTTTCTGCACGGGATGTGTTTCTGCCACGAGAAATCTTTTCCTCACTCTCGCTGTCGCCTCTGCAAAGGAACAAGCGCCGGCTCACATTAGACTTCCAAAAAGTCTAATTCCTCCACTCCATTGTTCTTTTAATAAATTGTTGCTTGTTGCCAAGCATGAAACGGGGAAAAAAAGGAAGCTGTTTTGACACACTGTGGTAATTCTCTGCGCTATCTCATCAACAGCTCGAGTCAAAAATGTCACAAGCTATTTGACTGTGAAGTCCCTACCTCTGCTTTCTCTACCTGCCAGTTTAATTTATTTCCCTTCACTGGCTGCTACTCTCCCCCAAATCTTTTATATATATATATATACACACACACTGAATCCCACTTTAGCTCTCTTCGTTCAGCGACCATGCCATACACGGCTACCCGTGCTATAATTTGTTATAGTTAAGGAGAGCGAAATGGTGTCATGTGCTTTCCGCATTAAATGATTAGCCATCACGTTTTGATTGTGATGAACATTGATCACACGAGCGGGCGGATGCACGACTTCCCATGTGCTGTTGTGCAGAATAAGCTGCCCACCCAAAGAGGCTGCCGCATGAATATAGATAATAAAACGGTGCATTAAGTGGATGGATGGAGTCAAAGAACAAATATAAATGTCAGATAAACACACTGACAAGAACGAGAGACTGATTGAATGGACCGTAAAGCATTTCATTTGATGGACTCCCAGACTTGAATACAGAAATGGAGGATGTAGACCTCCTTTTTTTTTTTTTTTTTTAAAGCTGTGCTCATTTTACACACAATCGTCTCACGAGGAGCCTAATTGAGGGATTGGAGGATAGTTACCACAAAAGTGGTCCAGTCATCGGTGTAGATCACCTCGCCACACGCAGATGTGTCTACTGGTGAATCATAATCTTCAAGCCATTAGCCGTACGTGCTTCTCCGGTGAGAATGGATTGAATGGCTAAATGTGCCATGAGGCGAAACAGGAAACAGGAGGTTACAGGAGCACATTTCCTTTACAAGGAGAGAGAGCTGGAAAACAAAGTATTAGCATGACCTTCAGCAAAGTGATTAGATAAATGCTTTCGGGCAGCACACAATGACGGCTGTATTGTTCTATATATTATTCTTTTTTTTGCTGCAAACAGTCGCTTTTGAAATCTGATCAAGCCTCAGTGACTCCCGGGAAGGTGTCGCTTTGCACAAGCTTATTTCCGCCTCGACACGCATGCATGACCTGCCCTGCCGGTGGAGCATGTTATACGGGCAGCAGAGCAGGAGAGGAAAGGGTCGGGGCAACAGATCGGCCCCGCTACTGTATGCCCAACCACATGGACGCAGGCACAGCACCTGCTCCAGGGCTGTAGGCAGGCATCTGGACTATATATCGTATATATGTGTCTGATATCAGCAAAGTATTCCCTCACTCTTATATACAAAAACATTTTTTTTGTTATATCACTCCAAAAACATTTTGAAAAACTATTCATGAGAATAAACTTATTTCACTGCAATTAATACTCAGTTGCTGAAGTCAGAGCCACATTTTGCCAAAACACGCTGCTCTTCAAGGACGGTTGATCTATTGCCAAAAGTGCTTCTATGACAACTCCGTTGATAATTAAATTCACTGAATTGGTGATAAAAGACGGTGTTGCACAGTCGACTCTTAGCCTGCAGATATAAAAGCTCCCTCACCGTTAAACCACTTTATATGACCACATTCAATGCGGAATATCAAGGACAACGCGGAGATCCTTTTGAAAACATAACAGAAAGATGCAGCACATAGAAAATCTCAATAGCCACTCATTTAATAAATACATCGTCCTGTTAGTAGATGGAAATATTGCAAGTTGTTTTGCCAAGGCTGCAGCAGCTTTGCTTACGTCTTCTGGCATTTGTGGAAATGAATTGTGTCCAATGACCCAGTTCTCCAGATCCACCATGTTGTCCCCTCTTCCATCATCGTGTGGTTCTGCTCAATCATCCCGTCCACTGAGGACAAATTGTTAGCGAGACGCCGAGGCTTGCAAACACAGGCGATTAGGAAAGCTGCTTGAAGTCGGGGTCGAGATAACGAGTAGTAATTGTTGGTGACCGTGCAATCACCCCTATGAAAAAAATGATGCTACTGTTCCACCAAAACCAGTACGTCACATTATCTGAACAAATTCTTACATGTCACCACTCAACGAACCATCCATCCATTCTCTAAACGGTATCTCTCTGTTCAGTGTCAAACCAAGTCTCCATCATCCACTTTGTGTGGACATTGTTTTATTTCTCAGTGCTGAATGCCAGTTCTACGATGGCATATTAGGGCCTCTGTAGAAAAAAAACGTCGCAGAGAGGGGGGCAATATAGGCCTACTGAGGAAAAAGTCGCAAATTTTATTTATAAAGACATAAATTTACGATGCTAACAACCGGTATTCATGCTAGCTAGCTTCCAATGAATGTACGCATTTATTTTTCTAATTAATACATCACAACGTGTGACGACGCCTCATTGTTTATCGATCGGGCGGTTGGGCTAAGATGCTAGCAGTAGTTTACACTTGTTGTCATAGCAACGTCAAACATCCGGTGTTAGCGGAACCAAGCAACTTGTTTATATCGGCTACATGTACAAGTTTGAAAATTTTCGAGAAAAAAAGTCCCAAATTTGCAACTTTATAAACTCGCAAATATGCAACTTTTTTTCTCTGAACATTGTCCCCCTCTCTCGGCTCCATTTTTTTTTTTTTTTTTTTCTTTCCTACGGTGGCCCTAATACAGCTCCCTCTCAGAGATGAAAGTATTTTTGACTAAATTAATTAATTTATTTCCTTTGCACACACGTAAGCCTGTGACATGTGGGACCGCTTATTTTACCTTTGCCTGAAGAAATGACTCCTGGCCCTCGGCTTTTACCAGAATCACCTCCCAGCTGTCTGCCACAGTGAGCACGAGGCGCCGGCTGCACTCAGGACTCGCTGCAAAGACGAGGGCAGTCGCATGAGAAAATCACCCTCATTCTCACACACCTGCTGTTCCAGCACTAATACAATCCCTGCTGCTTCAATTCCATTTTTATTTCTAGCCTCATATCATAACAAAATTGATCTCGGGACACAATTCACAGGACCGGAGCACGCTCACAGGTTTTCAAATTTGATGGATTTCAACAGCTTAAATGCTACATGCTTGTGTTTTAGCTTCGGTCCCAATTTGTTCTACCTTATAGACTTCATATAGACAAATGGCTACTTCCACTGTTTGCTGTTTATGTCGATCTGTTCAGATTTTCAATGATTATTTGAATAAACACAGTGTGTTGAGGACTATTTACAGAATACAGCAATCAGCGTCTATTAGTCTGTTGATACTTTAGTGTCTGAGATGTTTCCCTTCATCTCACATTTCAGCGAAATGACATCTTGAGCGAATCCACAGTCGGTGTCACGGCTACATTCACCGTCTGGCACTTCTGTAATTTTTTTTGCCACATGTTGCCATCTGGCCGGGGCGCGATGCCAGCCCTGCAGGCCCTGCCAGCCCCGAGCTTCATGCCGAAACAGCCGATGTTTTGGACGCTCAGGCCGGCCTTGGCTCTATTTGGAAGTGCCTGACACATGCTAAATTGATTAAGATTGTCTAAGCGGACAAAAGCTGACAGGCAGAGTCTGGTGGAGATAATCCGAGTGTGACTCAGCGTGCTCTTAAAGGCAGAAATCGGTGTCCTTTGGGTGTCATTGCTTATGCACTAGCCTTCCAGTACCTGCGATGCTGCTTTTTGACACGATTCAAGTGAAACCCTGCAGTTATTTATAACCACTGGACCTTTTCTGTCTTGATTACAAAGCTTTAAGAAATATTTTTGCCTCCCAATTCAAACTAAATGTCACCATTCCCACACAAAACTGTCTTTTGCATGCTGCAATGAAGCCCTGTTTGATGTCAAAGCTTCGGAATGTAGGCTACATGCTTATTTGCGAGCGACGCACTTATCACATGCCTGGTGCACCTCCTGCAGAGGGCAATTTTCTTGGAGGGAGAGTGCAAGGTTTAGGATTATCATTTCGAATGACTTTTCCCCCGAACACACACGCACACATAAACACCTGCACAAATGCACGATCCTGCAAACCCTTTAATGCTGCGACACAATGGGGCTCTGTTAGTAATGCAGCTTTAGATTTGTTTTTATTTATTTATTTCCATGGAGACAGGGAGCACTCTGTTGGTGCTTCAGGGCCTTTTTCAATGTTTCCAAGCCATATTTCCTCATGTAAGGATACATTATAATATATTGTAAAGAAAAAAATATATATATTTATGATCATTGTTACCATGTGAAAGCATATTCTCATCATATTACTTACAAAACTGTCAAGCAGGCGAGTTCATGTTTCAAGTAGTTCAGCGTGTGGTATATATAATATATATATACCATGTTTTTTTATCACATGGTTTTGTCTGATGTCCCTCCTGCTTACTGGCCATCCATCAGGGGCCTTGGCGGCGCTACCTTGATCCAGAAATCATACAACGATCACCTGTGTAGTGAGAAGGGGCGGCAGGCAATCACTCAATTAAAGCCAACAACCTATCAATCTCCCCCGATGTGTGCAGAGATGGGAGAACAGATGTAATCCTCTTGTTTTAAGTGTGAAAATTGGGGATTTATGGGGATTATAAGGCACTGGTGCATATGTTTTTCTGTCTCTTTACAATGTGCAGAGTTAAAATTGATATTACTAGTTTCCTCATAATTTCATTTTTTTCTTTTTTTAAGCATGTGTCGGCTAAACAGGGAGTTGGCAGAGATTTAAAAAAAATGTGTAACTCGACTTCGGATCTTCTCCACTCTTCCTCCCCTTTACTGTGTGTGTGTGTGTGCGTGCTAATCTGTTTCTCTTGATAGCTCCAAAGTTACCCCATTAGATTTAACAGACTCGGTGGTACACAACTCAGTGATATTTATTTGGCGAGCGAAGGGAAGCCTCCCGAGCATCTCCAACCCTCTTTATCACCAGATTTCCCCGACATGGCTCTCCCCTCTCCATTTGGCCCACACTCCTGTTGGTTTGCAGACTATTGAAGAGTTTTTGGCGAATGGGTGAGACCTTTGAGGAGTCTGCCGTTTTCCTCTTAATGAGCCTGAAACCTCTGCTCATGTGCTCCTCTCTTTGCTTTCCCATGGTTTGTTTCCGGATGTTTGGCCTTGTCCGTAGCCTCGAGAGTAGGGACTACATTTCTGGCTCTTAGAATTAAAAAAAAAAGGGAATCCAACATTTAGCTTAGAAAGGATGTTGATGCACCAAAAACTAGAATTTTACTGCACATCTCTGTTGTGAATTCAGCCCACAGTGCCTCACATATGAAAGCAGGCTTTGCTCACTCATCCTCTGTCATTCGACTCAAACACTGCGCCTCTCTCCGGGCCCCGTGACCATGTGTGCATTTCTATCAGCCCAGGGCTTTGGCTTCTCCCAGCGCCGCCACGTGACCTCTGCCGATGCCCTCCCGAGTCCCGGGAAGAGGAGCTTCGCAATGAGGAATTAATTGCCAAACAATGCATAGCTCCCATCAATTACGGTTCTCATCATGTCAGATGATATCGGAGCATTACCGGATGTCTGGCTGCATAATTTACCGCACACCACCACCATCCTTCCACCCCCCCACCACCCACATCCCAGTTGCACCCTCTGATGGATTTGCGGGGCCTGCCACAAAAGGCGCCATTAAATGACAGGACTTTTATCATTTCACTGCCAGCCATTCTCCTCGGCGCACGAGGACACGTGTAGCATTTCTCTGGAATTGCATAACATAAACATGAGGGAATTGATAAGCTTGGGAGCTTAGAGAATTATGCCATTACGAAGCGTGCTCTGGTTCAAAAATGGATGCTGCCCTTTTTGGATGTAAATATTGTCGCACAAACAAATGAATGACTTGAGTCCGTTTGTCACAGCTTTCCTGTAATATTTAGGTCACATTCGGACAAACCATTTGACATTGCTCTCAGATTTGTTACCAACTGTATCGTCCACTATTATTAGAAGATGACACTCTTTTTGTAGCTGCCTGCACCTTAAAAAAGTAATTATATCGGAACTACAGTAAATTTGGTGGAAGCAGCGATCGCACATCAAACAGCCAAATGAAACAAGAATATGGTTGTAATATATTTCGGAGAGCTCCACTAATAGCGATCATGGATTTTGCCTTCAAGTCTGCTTCAGTTAGTAAAAAAAATAAAAAAATACATGTCCCAGCAGCCAGAAATCCCATTTTGGAGGCTTTAAACAGGCTAGGAGAAAGTTAATGGGTGACATCACACTAAGACTGTCCAATATTTCCTGCAGTCTGAAAGTACCGACTGAATATGTAACCATGCATAAAGGTTCAAATACTGAAATTAGGAGGTAATTGGGTTCAACACAAGGTTGGAAGAGTCGCTTTACTTTCTGATGGTGGTTTCTTTTTCCTTTTTTTTTACCCTCGAAAGCCCTTCGGACCTCTTTTGATCTCAAGTCTGCAGAAGTTTCTCGGAGCCGACGAGTGCGCTCTCGGTGCGGAAATGGCAAGTCATATAAACCGGATTCATTTCATAGTAGCGTGGCAGGTTTTTTTTTTCTCCCCCCGTAGCGACGTAGAGCGGGCTTATCTAATTGTGAAAGCCACGAGCCCTGGGATACAGAGAGAGAGGCTAATTAGTTGAAATGAATGCTTTGAAATGAAGCACAAAGCTCGGTGTGTGGTGGAAACAGACTCTGTGCGTTTAGAGAAGGGTGGGGGGGGGGTTGCTGCAATAGAAGTGGCGCGTAATGGATGAGTCGAGTTGGTGCTTCGGCGAGAGCAAGCTGGAAGTTCTCTCGTCTTTTTATGAATGGGGGAAAAAAGGTCACCTGTTTAGGTGCGGGAACATCCTTAAGCCTCTTAGCTTAAGAGTTATGAATATCTGATAGCTGGCTGTTGGTATTATTCATTATTAATCAACTTTGTGATACCTTGGAGGATGGCTGGAATCTTAAATGTGCAGACGATAGATTATCTGGAGGTTTGAGACCATTTTATTGAATTATGCTCCTCATACCTACACATCCTAGGACACAATTTCAATTAAAGAACACTGCGAATAGGTAGTTAAGTACTAGGTGAGGGCAGGAGAAGGGTTGAGTCATATTTCCATGTCTTCTTTGTGGTTTACTTGTTTTGTGAAACTAGCATCCAGTTCTACTCCACACATTCAAATCTGCTCTAAGGTCACTCACGAGTCCCTCAGAGCATACCAAAGTCTTGTTCACCTCGTTGGTGCTCTTGAGCTTTTTTTTCTGCTTTTTTCCTCTCTTCATCCCTTTGGAGGAATGGGAGGAAGCTGGCAAAACAAAATGTCCTTGTGTTGTCTCCAAGGCGATGGTGCCTGCAGACTGTGGCTGCTGGCTTTCCCCTTTTTTTCTTGCTCATCTCATGGAAAAGATATACAAGTTTTCTCAAGGACACTTTCTTCCTTTTTCCACCGCGGCTCTCCGTCTCTCTCTCTCGTGTGTGTCTTTGTGGGAGTATTTATCATGCGGCGCGTTGAAAAATAATTCAACACTGGGCTCAACGGGATCGTCTGAATTACATTCCAGACATGCTTCCTTGTGACTTTGAATTAACCTCTTGCTGTGATGGTGGATTCCTCGTGCCGTCATATTACCCGGCATTAAAGCAAGTGATGTGCTATTTCTTTTTTATTAGGATTATTTAAGCATCCTTAAACTGAATAATTCCCTTGTCATTGGATATTTGTCTTTGTATGATTTGACATGACATTTGTGTACATTAATTTTCTGAAAACATGACATATCATAATAATGAAGCACTGTTACTTGGTCTGGTTTGTCCAGTAGGTGGTGATGGTTTATGTTAGCAAAACATGAAAAGATATTACTGTGTTTCATCAGACTCATTGCATCACATGTCGCCGTACAATTTACTGACTTTCATCAGTTTGCAGTTTTGTGCAGAAGAAACAAACCGCCTTAATAAAACAGGTTGTGTTTGACGTTCCTGTATCGCCACAATCATCCTCTTTACCCTAACAGACCAGTCTGTATATCTTTTTCAGCCACGAGCTTATCTGAGTCTGTGCAAGGTGAACTTTACTGACCTCAATATGAGCTGTGAATTTCCATGATCAGATTTCCATGAGGTTCTCTAATGGGCTCTTTTGGCTATATGCGGTTTAAGCACCAGCGGCTGATTCTAATCGTCGTTAAATTGATGCCACTTCCCTCCACCGAGAGTTGGCGTAACAGCCACGCCGTTATCATCACTTCCCAAATACAGACGCATAAATAAATTCTTTCATAAATAATCGAATACATGCGCTGGTGGTGTCCTTGAAGATATTTCACCCCCTTATTTTCATCGCAGCAGCCAAAGGATCCGCTGGGCTGCCGCCGAGCAGATTGATGATGATGTCTAATCGCGGTTATGGGGATGTAAATGGTGATGTCTCCGTGGCTGCTGGAAATGTTAAATACCTATTTGAGCATTCATGTGATTTTTATTTATTTATTTTTGAAGCCCCGTCGATGGGTGGTACTGTCAGCTCACGCTGGTTGTTGTGTGAGAATGCGACTTTGCTTTAATGCTAGCCTATTCAACAATTTGCATCCGATATTATATGATATTATCATATTTCTTCAAGTTTCCCACTTAACATTTACAGCCGTATACTTTGCAGATTATCATTTCTCCGTCAGTGAGACATTTTCAAGTGATATGACCTGCTTTGTCAGGGAGTGTGGAGTAAAAGAAGCCTCTCAGATTCTTGTTATAGTTCCACGTTAGTGATGGACTGCCTCCACAGGAGTGCCCGAGATACCCGCGGATCTTAAAATCACAAAAAAGTACTTCATTAACGAGAGAAAACAAGTACTCAATCAGCCTGGAACTCTTGCTGCCGTGGCAACTTATTTAATCAACCTTGGCTATCTTTCGGTGCTGTTAAGCGTCGAACACATTGACTGCTGATAGTGGTCTGTTTTTTTTGTCATTACAGCCTCCGGGCGCCTCTGTGATTCCCCAAATAGTGGCACTAATTTATGCCATCTTATTCCACTGCTTTCACATTCCACCATACGGAGAAATCGCCCGGTTGCATATTGAATCTGGCTGAACCAGATTGCAGCAGCGATGTCTGTTATCTTAGCTCTCGAGGACGCGTGTTGTCCATTACACTTGTCACCCTGAAAATCAACCCTCGTTAAATTTTGTTTTGCTCCCCTTTCATGCGAAGATTGGGACCATTTGTCACTTCTGTCATTTTGATTGTATCTCTGCATTAAGCAGGATAGGAAAAAAAAATCCTAAAATTGCATTTTTTTTTTTTTTTTTTTGCAAAGGCCCAGATTGTGTATGTGTCTGTGAGAATGTCCTCACTTATTTATTGTCCACACCAAGCTGCCTTCTTTCAACCGGTAATAAGATCATGACATATAAAAATGTCAGCATTGCATATTGAAAAATCTTGCAAAAATATAATGCAAATGAGTAACACAGAAATGCTCCTAAATAAATAGTTTCTTAGAAAGAAAGAAAAACCCTGACTGCTTCCCACTTTCCAAAGATATATTTATAAGGTATACAAATATGACCTCTGACCCTGTGTGGCTTAAGCAAGTCCACAGATTCATAAAAAAGTGTGTAGATAAACCCTTTTGTCCAATCAGTGACACAGGGGAGGGTATATAAAGGGGAGTTGAAGGAGAAGGACTGCCAGTGACTACAGTGTGTGGGTGTGTGTGATGATATATCTCATCCACAAACACTCAGGTAAACAGCTTCATTAGCAGGCACCTCCTGGTGTGTAACCACAGGAAGGCCTCGCATTCAGGAAATGGGTATTTCAGTTTGTCCCGTGTGACCCAGAAATAGCATGTGGTTCCAACACCCAGCTACTGACTAGAAGAGATATGCCCTCCTCAATGGCATATTTTAGACTGCACGGATGTGTGTGTGTGTGTGTGTGTGTGTGTTAGCTCAGCCAGCGGGGGGCAAAACTAGACACCATGCATGCCCATTGCAAGTCACACCTGCCAGTTCCAATTGATCCTCTTTGAACCATCTCCTCTTAAACTGACAAATGGAAAGGAGGGAAGAATAGACCTCCTGCATACGCTCTCTTCCTTTTACCGGCACCAAAACAAAGTTCCCTCTGACGCTAATGAAGTGTGACGGAAAAGAGAAAGACATTTACTCTCAATTTTCGTTCTTTCCGACTCCATATTTTCCCTTGAATCTGTCACTTGACTTTGTTCTCGTTTTCCTTTCTCTCCCCTCGCTCAGAAACCTCCTCCTCCGTCATGGTGTACATGGACACGACTACCATGACGACGAGGACCACCGCTCGGCCGACCACCGTTACCGTGACGACCACGACAGCCAGGGCCGGCACGACCAAGGCGCCCGCCACGACGACGGCGATGGCCCAGTGGCCGCGGACCACGTCCACGGCGGCCGCCTCCGTCCAGACGCCGGTGGAGGGGTTGCTCCCGGACGCCGACGGCGACGGGGCGCCGCCTTCCTCCAAGCTTCCCAACATCAGGGTGGAATACTGCAATCCCCTGGTGATGATGGACATCTCCTGGCCCAAGACCAAGCAGGGCGTGGTGGCCAAGATGCCCTGTCCACCTGGAACGATAGGTAATGCTCATTTTTGTGGTACCAAATATTCAAAGGGAGTCTTTAAAGTCTTATCTCTGTTTTTTTTGCCCCCTATTGTGTTCTCTATATGTTGCTCCGACTCGGTCTCTGTATCAATACTGAGAGGGCGAAGTCAAGAGTGCATCGAGATGAAATCGATGTTGGCTGCTTTAGATCTAAAAAGCTTTACCTCTGAAAAGTGCGTATACCTGCATAAGTGCTGATCAAGCAGCAGTTTATATTTTAATGAGAGCATTGACTTTTTTCCCTGCGTTCTTAAATAGGGAGATGAATCGTGAGGGTAAATTAGCGTGTAAACTGACGGATAACCCAGAAAGCGTAATGTTGTGGGTTTCTGCTGTCAGTATTTTGGCGTAAAAGCAGCAACTGAGTGCTGTTACTACGTCTAACTAGAATAGTACGTCTGTACTTTTCCTGACTACTCTTCAGTCAATCGACTTCACAGTTGACGGTTGCATTCCGAGGTCTCGACAAAGTGCAAGATCGAGGGCAAGCTCTTGAAATCTACAGTACTTATTTATTAGGAGTATTAACTGTTATGCCAGGGCTCGCTCTGGCTCATCGCTTGCTGTCACGGTGGGAAGTAAGCACCTGCTGCCAGCCAAACACCGGTGAATTTGCCCATCGGGGGGGCATTTAACAAATGATTGAATTGTTCCTAAAAAAAAAAAAGTCAACTCAATCGGCCATGTGCCCTCGCGAAGCGCAGCAGACAGTCGCTTCTGAAACCTGCTGGTGGAATCACAAGCGTTGCCCGGAGTGGCCTCGGATCAGATCGCCGGATCGCAGCCAGGGACCACTTTGACCGCTGAGCATGCTGGGTACAGCTCGCTTTCCATCCAGCAGAAGAGTTGATGCAAATCAGATATGCCAGATTGTGAAAAATGTGCCTTTTGTTGAGGAATTATTCGACACTTCCCTATAATGATGTTTTATAGAGCAAGTCACCCCTGGATTGGGGAGTGATGTGATGCCCTCAAATCTGGCTCCGAGCTCCAAAGAAGTCTGTTCATATCATCAATCAGCACACACACACACACACAGGCTTCATTAATGGGCAACACCAGCACCCGTCGAGACCTCACTAACAGCCGTCATATGGCAAGATAAGAGGCACACATACCCCACCTCCTCTCGGCGCATTCTTCAAAGCCATTGCTCTTCAGACGACACCGCCGAGCAGAACACGACTGTGTGAGCTTCCTCTGCCACTCTTTGAAAGTTCCTCGAGCTCCCCCTTCCATCCACCTCACTTCGCTCGCTGTCATCCGCCGTCTCCCCCCTGCACCCGTCCGACTCCCCTCAATCTCTCTCTTTCTCACCCCTTCCCCTCTCTCGCGCTCCATTTCTCCTGCCTCTCGCTATAGGAGGAGTCCCGTATCATATAAAACCATCACACATAAGGCTGTCCAAGGTGGACCGGTAGAAGGGAATTATATGTCAATCAAAATTTATATCTGTTAATGCCGGTCGTCTCACCCGCCAACACGCCCTCCATCGGAGTAAAAGCAAGGGCAATTAGATGTCAGCTGATGTCAGCTGTGAAAATACAGATGCAAGTTATTTGAGGGACGTGGAAGAGCAAGTCAAAGACATTTTGTCTTTGAAAACATCGAAATAATCGCAAATAATTGCAATATGACCCACAAAAACTGTCTCTTAATTAAGCGTTTTTAATTTATACATTATTATTAATAAGGTGGAAACATACAACACAGTAAGAGAGCCTGAGCATATGATTGTAAATTTTTAATTTTGCTGGATATCTGGAGTGTATTTGCGCTAAATACTCACAAACCACATATCTGTCACCTGAGACCGTTTCCTCCGACCAACTCAGCTGACCTTTCTTGATGAATTCAGCCGCGGCGAACTTAATTGGCACCTAATTTGGTGTACTTTTTGCTCATGCCGGAGTTGAACTGTCACACACGGACACTGTCTGACTTTTAATGATTTAACAGAGACGCTGTCTGGGCGAGCTCGGCTGGCCTCAAGTGAAGCAACTTCATTTCAGTCACTATAAGATAAAACCATCCAATTACATTTTGCTACATCCATTAATTTAATCACTTAAGAATTGTGGTTCTTTGGGACGTCGCCGTTTCATTTCGACAAGGTTTGCAAATAAGAAAAGTGCTCGAGACGCCGAAGAATTGGGCTTTAGTTGACGAGACTGAGCACATTGTGTAGTCCATCACTCTAATGGGGTAAAAAGAATAAGAAGGATGAGAAAACGTGGGCCAGCTTGATTGTCTCCTAGGAGATCTCTTGGAAACACAAAGATATGTTACCGTACACGTGTCCCTGTTGCTTCTCTTTCTTTTAGGCATGGGATAATGCAATAATTATACACCAAAATAACTACAATATTAGTCCACTAATTTACTAAAATCCATCTCTTTATTTATTTATTTTTTTAAGAAATAGATATTTGTATTTTCTCACAAATTGTTTTAGTGAACAACATTTTGAAGTGAAAGATTCTATTTTTATGACCTAGACAGTTTTTTCAAGTCACTAGTGTGATGGAATCTTCTATGGTCCCATCCCTACTGTCTTTATTGGCATGGTTGCATCTAATGACATAATGAATGTGATGTTATTCATCGCACTAAGCCACCATGTGTCTTCTCTCCCTAGGCGTGGCCTCATACATGTGCGTTGGTCCGGAGGGGTACTGGGACCCACAGGGACCCGATTTCAGCAACTGCACCTCCCCTTGGGTCAATCTCATCAGCCAGAAGGTACCAAGCGGCATGATATAATACATTTGGTTTGTTTGGAAAGAAAGTGGCAAAGAGTTTATTACGATGCTAACAACCGGCATTGATGCTAGCTAACTTCCCATGAATGTAAGCATTTATTTTTCTATTTTATATCTATATTTCTATTATTATTATTATTTTTCACATCACAGTGTGCCTCGTTAAGGGCGACGCCTGTTGATGGTTATTGTTGGTTTTATTTGTATGGGCTAAATTATCATCTTGTGGGTGTTTGTTGATCAGGTGGTTGGGCTAAGATGCTAACAGTAGCTTTCACTTGTTGTCATAGCAATGGCAAACATCCGGTGTAAAGTGGCAAATTTGCCAATATAAATATAACATCGGCATATCCAGCCATCCAAAGGACCTAACAAGGTCTATTGCCCCTTCTCTCCCACCTACAGTGGCCCTAATACACCGTCTTACATACAATACAACAATAACAATATGTCTTGAAGGGTTTGGCCCTGAACTGTTATTTCAATGTGTACATCTGTTCACTAGAACAGAACTGTGCCCTTTCAGCCTGTTCTGAGTAGCATTTACCACAACTCCCAATGCAAATCATCGCTCTATATATTGCTTCACTTTGTGTGTATCTTCTCTTTTGTTCTTTGCCTCTTCCTAACTAGTGAGTTAATGTCGCGGATTAGCCGGAGGGTTCACTTAATAGAAGGGTTATGCTCGCGTGTGTGTGTGGGTTTAGCGTGGGTGGTTGAATGGAAACCAGTACCACTGCACCGTAATCTAATGGTCGGCCGTGGCTAACGGCTAATCCAGGCCACTTTCTGTCCCCCGACACGAATCGGTAGCTATTTGCATTCCGTACTTCGGAAGCACTAACGATTTGTATCTCTTCCTCTACAGGCGAGTTATTATGCAAAGCCTCGTATAAAGCTTTGCATGTTTAAATGTGCGGTGGAATCAAATGGGAAGAGGAGGAGGAGGCTACTCTGAGTGGGGATCAGGGTTCCAGGTTATGAATTACAGGCAATGTTCCCCCCCTTAAACTCACAGGGCCCTGAGGCGTGCCCGTTATAACACTTATGATCTACTCAAAGGCACAAAGCTCGGCCCATTAAACAAACTGCGGTTTGCAGATTTGGATGGAGAATGGCTGTTGGGGAGCGAAATAGAAAGGGAGAAAAATGATCAGGTGCATTTCGGTACGCCGAGGCGCCGTTTCAGCGGCGCAGTAAAGCTCCATTACTGGCTGCTGTTTGGAGAAATTAACGAGAGCACTCTCTTTCTGAATTTGCTAAAGAGGCTCTTTTGCCGTGTTATTGCGCGGATTCAACGGTAGCCGTGTGATTGAAATGCAGAATGTTGCCTTTTAAAGTCCACAGAGGGAAGTGACAGTGGAGTAGTACAAGTGTTTACAGCTGTTCTTTATTTATTTGTTTAAAGTCACACTTCAGCGGTGTGAAGACAGGACAACCTTTTAATGAAGATCTATGCGTCTGGAGATCTGGAACGCTCATCTGGCACGTCGTTATTTTATATCCGGAGCCATTGTCCTGTATGTGGCACCGCTCATTACCAGATGGTTCCGTCGGCGGAATTAGAGAGGGAGAATGCGGAGGATGAAAAGACAAGAATGACATCAGATGAGCTGAAAGAGAGAGAGAGCGAGAAAAAGAAACGGAGCTATTTACCCTGCATCCCCGGCTCCCCTCATTAAGAGACAAGAGAAGGGAGGGAGATGAGGAAAAACATCTTCCAAAGACACGTTCTCCCCCTGCATACACCTCTCTGTGAAGTCCAATTTGAGACACATAATTGGCTTGACGCATAAACTCACGGGCGATGACGGCAGGTGATGCCGCAGGACATCAGCGTGGGCGTTATAGACGGCGTCGATGGGAGATCTCACCGCACCTCGACTATTAGTAAAACCTTGAAGGGAACTGACCTTTGAAAGCCGACATCAGACCAATAGGGCGCTCTGTATGTCATCCAGAAGGCCGCTCATTTAAGTTATTTAATGTTCAGACTATATGTAAGGTTTAGGTACCGTGAGTCTCATTTGCTTTCAAGTCTATTTCGCGGATTATTTGAAAATATGGCATTGCACTGAAAATAATTAGCTGTTACTTTCCTAAGTTGTTAGAGCCTATTTATTTACTCGTCTGGCACGTAGAGACAAATTAAGAGTAGGAAATGGTTGACACCGAGGGGCACCTGATCACACCATTAGGTAGCGAGAGCGTGGTTGAAATCTACATTCTAATTTTAAAAAAGCGAGATGAAGTTTGCGAGCAAACCTTTCAGGGTTTGCGGTGATCCTCATTAGCCAATAAACAGATGCCTCCGTAGCTCGCGAGTTAGATAACAGAAAGTTTCTCCTGTGGAAAAAGTAGCGTGGGGCATTTCCCCTTCTATTGGGAGCAACGCTACATGATGCATGCGGCTAAGACAACAGAAAGTTATCTCAGGTAATGAAGATGGAGTGTAAACCTCCCCCAAATCCCCCAAAATCCGTATTTTCATTTGTCTTTTTTACGTAATGTGCAAACTAAGTTAAACACGCGCTTCTTGGCCTTGGAAGTACTGCTCACTTTAAGTATTACGACATCAAAAACAAAATGCTGATCATTGATATGTTTCTCTTGAAGTGTGAATATCCCAGAGGCCGTGGCCTCCGAGTGCAACGTACACACAACGAGCCCCACGCCGCAGCTCTTCCCATTAGTTTGAGAAAAGTGTAAGGATCAGGGGGGGAATTCCCTTAATAGTTGATTTCATAATTGCTAACGGATACAATATTGGCCCCAGTGTGTACACCCAGCTGAGAACCGTCTCGCCACATTAATTGCGTGCTGTATAGCGTCGTTTGGGGAAAATGTATAGGCTAAACTGCCGGGGGTTCACATTTGTATGGTGCAATTTGTCATGTTTTTCTGTGGTTTTCTGCTGCGTAGCTTGAACAAAAGACCTCGGTAGAAAAATAGCGTTAAAGGGCTAGTTTGGATTTTTTTCTTTTTGACTTTTTTCTTTTTTTTACAGCTAAAAGCTGGAGAGACAGCTGCCGTCATTGCCAGGGAGTTGGCGGAGCAGACGAAGCGTAATCTCCAGGCAGGAGACATCACGTTCACAGTGAAGGCCATGGTTCAGCTGGTGGACCTCCTCGACGTGCAGCTGAGGAACCTCACGCCAGGCGGAAAAGATAGCGCTGCACGGAGCCTCAACAAGGTACGGAAAGAAGAAATAGCCTATTATCCTCTGTTCACGTTTGCATCCGGTTTGGTCATCCACTCTCCAGCTTTTTACTCAAAAGTGCCAATCTGACTGTAAAACCTTTCTGAATGTCTCATAATGGAGGCCTACCTACCACAAACCTTCAATCCAGTCAAACCTAAACAGTGGGTATTCTTTTAATGATCTGCTGTTGGGCGTATTGCTGTCAGATACAATTACATCCACCATTTTCCTGTGGTCCAGCGAATCTTAAAGCCCACCTTTAATTTCAGTGTATCTCACGCGAATGCATTACGCTATCCATTCCACTTTGATGTAGTTTAAAAGATGTTATCCTGAAGTCATGCTCGTCAAAAGCGCCGACCTCACACCGCTTGATTTGTATTAATGGGACCGGCTCGAGGTAATCATTAGGATGGATCTAAGCTGTGAGAGTTCAGAGTTTTCATTTTTCCTGAACCTGAATCTTATGCATTTACTGCCCGACGCACAGCAGAGCTCCAAAAACATCCACCGTCTGCCGAGCAGCCACCAGAAAAAGCAAACAGTGGTGATTTCAAAATGTCAGTCGTTAATTTGCTGGATCGCTTGTCGAGGAACATGAACACCTGTTCTCGGATCACTTTTTTGGGACATTTTTTTATTTCATTGCTGCAACAGACACAGATGTCCCCATTGAGATTTTAGTGCCGGTTTTCTCCAATGGAGAGGGGCGGCAGTAAAGATGCCCAAAAGGCCTCGGAAGGGATCGTGATGGGAAAATCCACATTGAGGGGCAACTACAGTTTATAATAGCTCTTGAAAGAGAAAAAAAAATGGTTTCCCATAAAGCACATTCAAGATAGAGAGGCTACCGCTGCGGTCGAGATTGCTGCCGAAGTCTTTAGCTTCTCTTGTAAAGAGGAAGAAAATGGCGCAAAGAAAGAAAAATCGCTTTTAAAGCCATGACGATTTAGAAGTTCATGGACGTTCTTATGATTTACAATTCTCTATCATCCGATGCACATTCTTGCGTTTCAGTTTCGACTTCCTTCACCAGTGAGAGCTCACAGCCCCTCTTCCCCTCCGCTCTGGCAGCGGCTGATGTTTACCTCCCCAGTTCAATCATTTTGACACAATCTGCAAAGAGCTAAGCGAATTAAAGATTTTCTTCTTTTTTTTTTCTGATAGCGAAGCACAATGCTCTCTGCCAGTAGACAATGAAAAAGGATTGAGTTGGCAAACTGTGAGATCAGTGGCGTTTGCATGATCAAAGGCTAGCTGGCTACCGGCGTGGACGGGAGCGTTTCCAGGAGAGTGGGCTGTGATGTAGAGCAAGAGGCTCCCTTATGGGGGGGGAATGGTACTCTTTGGAGCTAATCTGCATGGGATTTCACCCGGTGCCCGTTAAGCCACAGAGTAGCTCTGTTGGCTACCTGGCTCGTGTCAGAACTCAATTAAACTTCTCCGTTCTCCAAGCGGCGCTAATAGTGATCCTCCGAGCTTCCTGTCATTTCTCAGGTACGCTAAATTGTTGTCGGCGCTAACTTTCGTCCAATCCTGGGCAGAGGTTCAAAAAATAAAAAGGCTTTCCTGAATTCTCACATGCATTTGTTAAATAAAGTAACCTTGAAATCCCATTGAAGAGTGTCGGGCGTTTTCCCCGAGATACCAGCGTGTCTCCTTTAAGTGCTAATTAACACACGAGTCGTGATGTTTTCCTATGGAAGTGCATCATTGATGTACTGTGTAAACTACTTTGCACACAGTTAATGGAAGTGATTGACTACAATGCTTTTGTTATCCTTGTCTCGCCGCTCTCGAAGTGAGCGGAGGAAATGTATTCAAGTGGTATTGTCTGAGTTGTTGACCTTCTGCTAACTTTTGCATTTCCTTTGGGTTGCAGCTGCAGAAAAGAGAGCGGTCTTGCCGTTTTTATGTTCAGGTATTTGGACCACGTTCCCCCCCCCTCACCTCCTATCCATTCCCTCATTGTGCCAATTGTGCATTTTCATTTTCACCATATCGTTTGGAGTTTGACATGGAGATAAGTGGCAACGAGTACACTTAACCCACATCAGTGTCACCATTGCATGAATCATCTTTGCCCCCTGCATGCATGTTGGTATTGATGTGATATTCTGCTTACTGTTTGCCTGAGCATGAGGCTGAGAATTTCTACATTTAAGTGGAATCTATCCATTGTGGGTTTCTCTCTAAATCATTTTTTTTTTTTTAGAAAATGATCTTAAACCATGACATCAGCGCCGCTTCCCGGTGAAATAACCCACATAAGTGGATAGCATCAGTCAAAATAAGACTCTAAGGGATGGAACACACCCCTACGCTTCATGAAATGCTTAAGAGCCAAAAGAAGTGACCTCATTATACCAGCAACTCAACTTCTAAGTATGAAGTCAGCCAAAGTCATGACATGTTATGATTCCCCCTGATGCATAATGCATGTGTGTCCTAAATTTAGGGGAGGGGGGGTGTCTCTCGCTTCCGACAGCTATTTCCTGGGCTACTGAGTGATTTTTGTTATCCCCCGGGGTGACATTTTAACGGTCATCGGAATCATTTTCCATCCTGACGGGAGAACTTCTGGGACGAGTTGACATCCCTGTCCGCCGTACACACGGCTCCAATAAAGCTGCGCGTTTAGAGGCAGATGTTGTTGCATGCTCCGCAGCGTCCGTGTTCAAGCAACATGCGTTTTCCTCTGAGGCGTGTCGGAGTGTGTGCATGTGGCGTGCGGATGGGTTCGTGAGTGTGAGATGATATGGGATAAGACTGCTGGTGTCCTCAATATGTATATATTTTATATATATATGCACACTGGCTGATGTATTACTTCATTATAACAAACATGAGCACTTAAGTTTCCCTCGGTTCCTTCAGTGCCATATACTCTTTAGTGCAGCATGCAAAATAGTTTCTATCAATTCCACTAGTTATTTCTGTGGGCTATTTTTCCTGACAACTACAACAGAAATGACTAGGCCCTTCTAAAAAAAAAAAAACATTTTAAAATATGTACGCCTTCAGTAGGAAAATGTGCTCGAGGAATTTGCAAAGTATTGAGTCTCACCAACCAAAAATTGGTCATTTAATGGAATATGTATGGCAGTAAAAACAAACTATAACTAATGGCAGGGAAATCAAAATAAATAAGAGGAAGAGTGTGGACGTGCTAAAATACTTATAAGTATTCAGCAAATCCAATGCACTGGAATTGGCACTAAAAGTTATTACAGTTAATCCTGAGGTGCGATTTCACACGAAAAAAAACATCATCATTGGGCTTCATTCTACCATGAATGTCTGTTAAAATGTCATGGCACTCCAATAGTTGCTGTGATATTTAAGTCTGGATTAAAGTGGACTGGCAGACCAATACTTCAGTTTTCTAAAGCCACGCTACGAAGAAAAAGCCCTACAAATCGATATGAAATTACAAGCATCTGTATGCTTCTGCGCCTGCATCTTGTGGTTCATAGTTGGATGTATTGTACATCGCCGTATGCGCACCTCCTCCTCCTCCTTTCACTTGACTAACCGGAATAATGGAGCAACATCTGTGGCCTTAGGTAAACACAGGCATCGACTGCACGCGCTGCCAGCCTTTGAGGGACTTTCATTGATTAGGGAAATTGGGCAATGTTTTCTCCAACGGGCCCCGGTGGTTGACATAAATGGGATTAGCAGAGGAATACAAAGCAAATGAGAGTCGCACCTGCCTCCGCCGCCCCCCCAACAGCACACTTCCACAGCACTTTGGGGGGGAAAAAGGGCCGATTGTGTGAGTGCAGGTGTGTTTGTGGTGGAGGAGGACGTCTAAGTGAGATGAAGATTCCCAACGTGACTGTAGGCTTACATCTTGTTTACACGGTAAACACGGAGAGGTGATGGCGTTGAATTCACCCGGTGCTGAGGTCTCATCTCGTTAGGGTCATCAGGGGATTTCAATACAAACAGCTACGTTTCAGTTGCGTGTGCAATTCCACCGCTGTTGATCCCGTGCAGATGAAACAATCATTGATCACGACTCCTTCCTTGATTGTTCATAAGAAAGCGTCATAGCTAATTAAATTCCACCCAACAGGATTTGGCCTTGAGCTACAAAGCACATCGTGATCAACTCCCTCTCCCCCCCGCAGGAACCTTTCTCTGTTGTTCCCTTCGATTCTCAACAAACATGATGAAATCATAGCCTCCGTCGCCTTTAGGTTCTGCTAACGGCGGCTTGTTTATAGGTAGTGACATTATGGGCCAATTACCGTGATTATCTCCTCCACGTTGTCGCTGGAGTCGAGCACGCTTTGAAACGCGTCTTCCTTTTGGCATTTGCGTCGTTTTGAACACGCGGGACTTCCAGTGAGTCATGCGTTCGCTCTTTCGCAGGAGCTAAGTGAGTGTGAATTTTAAGGATACAGGGAGGATATTAACCTCTGACCGCCCATTAAAATGACACCTCTGCATGCACAGATGACTAGGGGGGGGGAGTGTCACAGCGCTGGATGACCTTAGAGCAGGCGAAACGGAGGGAGGCTCCTCGTTCAGCAATGCAATAAGATGATACAATTTCCCTGCTAGTCCATTTGTTAAAAAGATGGAGATAACCACATCCTCATAAAGCGAGACCTGCAGAGTTCTGCCTGAATAATCTGCAAGCTGTTTCTGCTCATAGTGGAGAGAGAGGAAGGATTTCTTTATGTCATATTTGACATCATCTTCAGAAGATTGTTTGGTTTGTATTTAACATATATATTCATACGTACTGTATATTCCTGAAGCTCACATAACGGGTAAACGCTTTGAGCCAGGGTGGAATTACCTGCGCTCATTACCTCTCATGGTAAATTAACTTTTCCTGTTGATTTTCACAGCACTATTTCCATCTCCATGACAACAGGGACATGGCCCCATTCGTTTAAAAAACAGCCAACTGTTCACATCGATTAATTAGTTCCCTTTTGCTTCGACGGAGCCTTTTTTTTTTCTGAGCGTTGATAAGTTACGGTAATGAAACTCAACACTTCCTGCACGTTTCAAATTAAAAGCCAACACAAGGGGAGCTTTGTTGCAAATCCATCCAAATTAAAACATTTGGGAGATGAAACAATGTTTCAGTTTAGAAGCTAAAATGTTCAGGTGGAATATGTGTCGGAAATGTGAAGTTATCTTTACATTGAACAAGATAATACATAAATAGTAGCAACTGGAAAGAATTGGTAAATAATTGGTATCTTGCATTTTGGACCCTGAAGTTATTTCACTCTAAACAGGAAGATAATTTACCTTGTATTGAAGGAGAATTGAAACCAGCGAAACTCTGCCATCGATAAATAAATAAAGCTGTTTGGGACTCGTACAATAGTAGAGGTAGACAAAGCACCTCAGTCACTCACATATAGAGACACAACCTCCCACTTACAAGAGAGAGAAGGTCTCATGAAATATTAAAACAGGAAGATGTTCACAGAAGACAGTGGATTTGACTAGCTGGTCAAATGAAACAGGCAAAGGAAATACAGGAATGATGCTTTACCTGTGCCAAGAGACATGTCGTCGGATAGAGGACGGACCGCCCCCGTATTGAGATCAGCCTTCAACGTCAGTGAGAGAAAACAAGTAAGAGGAACCAACGGGTGATGGAGGGAGGAGGAGGAGGGGGGACTCCATGCAGCGAGCTCGCCAGGAAGGGAAGAGACGGGAGATCAGCCTCAGCCAGAATCAATTTCCCAGACCCCGGGTTCATTTCATCAATCAGCACACAGATAGAAGCACACACACACCACCGCCTCGACTTGGACGCCCGCCAGGCGCACGCTAATGTCCGCCGCCGCTCCCTTCCTCTCGTCTGCATCCGTACAAACGGCCTGTGCACTGCAGCTTTTCACGGCCAGTCATCGCCCCTGTTCCAAGTGGAACATTCCGGCGGTGAACTTCCGGTTCACGTTCAGTATTTCCTCACGTTTACCAGGAATCGGAATGTCGTTGCGGGATGTGATGTAGGGGAGCTTCCTGCAGGAGAACTGTGACAGACGGAGTGGCGGTGTCCTAATGGCAGTAAAGTAGCAGCGAGCCACCATCTCCACTCTTCACCTGCATCGATGGCAGTGATGTGACGCTTGGGTGCACAAGCTCACCGGCAGCTGGCTGTATATTCATATTTGAGAGCCAAAAAATCTACAGATGGCTTTATGTTGGTGTAAATATGCAGGTGCTTGGCTTTAGAGCCATGGTGAGGATTTAAAAATAACACCGGAATGTAAAAAGTATTGGCTTTTAAAATAAAAGAACCTTCAAAACATGATTTTAATTAACAGATGATGCTCTTTCTCGTTTTGGGAGAATTGGTGGTTTTCAACCAGGCTTCCCCCCTAACTATCTGCAATAAAGCAAATAAGAGGATTTCCCAAAATATCGCTTTTTTGGGGGAACATCAGGGACACAAAGTAATAACTGATGTGAAGTTATTTTATGTGTCTAAATTGACCGTTTTGCAGGAAAAAAGCACAGAAATGGGTCAGTTAGATGTGCAGAGTATCAGTAGCATCATGTCTGCATGCTCAACTTTAGGTGATTGCCTCTGAGTGAGTACTGTAAGTCATGATTTAATCCTCCGGTTTGAAGGAGGGGGATTCAGCATGCTGTACGCATATTAATAACCGTAATGAATGCGTTGCGGTGATTTGGTATTCAGCTTTATTGCTTTTGTTGGATATACACGCTGAAAGAACATTGACATTTACAATATGAATGTTTGATACATACTGTATACCCTGCTCTTGTTTATCAATTATCCATCATATATTTCCTCCTCGTCATCTATCTGACCCGTCCCTCCATCTTCTGGGTGATGCTGTTAATCCACCTTGTTCTTTTCTTTGCATCTCCTCTGCATGGGGGGGGGGGGGAGTAGACGTCCTCATCTGCAAGTCCATCAATCCCTCTCCTGAAACCATTATTTCAGTGTTTAAAGAAGTGCTAAAAAAAAAACCTTGCAGTGTTCAAACAAAGGCAGAGGGGAGGGGGAAAAAAGATGTCAGTGCCTGAAGAAAAAGAGCTCCTTAATTGAGAGCGAATCAACCTCTGCTTCTAGCTGAATGTCAAAAGGTATGATGGAGATTGGCTGCAGATAATGAATAATTACAGGAAAGGTGTGTGTGTGTGTGTGTGTGTGTGTGTGTGTGTGTGTGTGTGTGTGTGTGTGTGTGTGTGTGTGTGTGTGTGTGTGTGTGTGTGTGTGTGTGTGTGTGTGTGCCTGGGAGTTTGTCTTCTGTGTTTGTGTACTAGCAGGTGCAGAGGTGTGTGTTCACTCTTGCGTCAGTCTCTCACAGTGTGTGTGTGTGTGTGCGGTTGTGTGTGTGTGTGTGTGGGCTGCTTAATGTGAGCGGGGTATGTTTTGAATGAGGAAAAGCCAGCTGGTGCTGTTTGAAATTCTCATCCAGTGCCAGTGAGTTGAATACAATCAGCCCTCCGTCTCCTCTCGCTATCACAGTGATGTGAAACAAACACAAGAGTGTGACATGATGCGGTAATACGCCGGCGTCGCACTTCTGCCTAGCGACTAGCCGGTTAAAAAGTAAGGTTTTCTTTTTTTCTTTCTTTCTATCTCTTGATCAAGAATTCATTTGATACACTCGAGCACATGATTTCTCTTATCGCCTTTGGCTTTATCCGCATGCTGTTTTCCAGTCATACTAAAACTCTTATTCCCTTTCATAATCCGTTGATCAAAAAGGGGGGATCTGAGCGAAGTTCAGAGGCGCTCTCTGTTGGCGTGACAACCCCCCTGTTTTGAGCGCACATCATAGCTTCTACCTTCAGGATGTCACAACTTAACCGGCTTTTGAAGAAGTGCAAATGGAGAATCAAAAGTCAAAACATTTTTTTTTTTTTTTTTTAAATATAAGATTTCCTCTGAATGTAACTATCAGCATCGCTGTAGGACATTCCCTCTATGATAGTCTATAATGCATTAAAAAATCAGTTTTTAACACTGAAATTATACTTAATAGTGTCATAACAATAAATAACACTGGCCTGATAATGTAGTATAAATCATACATTAAAATATATTCATAATGTATTATAATCACTTTGATTATAAGTAAATATAGTACTTTATAAATGCAGTATCATCCTTGCAAAATCAAGTTATGAATTATGCATTTTATTATGAAGTTAGAAGGTGCTTTATAATCAGATTATAATATATATGTTTATGATGCATTGTAGACATGGGCTTCATAGACAGTCTATATCAAAGTGTCTATTAATTCTGTGCTGTAATGGCTTGGAAAGAACTCCTACTGCTCTTCACTGTAGCGGCGCTGCCAATAAATGAATTTGCTTGACCAATTAGCATTCCATTCATATATCATGCCATTGGCATTTTTAAATCTTTAATGGCTCTTAATTTTTCATCGTGTCTGGAGAATGTTCCCGTTTCTTCCTCGCTTCCTTTGCTTCATCATCGTCGTGAGGAGATGAAAGAAGGCATAACCGCTGCGTGATGCTGTTTATATGCAGGTGGTTTGTCGGGCTGAACAGTCGCTACCAGCACATACCATGACCATCCATGCCTCAGCGCTGCTTTTGTGTGTTGGGATTGTCTGCATGGAAGGACATTAATCACGGCAATTAAAGGCTGTAGCCTCAGGTCTTGTAAAAACTGGCCCCTGGTCTTGTAAGCGCTGGTTCTGATTCATTTACATGATTAATTTTTCTTGTAGGACGCAGCAACAAAAGCAATTTAACGACATATCTAATGTCATTACAGGTGCTAGTTACAGTCCACATCTTGTAAAGGATTTGGAGTTATGAAACGGCACAGTAGAAAAAGTTGAAAAAAAGCACTCCATGCCTCTTCCTTTGCACGATCCCCACATGCTTGTGTGATTTGTTTCCCAGCCCTGAACCGCCATTTATCTCCCCTCACTCACGCCGTTTACCAAATCACCATGTCTAAGGAACAGCAGTCCCAGGCCGGCTTAGCTTCTTTGCACTAAATCGATGATTTGCCCCCCCCTCAGGCCATGGTGGAGACGGTCAACAACTTACTGCAGCCGCAGGCCCAGGCGGCGTGGAGGGAGCTGAGCACCGGCGAGCAGCTGAGGGCCGCCACCACGCTGCTGGACACCGTGGAGCAAGGAGCCTTCGTCCTGGCCGATAACCTGCTGAAGACGGACATCGTGCAGGAGAACACCGACAACATCCGTGAGTTGTCATTTGCTGGAAAACACGTGTGCAGAAAGATTTGCTGGTTTCCCCCTCCAGACTCATTTTTAAGGCATAGACCAGTAACGTGCATGGAATTGTTTCCCATGCATTATGAAAAGCTGGAACCGTGTTCCAAAGTGGCGTTCCCATTGATTCCTGTGGATGTTCTTAACTGGGCAATTACGGCAAAAAGGTTTTTCAAGCTGTTGGCGAAGCCAGTTGAAAGCATGCGTTAAAGACTTCCTCCGGCTCCTTGCACACACACACATAGCATGACATCATCTCATGGAACGGCTCTTCTATACTTCTAAAATACTGTTGGACAGAATGGATCAAATTCTGTAAGTCATTTGGTGGAAAAGGGGGACTTAAGATATCTGGATTTCTTTTAGTTCATAAATAAATTCAAACTCTATGCCAGCAAGCAAATTACCCTTTTATTTGGCTTTGTCTGCACGAGTGAACCATCTTGGACAGAATTAAATGAATTTCTCCTCAAGCTGCTGAGAAACAGATTATTGGCTCAGCATTGTCAATTATGATATTTAGAAAATTGGAAGCTTTAAGGTTTAAAGAGCAGGGTGTTTGGTTTGGTCTTCCTCATGTTGAAGCATTACATCCTGGTTCTTGTGGCGAAGGTTACCAAGTTCACCGTACTGCTATTGATCCGGGGTCCTCTCATATTGGCAGCGGAACAAGTAGTGAAGGTCACCGGATTAGTTCTCCCTCCCCTCGCGGGAGGTTACATTTAGCAGGGCGGCTTACGTCTTACGGCTGTAAATTGACAATTATCTCAAATGTTTGTACATGTATTCATGTAAATTATTAGCTGGAATTAGCCACTTGTTTTACAGATCAGGGATCTCATTATTCAGTCCACACTACCAAGTGAGCACAGAGAACTGTCATCAATATTGTCCCATCTGTTGCTTTTTTTTCATCACTTGCTGAAAAGCAAAATTTATGGAATCGGCAGTTTATATGGAAATCCATTTATACATTTACAAAATGAAATTGAATGAAATAACCTTTTTTTTTTTTGCAGACGGTGGCGAGTGGGGACGAGGGGAGTTAAGAAATAAAATAATATAATGTTGTATCGCCCCCTCTCCTCCTCAGAAGAGGGGAGAAGAAGTTCCTGCTGCCATGGCAACCTAAAAATATAGGTCTAGCGACTTAAAAGGAAGCGGGCGTAAGGAGAATTAATGAAATGATTTTATTGTATCTGGCACACAATTCATGGGGGTATTAAGGAGATTCTGGGCTCGTTTGTAGAGGGGAATGAGACGACGCCTGCTCAACTGGAGTGAGATTTTATAACGCGTAGTGGCAGTCTGGTTAATTATGTGCTGGTGACATGTTTACTAGGCCTTATCTCTCTGTTTGCTCGGCTTATTTCTTTTCCCAGCCAGTTGGCTCCCACAATCCCTCACACCATGCAGGGTAGTTAAATGAGGACGGGAGGGAGGGGGGGGGGGGCTCCATTTAAAACATCAGTAATCACCTCAGCAGCTAATTATCGATCTCTCACGATGAATTACGCCCAAAGTGAAGGGTTTCGCGTACGCAGGTGCGCCGTAGCTCAAAGTGAATCTTCCAACAGCGCTCCAATTTTAGGTTCAAGCTCATAATGAGATTTCTCTCTCTCTTCACTTTCAAAGAAGGAGGATGTTTCCTCAGCCATTGTGTCTGTGTTTGTGTTTACATGTGCTCGTCGGAGGCTTTGTCTGCGCGGGAGCGTGCGCTTCACTCTCGGGCACGCTAATCTTATGAGCAGATTTCTGCCGATTAGCGTGTTATTTAGACGGGCTTTGAAGGTGTAGCCTTTGGGTCCGACGGCGACTACGGCATCAAAGGAATTCCCTAAAGCCCCGTCGTAAGCTCTTTTACACAACCGCGCGGGGGGAAAAGAGAGTTGGAGAGGGGGAAGAAAAATGCTTTCTTTATTCCAAAGGCAGGCTTGGAATCCAGGGAATGGTGCGCTATCTGGGGTATTGTCTTAGCTAAGTTGAATAGGAATGTATCACCAAAAACCCCCTGGCCTCCGCCAAAGCACAAGAGAATGTTAACACAAAGGGTTATTTTTAAGAGAAAGTATGGGAAGCCTCGGTACGAGGGCGGACACAAAGGCAGGATTAAATGTGGACTCTTTGTAGTTTTCCGTGGGCACTGACCTTCTTCAAAGACAGAGGTGTCGTCGTCCACGGACACGAGATCAGCGGCTGAAGGAAGTTTTCTCTTCCTCACACTTGATGGAGTTGTCTTTCGGATACTACGATACTGAAGTGACAGCCGGTGGGAGTTGGGCCAGAATGCAGGAGTGGCATCGCAGAAGCGAGAGCAGCGTCGGTGACCGTGAAATGTTTGCACTGTCATGACATCACCTTTGTGGGGGAAAAACACACTCCAATACATTTCAGTCAGAAGGTTATACAGTTCCTAAAGATAATCCACTGGAATATCCCAATATGTTTTACAGTTAGGGATTTAAGTGGAGTTTTGTTGGTGCTGATAGGTGGATATTATATTTTTGACTGAGCCATATTGTAGTTTTTCCCTCTTTGCAAGCTAACCAGCTGCATATTTACTGCGTCAACAATTTAAAAAAACGTTTTAAAAGTCTTTTTTTTTGCATCGCATTTCAACATGAATCAGTTTTGCACAATGTTTGCCTGCAAAGACTGATACAATATTAGTTTAATTTCCTCCTATTGCCTTTATTATTGTTTTTAATTTGACATGTGTGCAGCTTCTGTTCGACTCTGGACTGCTTTATTAAACTGAAGTGCATCACACCCTAGTAGCTCTGATGGAATAAGGTTTTTTTTATTTCAGCTCCTATCAGCGGCTCATTTCCCTCTGCTGGATGACGCCGGAGTCTTTGAACCATAAATTAGGAACTGGCTTCAGACACAACAGCTGTTGAGCTTCCGCAGAAGCGAGCTCATCTTCCCGAGCTGGTCTTTATCTCCTTGTATCTCTTGCTCTCGCCGCTCCTCTTGAGAGAAAAAAACATTCCTTGAAATGAAGATATGTTTTTAATTTGTTTTTATTCAAAGGCCAAAGACAACCTTACAAGGAAACAAACACCTAAACACTTGACGGTGCTGTAGATAAGAGGCCTATAGCGAAACCTCTTCTGCAACACAAAGAGCTGAGAGGGAGGCATGTCTTCAAAGCTGCATGAATCAAGAAAGGACGTGTTGCATTTACTGCTCATTGGAGATGGCTCTCTGCTGTAGTTGTTAGATCTTTACCTCATCGCAGTGATAACAAATAAGCCACATGGAGGTCAGGTCCAAGGCGTGATCACGTCTATGAATGGTTTTATTGTTGGGTTAGTTTCACACCTTTGTTGTGATCCTGCTTCAAGTACCAGCATGAGCTTCTGTTGACTGTAATGTAAAATGGTGATGTCTTGTTCATGTGATGCTGGAGGAAAAATGGAAACCTTTTCTTTATGACTTGCAAGCATCCACAAACTAAAGAGAATGGTTGACGATCAGTGTATGTGCAACCATATTGCCCATAATGTGCGATAATACCCTTAAAGTCTCAGCTGCAATATTGTGCACTGTGCGATTTATAGTCCGTAGCGCTTTTTATGTCTATTGTGTATCGTAAAAAAACAAAAAAAATCTAAAGTATCGATCACTAACGGCTGCCCCTGCTTGGATTTGTGCAGAGCTGGAGGTGGCGAGGATGAGCACGGAGGGGAACTTGCCCGATCTGAAGTTTCCACAAACCGGAGGGCATGGCAACTCCATCCACCTGTCGGCCAACACGCTGAAGCAGCACGGGAGAAACGGTGAGTTACCTTTTCAATCTGCTTTTTATCGGCCCCCTGTTGTTGCCGTGAAGTATAATCATGCAGTTTGTGGACTGTGTTTCTTTGACATAGCTATAACAGAAATACCGTACTAATCTGTATATCCTCCTGTAATTTAAAAAGTTGTGACATTGCTTCGGGGCTGCAGTGCTTTTCTCTGAATTTTCCTACACATGGATGTGAATAACTTTCAATTTGCCTCCCAAATCTTGTGTGGGGCTCCATATAAAGCACTGAGGTCGTTCTAAGCCTTCAAACAGGACCCGGCTGTAGAACCGGTGCATTCAATCACCGCCTCTAAACACAGTAAGATACAATACATAACTATTTGCAGGAGCAATACCGCAAGTAGACTTTATTATCAGCCCATGCAAGTGAGAATCAAGCTGCGCCGAGAGCCTCTCAGCTGGATGACGAAGCCCACGTCCAGCCGCGGCCGGGCTGATCATTATAGCAGGGTGGCGGATGTTTCCCCCTGTCATCCAGTGCTGCAGCACCCAAATTGTTTTCTTTTCATCCGAGTGAGTGATCTCCGCCGCAGCAGGGGGGGAACTTTTTCTCATATCGGTGCCGAATATTGAGGCAGCGGGGGGGGGGGAAAGAGAGGAACGCGTGGAAGGCATTATTAACAAGAAAAATGCTCGCCTTTGTCAAGCGGCAATACACGAGTGGTAACCACATTTTTTGAAAGCTGAATTAAAATAACCGTTGATGATGATGATGTTGGAAATATTTCCATTTTTCTCCTTTCCTCTTGGAGCTATTTTCGCTCTTTTTTCCCCCATAGTTTCTGATTCTTGTGTCCACAAAGCTTAATAAGCCATATAGCTAGCTTATTGGTGGTATATATGGTCTTATAGATCCTTTGCTCAGGTCTCCACTACCGTCTTGTTGCAGGTGAGATCCGGATAGCGTTCGTCCTGTACAAACACATCGGGGTCTACCTCTCGACGGAGAACGCCAGCATGAAGCTGGGCAGCGAAGCCATGGCGACCAATTACTCCGTCATCGTCAACTCGCCGGTGATCACGGCCGCCATCAACAAGGACTCCAACAAAGTCTACCTGTCTGACCCCGTCATTTTTACCATCAGACATCTCCAGGTAATTTGCTTTTTGTTTCTATTTGTTTCCCTCCTTTCCACACAATGTTTCCAAACAACTTAATGTGGAAATCCCATCTCAAACCCAGAAAATGAAGTCGCTATGAAGTGGAGGGAGGTATGAAACATTGTGAAGTATAAGGTGATGCTTAGGATGCATCACCGTTGTTTTATTAGTTTGAACAAATAGCAGCTTGAGCTCTCGAACAAATATCATGTCATATTGAGCCTCACTGGAGGCTGCTTAGTCATCGCGGGGAGTTGCGGCTTCTCCCTCTTGACTCCATTATCTTTGCCACACTCTGCTGCCCTCGAAATATCCCTTTTGTCTCCAACGGAGCCCTCAGCGACGATCGGGGACCGTAAGAGAATAGCGGCGGGTCTCATGTAGGAGGAAACCCGGAAGGGAACAACAACGGCGGGAAGAAATACGACAGGGGGATGGAGAGAGCGTAAAAAGGACGATAGCTTATGAATGTCAGAATTAAATGGTGGGAAAATGTCAGGGGGCGATGTCAGCGCCGTTATGTGCTGTGACTCACCTGCCTTAAGTGTAATTTGTAATTTGGACTGTAGATTCAGTCATTTAAGTGTTGGTCTAATGTCGGGCCACCGGAGCTTTCATACCCTTTTCTTGCTCGGATCAAGTCGTTTCAATAAAACACTGCCCTTTTGGAAAAAAAAAAGTGTCTTTTCAGCACTGAAGCTTCTTCCGCTAGCGTCCACTCGAATCGTCATTTCATCCCCTGAAAGTGACATCAGCATACAGACATTTACATATAGAGTGCAGTCTGTGTACACCAAGGGCTGTACAATTAATCATAAAGTAATAATGATTACAAACGTGCGCGGTTAATTAAACTCCATTGGATGCGATATTGGCCTTTAGCACACAGCGCTTGCTCCGGTGCATCGACTCGAGAGCTCCCTATTCTCTGGTAAACCGCTAAACCAGTCGGAAGGTGTTGTGAGAAGAATGCTCCGATTCGTCTGGAGGCGAGAACATTTCCTTCTTCCTTTCTGTGGGGAGAAATAACACCTTTTATTTGCTGTGCACTATTGTGGTATTAATACAGCTTGGTTTATATTCGGCTTTAAGAATCAAAATCAAATTGTTGTGATAATTGTAGCCCGAGGTGAAAGGATTCAATAGATGACTTAGTCTATATTTTATGCTTAAAGACAGATTAAAAGGTATCAGGATTTATGTTAAGTCGACTTCAACTTTGACCTTAACCACCAAAGGGGTGTTCCTGATTTTTGGGGCTTAAGTTTTGGATCACCGGCCTTCCGGGACGACGATGTGTCCTCTAGTTATTGTTTTTGCCTCCTTGCCGTACCACTTAATGGGACCAATTAAATCCATTAATGGGACGGAGGGTCATCCTATCTCCTTGCCGTGGCATATTTTACACGCGTGCGTTGGATGTGTGAAGGGTAAACTCAGTCAGCGGCAAATTTACATTCAGAGAGGATAAACCTTATTAGACTAATCACCCTACAGCGAGATGTGAAACAATGGAATAAAAACCACAGCTCCTCGCGGACAGCAGACACGTTTAACCTTGGAAGCTGTGAGTCACAAAGGGAAGCGATTGTGCTCTCCTTTTTGTTTCCCCCCGAAAAGCTGCGAAAGAAATTGGGCTCGAGACGGGGAAAAAAGGGCGGTTGATGTAGCTATTTATCAGCCGTTGTTTTGTTGCGCTCGTGTGTGACTCAGCCTCGGTGGTCGTGGGTGACTTCTATTAAACGGCAGGCGGAGATAGCGGGGAGGCGTGCTCGTCGTTAGGGCCGTCGCCGCGGCACAGACGGCGGCGGCGGCCATTAAACAGTGGGGCAGTCCACTTTTACGCGGCGGAAGTTAAAGAGAAAGGTCAAAAAGAGACAATGAAACACAGGCATGGGGCTGCTTGATGCTGTATGACAGTATTAACAACTGGTATCCACTTTTAGAATGGAGACGGAGCTGTGGGGGGGGATGTTTTGGACGTGATTCGGACATTCTGTGTTAATTCCAATATGTTTTTCCTCTCACAGCAATCGGAGGAGAACTTCAACCCCAACTGCTCCTTCTGGAGCTACTCCAAGAGAGCCATGACCGGTTTCTGGTCCACGCAGGACTGCCGCCTGCTCGGCACCAACAGGACCCACACCACATGCTCCTGTACCCATCTCACCAATTTCGCCGTCCTCATGGCCCACGTGGACGTCAAGGCAAGCCAGCTCTTTTTACTTTTTACTTGCTTCCCGACGGACTTTTTCATCTTCAAAATATGTGCAATTTACCGAGCGCCGCTGGGCGAAAATGAAAATGCATTGATCTATTATGGCTGACCCAGCCAGTCCATTCCAAGATGATTGGTTGACAAGAAAAGTAAGGCTCAGGCAGTGTAGAGCACTGTTTGTCAATATATGTTTTATATTTCAGAGGGTTAAAATAAATTAAGTGTTTTCTGACCTTCACAGCACTTTGTAGACTAACATTTAAAGTGCCAAAACGCAGCCCCCTATTCATATAGCTTTAACCAGCGGCCCTGCCGGGGGAACGTCTGTATTGATCGCAGTCTTGAAAGTCCGCCGTGTGAAGCAGCCCGAATACGTGAATGTGTGGGGCGTTTAGTTTGAAACCCATTTTGTTTTGGCCTTTTAAACCTTTTTGAAAGTCCATCAGAACAGGCATTGTGAATATGTACTTTAGAGAGATGCCTGTTCTGTTACTGCCAGTCTTTGTGTGGCGACGTGTTGTTGGGATAGTTTGTCCTAATCCAACAATATCTCACCATGTCTCGCTTTATGCTTAGCAATGTACAAAGCTTATATCATAGCAAACATCTAATCCCTGACACAAATTGACTTTGAAAGTAAATCTTAAAGGAATTGCTTCCTTACTTTAGGTGAGAAGATTTCGTGGTATCTATCTTCTTCTGCAGTAAATTGGCTTTTTGTTGAAGAATCTATAGTTTTACGATGTTTATTTTTATGGAAATAATGAAGTCTGTTGAGTTTAGTCGTTCCTGAAGTCAGATAGAACCCTGAATAAGAAGTCCAGGTTGTCGGAGTGCAAACTTTCTATCTGATCATTTTAATATCGCTCAATTCTACATGTTTATATGTTAATTGTCGAAACTCTTTATTGCTGCAATTCTTGGTCAGGTCCCCCTTGTGAAACAGAACGTTGATCTCAATGGGACAGAGCTGGTTAAATATAAAATAAAAACTTAAAACAGCTTAGAGCCAAACTTAAATATGTTTATTAAGGGATTAAAACAAAACTCTCAGCCTTTTCCATCTGCTCCTTTTTATTTGTGCGTGAATGTGTTTGTTTTGTTAATGTATTAATGTAAAGACAGAAAGGAGGAGGGGGAAAAGAAAACATTTGCACTGCATCCCCATATTGCAGGATTCTTCTCCGTGCACCAGTTTAGTTTTTTCCTTCAGGGTAGCTGCAGAAGTGAAACGAGAACAGGAAGTGTGATGCGCAGTGCTGGAGAGCAATTCATTGGGAGGTGCTAATGGAAGTTCAAAGAAAAGAATTGTAATTTGACTGCGAGATGCGTGTGGGGTGGGAAAAAAAATCACAAAAGCAGAGGAGATGGGTAAAGAGGGTGTTGGAAATAAAATAAAAATTGAGCAATTTGGACAAAGAAAAGGAAGGAGAAGGAGAATCGCTGGTCAGGGAAGAAGCTGACAGACGGCTTAATTATTTCTGTCGCAGGAAGTCTGAGAAGCTCGCTGCTGAGAAAGCAGAGTCGCTCTCGGTATCTGGTATGGTATCTGGCTCTCCGGAGCCTCTCTTCTGAATCACTAGGGGGGGTGGGGACACACTTTGAGGGCCGTCCCAGTTGGCTGTTGTCCATGAAACCACTAGACCTTTCTTCACCTCAAACAATCACACACACCAAGAATTCAGCATGCTGCACACATGACTTCAGGGAGGTCCGGGGCGCTGTGGTTTTTACTTTTTTTCGCCGGAGAGAGCCACTGTTTGTCACTCAGCAGCGTGACTTTTGGACCCGCTAAGCTCTCTGCAGGGCCGAAGCCGAGTCTGGAATAGAGAGGGAGCCGCGAAGAATGGGATCCTTCACGCCATGAAAGCAGAGCGGCAACAAAAAAAAAAAAAAAGAGAGAGGAAGCAATAAAAGGAGGGCTTTCAGTCAAGCCTATCCCTAACATTTTTGGAAAGCCTAGCCTGCTTGTGGCACTGCATTCATGGGAGGAAAGTGGACAGGAGTTACACCCCAGTTCTGAGTGACAACAATTTTTTATTTTTTTAGTCTTTATCTTTTCCACTTGGATGTTATAAAAGGCCGCTTGTTGGAAGGTGCCGCTGAATGGGAGATTCGGAGGCTTTTTATTTGCCAAACTGTCACAGTGTTAAAGCTGAGAACACAGTGAACGTAGGGAAAGTGAGAGGCAGAAAAATAAATTTCATAAATTGAAGAGACTATCTGTTTTTGTATCCATGGCAACAGAACATACCACCGCTGATCTCTGCATTGTTATTACTCATTACCCTCAGAGCAACAGATTATATTCTAACCTTGTTTATTTCTCAGTGGCATCTCAGAAAGGGAGGGGGGGGGGGAAAAGATAGGCAAGCTGTAATTACAATATTCCTTTAGAGGACAGATGCTCGCTACAGTATCGCCGTCATCTTTCATCTTGTCGTGTTGGCCGATGGATGCAGATAGATGAGAGTAATGATAGTGTTCTATTCGGGGGTCTTTATGTTCGGTTTAATAAGCCGCCGTCTGCGTCACGCTCGCACCGTTACATTTTTAGCACCGGGTTAAGATTGCATTCAAGAGCGCCACACACCTCACGCTGAATTAGAAGTGTGCATGTGGCGCTGTGACCGGTGTCGTTTTGCCCTTGACAGTGATTAGAAGTTGCCGCATTGGTTTTGGGCTCCTGGATTTAAACCGTTTAGCGAGCCGAATATAGAAATGTGGCTTTTATATCTTTCAGACTTTGTGGAAAAGTTGATTTGTAGATGTTGACTTTCTCAAAGTGTCTGAAAATAATGATTAAATGCATCACTTATAGATAATCTGACCTGACATGTTCCACAATCCATATACTTTAAGTTATCCAAGGTCTAACTGACTAAACTTTAATTATAGAACTATGTGTATGAATATACTTCACAATAACTGCCTTGTAATCAAGCTAAAGCCAGACTGAGTGTGGGCAAGGTGAAAACTTTGCCCACTCATTCATATTCATAAAGACACCCTTGAACTAGAATGCACTGTGTATGAGATTATTAGACAGCCTCAGCAGTGGAGAAACTACAGAGTGTGTCTCATCGGGATTAATTATGTTTGAAGTCAATTAGTTCCTCAGAATAAGTTCTAATGCACATGATGTAGATATTTGAGTAACCGTGGATGTTTAGAGCCTCGGTGCTTTCTAATGCAAAGTCCTGAAGTTGCACAAGAACTCATTAAAGTGGAATATCTAAACCACTTCACAGAAGCACGCCCACTCAGATGCTATCTGTCAGATACAGGGGGGGGTAACAGGTGACCACAAGGGCGTGGAGTGCCGCCTGTGTCATACCTCGAGCCCCCTTTGTTTGCTCGTTTTGAGCTTCCTAGCCAGAGAGCCGATGACTTTGACTGCTCCACCGCCGTCGGCCACGTAAACAAATCCTAACTCTACTCGCAGACGGCAAGCTGCATGCCAGAGATTATAACCTCTCTTCATGGAATCTTTACAGGATGTTTGCAAAACGGGGGGTTTCTGGAGCGAGCCGTGTGGAAGTGGGTGTACTTGAATGTGACTTTGCTGTGAGAACGCTCATTATTCTTACCTCGAGATGTCCTGTTCCTGAGCCGTGACACATTTGTGGCGATTGAGGAGGATGCTTCACATGTATTGAATACGGAATAAATAAATAAAAATAAAATCGCTCCACTTGACTGTGCATTGAAAGGCGGTGTTGGACTCGAATGGTTTCAAATGAAATCATTTGACCTCCGTGTTGCGTGGAAGTGGCGATGTCAGCACAGATCGCCCCTCTTTGTTTCTGGGTCACTCCGTCTTTGCTCCGGCAGATGCAGTAGCTCGATGAGCGCCGTGAAAGCACGCCGCCAAAGACCACTATGTTTCTTTTTTATTGCGCTCGGCATACGTTTCAGGATTCCCTAATGGTTCAAGCCCGGTCGCGCTTCTGAGGCTCTACTTTGCTTTGAATTTAGGTCCACCCTTTTTGTGGAGCCAGCTACTGGGCATTGAGATTAAAACAAATGTTTTAAATGTGGGCTTGAGCATAAGCCCCGACAGAAGAAATATAGACCTGCTGTGGTTCCACCTCCAGGCCATTATTTACGTAGTAGATGTGCATGCGGAGGTAGCCCCCAGGGAGGCATAGAGCTACTGGTAAGTGGCACTATTCCCGACAGACCAGGAAGTGTAAATCAACGGCGCATCCCGCCGGATGATGGAGAGGGCGATATTTGGGCAACATTCATCACTGTCTCTATAGAGCATCTCCACGCTGGCACCATCAGACAGTAACTATGATGTGGAAGGACAGTCAAGGTTAGTCGTGTATTTCACGGCTAGAGATGGGTTCGGGATAATTCCGTCTCTGTTTAAGGCACATTTCGAGAAGACGGAGACCGCCGCTAACTGCCATAGCAACCGAAAGGCGTGTTCGGGCTTTTCATCATGGTTATTGTAGCTTAGAACACAGTGTGACATTAGCCGCATGTGCAGAATGTCAACTTCCCGCCGAGCGAGCTGGAATCTCTCCCCCAGCCCTTTTAAATGTGACGAATTTGCCAGGACCCCTGATTCATATGCCCTCTCTGCCACTGTTCTTCATCCTCGCGCAGATCATAAATCCTTGGTCATACCGTAGGTGAACTTGTCACATGACTCCCTGCAGTGGGGCCACTACCCCTCGGCGCAACCGTCTGCCCTGCCTGACCGTATTTCATGAGTCAAAGCTCGGCTCTGGGGGCGTATAGCGAGATTTATGCATTTTAATTGGATTGGCTTCATGGCCCCATGCTGAGAGCACTTCTTTGGGGTATAAAGGATCGACGCTCTGCTCTCTTCACCGCTTTGCCCTCTTTCTGCGTTGCCACAGAAGCAGTTCAAGAGATTCTGACTCTTCGACACAGGATGTTATGGTAATTAGGTGCTCGATATGTGACGTGAGGTTCAGATGGCTCGGGCTGGACGTAAAAAAAAAAAGCGTCTGCTCCTCCTTGTCAGACTTCTCGAGTGCCCGGGAACCTGATTTTTGTGCTACGTGCGAGCAGATCGGGGGCAAAGCCAATCTCCTCGGGCATCCGTCTGAAGTGGAAAAATACGTGTGTTTAAGAAATCCGAGAAAAATGGAGGAGAGAAAGATTGGAAGACAAATCGAATGTGCACAAATGTGCTTCGCCCCGCTAAGTAACGCGGATGCTGTATGACTCGACCGCCCTTGCAACGCGAGTGAATTTCGGAGCAAATTACGGCGGCCCACTTCACAGACTCCTAGACTGATTCCCATCATTTGGGCCCGTCGGTGTGAGGGGTTTGGTAGAGCCGCCACGAAAAGGAAACTTTCCAGCGGAGACATTGTGGCGGGCCATCATACACCTCCCAGAACAAAGAAATCATACCTCAGTAAATCCATCACCCAGGTGTAGATACCCCTCCCTCCTCTCCAATTGAATGTGAGATTGTGATGGATGGAGCCCCAGCACAGCTCGCTGGCCCGGGAGACCTCAGGGTCCCCTCACAATGCGCTGCAGCTCGTACCACCCACCACATCAATACCTTTGTGATGCAGTGGACTGAAAACAGACTCATGTGTCACGTGAACCACACACCTACGGAGCATGCGAGCGCAAACATTGACATCTGTTGCCACCCACTGAGCGGAGTACTCCATTGTGACTTTTTGACATATTATACTGTAGACCCCGGTTAAAAAAAAGGGGGCTGGAATCAGCCTTGATTTCATACAGAGTGACACACACACACACCACAGATGCCTGCTCTATATAACTTCTTGCCAGCCCCCCACCCCTCCAACGTATACAAACGGCTCATCAGGCAGGAAAATCAAAAGAGCGCTCTCCCCAGACTCAAGGAGCACTGCGGCTGTTATTGTACCAGAGACCCTTAATGATCAGCATCTGTTCCCGCTCTCTGCTAGCGTTAGCTCGGCCGCCACTAAACAAGGCTTTTGTGTAATACCTCCAAGTTTTCTCACTCTCACTTGAACTTGGGGGGAGAAAGAAAAGAAAGAAAGAAAAAAAACACCCGTGGATGTTGATAGTGTGTCTCTCCTTGCCCCAGCTGAAAAAAAACTGCTGACTGTGTTCGAAATATGATTTAAAGAGGCGCTTGTTTGAGAGACATATCAGACGTATCGTATGCTTTTGCTGCGTTATTCCTCAACGTAAGCAAATATTTTTCCTTGGGTTCGTCCGACGCTATACAGCCCGGAGTCGTACATCATTCCCTGCAGGCCGAGACCGCGTACATATCTTTGGTATCAGAAAGACAAACTGAACTCTGGAAGTCTGGAAGCTAATATGTTGTGTCAGTCTGTGATAATGAGTTCAGCTTAGCTTTCATCTCTGCTATTTTTTTTAACTGCCTGTCAATGCTTATCAGCTGTCTTCCTTTAACTATATGCTACATAACACCTGTTGGATCTTCATTAGCATTCAGACATGATCATCATGTCCAAATTCTAAAGTTCTACCCAGATAGTACTTGAGTCCCAGCAGGAATCGTGTTGGCAGATTTAAATAAATAATAATTCCACCTCCACGCCCCACTTTCTTTTTTCCCCTTTCCCTTTTTTAAATCAAAGCCCAGCAGGATGAAAAAGACGACGATCCCTTTGGGAAATTAGGAAGCCTTAAAAACTGACCAAAGCACTTGCATGAAGTAATTATCTCGCTGATGCCCAATCCCCACGTTTTTACACGTAGAAGACACTTGTTTAACGCCCGTGTCGCGTTTCCGTGTCTGCCTCGGCAGGTCTTCCCTTTCCCTAGTGGTAGCATCGTGCAAAATTGTCAGATGACAGCGCGGTCCCCTAATACCAGCTGTGAATGGTAGATTCAGATCCCCCGCAGGCGTGTCGGATGAATCCAGCACTCCGTTATCAACACCACCTGTCGTCATCCAAACGGGTTCTTTTCATTTTAAACTGGATATTGTTAAATTAGTAGTTATTGCTATATTTTTTATACAATTTACTGTCAATATTTGCATTTCAACTACAGCCACTTGGAAAACCAGTAGCTGGATACGTCATCCATGTATCAATAACTCTTTTATTATAACCATAACCATTATATTAGCAATCAGCAACTCATTTTAGCGGTTCCAACTGTTTCCACATCTTACTTATAGGGAATTCAACCATTTATGCATTAGGTTTAGCTACCTGTTCTAATTAAAAAGTGTTATTTTTTCCCAAATTAAACAGTAATCTCTATTTCAGCACATTAGTTGTGCTACTCCTCAACGTTTCCGTGTAATGGGTGACAAGATGCCACCTATTAAAGATTCCTAATTAAGCTCCAATTTTTCTTCGTTCCGGTTTTTTACCCTCGGCAGGTTCTCAGCAGAATATTGCTTCTAATGTATTTGTTTTCATTGTTTTCAAGGCCACAAATGCATCCTCCAGATTCCACTCTTTTTACTGTGTGTTGCCCACTTCTGTCCAAGTGTCCCCATGTGCACTTGGCTTTTTTATGGACTGATGTAAATTCTCTTTCATGGCTGTGCTAGAATCACCGTTGATCCTTATCTCTCCCGTAAAGCCACAAATTTACAGTCGGCAAAAGGCTTTTTAGAGCCCCAAACTGGCTGCGGTGGCAAATGACTATTTGAGAGGATAGAAAAATCATGAAAAAGGCAACAGCGAACGTTATTGACCGTTGTTGTGGTTTGATTGTATTCCTGTTGTGCTGGTCTTAGACACCTGCTGCCCTTTGGACTGCTCACTTTGTTACACTTTGTTGCCTGACCAACATGAAGCAATAGGAGGGCATTTTAGATTGATTCACTCTGACTAATTCATGATTCATATCCGCCACCTGTGGCTCACTCTGTGGTGGTTTATTGGAAGCTTGAAAGGACGCACTTTACACTCCGGGCAAGAAAAAAAAAAGTGTTGCAGGGACAGAACAGTAATGCAATTTTTTACGGCAGCTTTTCATTATTGGAGTTGATTTCTAATAATAATTCTAATAATTTGTTTCGACAAAATACAATAACACTTCCTCTCGTGCCACCTCTTCCAGAACACGGACCCGGTTCACGACATGCTCCTGGACGTCATCACTTGGGTGGGCATCCTCCTGTCGCTGGTCTGCCTGCTCATCAGCCTCTTCACCTTCTGCTTCTTCCGCGGCCTCCAGAGCGATCGCAACACCATCCACAAGAACCTCTGCATCAGCCTGTTCATCGCCGAGTCCCTGTTCCTGGTGGGGATCAACCGGGGCGACCAGCCGGTGAGACTGCCGCTGATTGATACTTACTTCAGAATTCAATGATTTAAGGAGATGATGATCAAACTAGAGACGATCTTGCAATTGGATTAAATGTCAAACCGGGGCAAGATGGGAACTCTGACCTTCATTCTGATCCCATCGACATACCTGCAAAGTGTCTCGACTGTGTCTCCCAGAATTGTCTCTGCAACACGCTAATGTATCCCTCTCACATACACTCTTTACGCTAAGGTAAGCTAACTGGCTGCTAGCTCCAGCTGCACACAGTGTGTAATATTCATCTCAAGCTTCTCATTTTACTCTTGCCAAGAATTTGAATAAGAGTTTCCCCCCCCCAAGCTATTCATTAAGGCAATGATGGTTCAACCACATGAATCTGTCTCGAATGTTGACTCATTTCATGAGGTGATCCGATCTGTTTGAAGGTGCCAAAAATATAGCGATGCATACACAAACTAAAAACATTCGGCCGACGTGGATGTGATGTCTTCATTGCTTGGTGTCCATGGAGACACTCAGGTAGCAATATTCTGAAAATCTGGTCAGTGAGGGGGTATTAAAATGTGAAAAGTAAATACATAAATACATGAAGACACGCACGGAAAATGTCCAAATTGGTTTGTTTTTTTTGTTGTTCCACAAATCCGTAGCCCCTCTGGGCTGCAAGAAAGGCTCCCTGAAAGCTTTGTATTAACCTTCACTGAGGAGCGTTCACCATCTTTTCTTCTCCAGATTTAACAGCCAAGCATTGGGTTTGTTTTTTTTTGAGAGGAACGTAACCTTTGGTGTCCTGCTGTGTGTGGTCCTTCCCCCAAGGTTCCAGCTGCCCTGAACTCTTTTCATTCTTCCCGTCTCACCAAGACGAAACACCGGAAGGAAAGAAGTGGATGTTTTTTTTATTCAACAAGCGCTCCTCCTCGGTCCCTGCAAACATACTTGAAATGGCTCTCCCATACTCCGTCACAATGCACACCTGCCAGCTCCCTGTTACATCCTCATACCTAGATCACTCTTCTGCTTTACTCGCAGACACAGATTCACGCGTTCGCTCCCCCGAACCACCTCCCGGTGCAGTTTTTCCAATTTGTAAACACTTCAGATTAATCTGGATTAAGCCGTTCAATACACTAAACCGCCTTCGAGTATAATAACCTCTCCTGTAAGAGCTCAGCTGTGGTAGCAGGTGGAGGCATGCACAGTCCTCTTGGAGCGCGTGTGTGTGCTCAACGCTCGGTGTGCCGCCGACGAACGTGGAGTCATTACATGTAAACGGGACGGAGGAGGGCTTTACTCCACCTACGGATTCTCACAATCGCGCCATTTTTTTTTGCTTGCTAATGAGGACGCAGTCAGCTGTGCTGGAGTAGATTGTCTGAGCAGAGATGATCTCTGTATCTGTGAATCTATAATTAGGTCAGACACTGGAATAAAGCTCTCAGTCTTTTGAATTATTGTATTTATCTTTTCGGTTTAATTTGATTTGGTTTTCAGCATATTATCCCAAAGCTTACCTCAAACTACACCTGTGTTATAAGTGCAGGTGGATTAAAAGATTCAAATTGAATTCCCAGGGAACGAAATCAGATCCCATCTATGTTTTCAGATATCACCAGGCCGTGGTGTAGCCGCAAAGCGACTCCCCTGTAAAGATAATGCTTTGGTCCGACACCTTTTTTTTCCCTTCCATAACATTTTATGGGTGTGATTCACCGCCCGCCTCTAAGATCACTCTCCTGGACTGCAATTAATGTCCACTCAACCTTTTAGTTATTTAATTGCATCCATTTCGGTGACAAAATATGCCAGTTATGTTCAACTGTGCCCATAATTAGATCAATCCACGTAAGCACTGTATGTTGTCAGGAAGTGTGTGGGTAGCAGGCGCATCTCTAGAAGCTCCGGGAGGCGTGTGACGGCGTTATGTGCTCGCACCTGGCCCGCTGTTTGGAAACGCCGCAAGGCTCCAATTGGCTCTTGGACTGTTGACTTTGCTTCTTTATTCCGCTCTTCCATCCGTGCCAGCCACAGCAAACAAGACCGCACGGGCTCAGTAGCTGCAGCGTCCTCCTGCCAATCACCGCAGGCGAACATCCGATCACTTCAGCGAAACGGCGCTTTCGCAATGCTAATTGTTGGGAAGACACAAACAAGCCGAGGTCAGCTCGGTTATACATATAGATATATCATGCCCTCTAGCAAAAAACTGATTAGAATCGTTTTTTTGAACTCTGAATACTCACATCTGCCTCCCCCCCTTTCTCAGATCGCCTGCGCCGTCTTCGCCGCGCTGCTCCACTTCTTCTTCCTGGCGGCGTTCACGTGGATGTTCCTGGAGGGCGTGCAGCTCTACATCATGCTGGTGGAGGTGTTCGAGAGCGAGCACTCGCGCCGCCGCTACTTCTACCTGGTGGGCTACGGGGTGCCTGCGCTCATCGTGGCCGTTTCCGCCGCAGTGGACTACCGCAGCTACGGCACCGACCGAGTGTGAGTACACAGGAGACCGGGAGTGTTTACGCGTGTAATACGCAAAAGATGATATGAAAATACAAAATATTTGTGGATTTGTAGCAGCCTTATTTTCCATTTTTCTTTATAGCCATACAAAAGAATGCACAATAAAAAATGGTTTTGCAGATCTTACGAACATCAAGGGGAGAGGTAGTTAAAAAGCAAGACGTATGTTTGGAAACAATAAAAAAGAGAGCAAAATATAAAACAATTAGTCGCACATATATTCAGCCACCACTATTAAAAAGTAATTATTATCGATCATTCATCCCACACCTTCCCCCTCTCTCAGACCTCCTATATATTTCAACACTAGCCGCCGTGCCTTTATCAAACCCTCGCCTCCTGCCTGCATTCTTGAATGTAATCTTCCAAATGGGGCCCAGCTCTCTCAGCCACATCTCAACTTTGCATCATCACTAATATGTTTTCTAGCCAGTGCAGTACCTAGACACACACTCCTCCACTCACTAGCAGAGCTTTTAGACCCCAGAATGGCCATAAGGCTGTCAGGCTCCCATTGTTTCATGGTTTAGAGTAAAACTCTAATGGAGCAGTCCAGGAAAGTGTGTGAGGCTTCCTGCTCCATTGTTACATTGTGTTTACTTTCACTTTTTACAATGTAATCCAATGGAAACATCCAATTGGCTTTTTGTCAAGTTGCAATGCAAACTTTTATGATTGGCCGACAGAAACACGGACATAAAGTGCCTTGTCTTTCAAACACATCCTTTATCTTTCCAGTGAGCAAACACAGGGTCTGCACTGGATGCTTTAAAAGCATGCTTGTCAGAGATTGGGGCTCTCTGTGTATATTTTTTGCAGCTTCCAATTATGTTTTTTTTTTTTTTTTTTTAATCTCTTTCCATATTTTTAAAGAGCTGTGTACCAGAAAGTTCCCTCCACATACAGATTTGTTTTGTCTTAACAATGCTGCAACAGACAGCTCGCTACGGAAAGCCAAGCCAGGGGTTTTATCCTCCGTGCCCTCGCCGAGATTACAACTAATCCAGAAAAGAGTGTTTGAATGTGAAGCCCAGTGGTAACATCTACAATCTGGGAGACCGAAGAGCCTCATTCTTAGTTTTACACAGATGTTTCCCTCCTATAAGCACAGTGCCAAATACAGGGGGGTTATAATCAAGTATGGTATATGATAGATCTCTAAAAAGCATGGTAGAACCACCATTGTCTCAACTAGTGACGAAGGGAGAGTATTTTTCATTTCCGGTTCTCCTCAAGTAACAGTTGAGGTTTTCTGATAACACTCGCCCCCGGGTAATTAAACCTTTCCTTGGCAATCTTAAAGGGCACAGAGTTCAGAGTTGAGCTATTCTGGTTCAAGTACACTTGCATTAAGGAGCCAGCCTGGTTTAACAGCTGGGTTGTTGCATGCATCGTGCCATGATATGGTAGGAGCTGATGGGAGATATGATTTGTGATTGATACAACATCCTGTCTCATATATGCTCATATCATCTGTGTCTATATTGTTTGGCTTATTAAATAAGCTTAGGTTGAAATGAATATGTCTTCTGGGAATAAAGCCTACTTGATCCAGATATAAACTTTCAAACAGTTGGCTGGAATTTTGCTCATCGACTTTGTTCCTTTCTTGAGCCGTGACGTCCGGCCCGTAAGATGAGCTCATTCTGGCCCTTTTTCAAAAAAGCGAATGAACTATTTGCATTAGGAAGCGGTTGGACGCACTCGATGCAGCATGTTTAAGCATTCGCATCAGCAGCGGAGAGAGTTCCTCTGAGGAACGCTTGAAGAATCCTATAAAGAACCTGTCAGCGCCAGGTGCTTTATTATTGGGGAATTCTTTAATTGCTTCTATTATCTCTTCAATCGAGATGTCTTTGTGCCGCCGCTTCACCGTTAAGATGAGGCAGATTCAGTCCAGAGAGAGATGGCTTAATTGCATTAGTGTCATGATTACCATTCGACTTACACGCTTTTTGAATAGAATTCCGTAATATATGCATGCGGGTCAATAAATGTCCATTTTGTTCTCGGTACCTGAGCCTGTCTCAGCTGTTGGGCCAACTCTGTCTGAGGCGTGTCTCCTATTAATTCTCTTCATCTGCTTACTAACCTGAGCAGATAGGTATTGTACTCATCTCTTTGGGAGAATTAAACGTGTCAGGACATGAACGTTCCAGCTGAGTCACAGAGATAATTCAACTCCCTGAACCTCATTTCTGTGTTTTCTCCAACTACACAGGATATGGATATGGATGGATTCCTACAATATCTAATGTCAGGCACCCTGATTGACATATATGTAAACAAAAAAAAGCTTTTTTATGCTTTAGTCATTACTTCATCATGGCTAGATTAAACTGCCTGTTGCTATTAATCCAGTAAAGCATCCATAATGTAGTGATTGTCCCCTCCCATTATAATATTTGTCGCCAACATGTGGGTTTCTATTCATAACTGTCGGATCGTGGAAGTTTTGGACCATAAACATTCATCAGTGTGATAGCGACACAATAGCGTTTCCCTGATATCATAATAAATCCGCCCTGATTGTACACTTATGATCAAACAACACATTCCCTTAACAATAATGGCTCCCCCTCAGGCTCTGGTGCTATATTTGTGATCCCCGTCCCTTCTGTACTTTGTCTCTAGCTGATTTCTTAATATGCGTGACACATATTACAAACCTTGGACACCTTTTCTGAGACAATATTCGCTACGGGGTACAATAAAATATATCATATTAATATACATGACATCAGCTCTTCAAGCGTGCCGTTATATTCCCTCTTTTAACTGGGTGATTTAATCCCCTTGCACTGCAGCTTACTATCCCCATGATGTCATTAATACATGACTGGTGTCCACATTGAACAAACGGAAGATTACACCAAGTTGTTGTGTAATCAAACTACAGCATGTGAGCAACGTAAAAACCCTCTGCGCCATTTTGCCTCCCTCCTCACGTCCCTATCTGAGAGCCAAACGCCCCCAAATTCCAGCTGGTCACATACCATGAAAGTTTGGGCGTGGATTTTCCCTCCTTCTGTCCTGCAACAAACGTGAAGAAGCAAACAAACCTGGGGCAAGTTAAAACACCACGACTCGGTTTCATTCTTGTTAACCTACCATGAAGGTTGTCATCCCTGTTTGTGTTGCTTTGAGGGGCTTTAGAGAGTTGGCAGATGACGCTCAATTCTCCATTGCTCATCGTCAACTTTTAATAAAGCCGGACGGTCACTCAAGCTGCCCCCTACTGCTGAATTGACACTGAAAAATTGCCATCTTCAGGATGAAGCATTGCCAGGTCATCGGCGATTAATGTGCTCTGCGTTTTAGGATGCACGCTATACGGCGCGGGCACGGAGAGATTTAGAGGAGTGAGTCTGAATAGGGAGATGGAGAGTGAAAGAGAGAGCAGGAGACAGGAGATTAACCAAAAGATGGGCCGCGACAGAGACCGCCTTTTTTTTGTATTCCCCACAGAAGCTACATAAGCCCTTTCCCCCGAAACACAAAGTGGTCCATAAAGCAGCGTAATGCCAAGCAGAGCATCGCCCCCCATCCCTCTCCGTTAATCTCAGACCCATCTGAAAATAATGAAGACCAGCATCAGCAGTTTGCTTCCAAGATGTTTATCATATGTGGTACACACACAGGCGCACACACACACACACACTGCAACTGGTACCATAGTTCTTGGTGATGGATGAGGTGATAGCTGCCATCGCCATGGCATCACGTGAATAATTAAAGCCTGCCACCGGTGGAACAATTATACGCTGCCATTGAATGATGAGGGGGAAGGACGAGGCGTGATACGTGGTGAATAGCAAAAGGTTGGGGAGGGCACGTGGTCCCGTAGCCACACTATCACGGATGAGCTCACTTTCTGAGCACAGATATCCCCAACAAGTGGCTGTCGTGATCAGATTTTTTATTTTTTGCCTGAAAGGTCTGCCGGCTTATGAAGTCAACTGTTCAAAGCCTTTGATCGAATCGTGTTCTCCAAAACCCGGGGAAGTAAAGTAGGACCTTCCATTCAATTACTCTGAGTGCTCACTATAAATGTGTCCTTGAGCAAGGCACTTCACCCTCACGGAAGGTGCCTGGTTGGTAATCCATCCGGTTTAATGAAAGCAATACATCAAACCACCTGTAAACTCCAGAGATGGAATGACCTTTATGCTTCACTAATCTGGTTTTTAGCTGTTATTTCAAGACCACACGGGTTGTCGGTTTGACTACAGTGTGCCGTTTTCATTTATATTATATTTTGCTTGTCCGCACATATTAAAATCACTTCAAATATATTGTTGAGAAATAATAAAACCGTAGATAAATTCAGGGCAGTGTTATAGACAGTTTCTAGATACCATAGTTCTATGTCGTCTTTCATTTCAGACATTTCTCATTTAATCTTGACTTTATTTTAAGGCTTCAGGACTTCAGACAAGACCACAAGTCTGCCAGTGATGATCTCGGCTCAATTTCTCCTCGGCTCAATTATTTCACTAACTCACTTGGTCATCAGCTCACTGTCACGCCAATGAAATGACTATCTCAGTGTCTTTGCACATTACGCTGCCGTGGCTCATAGGACAGCCTGTCTCACATCACTGCAGAGTGCCAGAATATCATTGGCATGAGTGTGGCTTGTGTTTTGACTGGCACACATTTCTGTTTTTCTTTTTATTGGTATGGATACTTATGGAATAGTTCACTATCAAACCAGGAGGGGAGATGAAACTAGATGTGCTCTAAAAGCCAAACCATGAAACCAAGTGTTGAAGGGGAGGTGGAGGGGGAAAAAATAAATAAAAATCACAGCCCGCAGCTCCCGCCGCCCACCACGTCTTTAAATCTCTGTATGATCTGAAGAAGAAGGCAAAAAACGAACAATAGAACCTTCAGCATAATTTTTGAACCGCGACACCGAGAGCGAGCGCTTTCATGAGCTGCCAGAGTTCTGTGGCTGTTGTGCATCTCTTCTTCTTTTCTTTCTTTATGCATCCATATGTTTTGCCCTGTTGCCTCCTTTCATGCATTGATATCAGTGAGGGGGAGACATATCAAGACCAAGGAAAACAAAGGGCCCGTCTATTTTCAGTTATTGTACAGTATTCGTTAGTTTGTATGCAAGTTCTTTGGTGACAAAAAAAGTGACTGTATTGCTGTAAATACAGTGTTTTCTCATATAATAGATCTTACGCTATCAGAATCGGCTTGTGGGAGGAACAGACACAACCTTTTATCAGAAAAATCCCATTTTGTTTGCCATATTCTGAGACATACATTTTTATTTTTTTTTTATTTGCTGTGTTCCCCTAAGTGCCCCAAACATACGCTTAAAATGCTATTGAATTAGAGCTCCTTGCCACTTCAATTCCCCCTTTGTGTCAGCCTGAATGACAACACGACTGTAAGAACTGTAATTTTCCAGTGGCCAAAAATGGAGGCGTCTTTCTGCCGCAGCAGCGGAGATTAAAAGATTAATAATTCAACCACAGGTCATGAATCAGTTTTTTTCCCCTTCTTTTTTGCCATTTCAAAGCAACACTGCCACCTTCCACTGGCCCCTTCTGGTTTCACCTAGGGAAGGAAAAAAATGTGTACTATTTTGATATGAAGCGTGAGGTCAGGGGAGCGTGTTATTTAATGCTCGACATAATCACGGCGGTCCGAGAGCAGGCGTCGCAGTTAACGTGAACATGAAAGACACTTTGTTGAGTGCTTAAGGAGTGTGGCCGGGGTCAAGGTCAATCCAATTCCTTTGGAGTGATACAGCTACAGGATTCAATTGAGCACTAATTGAATCGTCCATAAATTATCATCTGTAATGTTAATATCCTGCGTGTGCGGAACAAATTGATACAGAATCGAAAAACCAAAGTCTTTTTTTCCTTTGACTTTGATAGTACACCTGTTTGGCTATGAAAGCCCATCATTAAAGCCGCCGTTGACACTCAAAGCCCCCCTTTTCTTCCAGATTCATCCCGATGGCCATATTCTTCAACCCCCTTGTGGCAATCTATGTTTTGAAGTGCCTATTCCTCCGTGTCACTTCAGCCTCCTACTTGATGTATATCCTCTGAGCAGGAGCATAAAGCTATAACCTCAAATCTCTCACTCCTCCCTCTCACTCCATATCCTCCGATCTTCTCTCTTTCATTGCAGTTGCTGGCTTCGCCTGGACACCTACTTCATTTGGAGTTTCATAGGACCGGCAACCTTGATAATTATGGTAAGCGTGTCCCCCCCCACACACACACACACACCCATTCCCACCCCCCTTCTGCTCATTAACCCTACTTAGCCTGCGGGTCATCGCTTAAATGGTCCGCTGAGAATCCCCTTTCCTACTTCCTGTCCTCTCTCTCTTCTCTGCCCTGTTGAGCATACATGCCACCGCCGGGCACATAGCCGTCCAGGAAAACGAATGAGGGCTGTGGAAAAATATATTGCAGTTTGTCACCCTGCTGCACTCACTGGCTGAGACGGGTTTTTTTTGGCGGGGGGGTGGAAGAATAAAAAAAAAAAAGAGTGAACTCTGCTCAGTTTGTGCAGTGTTGGAATAATCCGCACTGCGATTATGATTGATTTTCTTCCTGTTTCAACTCCTCGCTACCTTTTCCCATCTCCTCCTCCGAGGCACACAGACAGCTCGAGGTGCAAACACACAAGAATTATACAAGGAGGACACACGCACACACACTCATTCTGTGTCTCCCTACGAGGACAGACCCAATTTTCCTCGTGAAATATCTCATTTATTGATCCATCTGCTTTAAATCTGCCGTCAGAGTGATGTTCTTCTAAGTATTTAAGCAAATGTCAAGCTGTAAATATTGCCGTGCCACAAGAGATGTGCTCCTGACGTTCCAAGACACCAGTCAGCCATCATAATAAATACCGGGTATCGGTAAATCAATATATAATAAATATCCCCAACAACTACAAATGTGACAACATTATTATCCCTTGCTCCTCTTAACACAACTCTGACTGCCCAGCTGGATGCTGAGTCCAAACATGCATTATGCATGCGGCGCAAGCATCCACAATGCATCTCTGTATGCTCCATGACTCACTCCTTTCTGTCTTAGATTTAACAAACAAGAATAGCAACGTCGGAAAGAAGGCAAGAGCTCGGATCCAAGTGTGCCGCTGGGAATTTGGGGAGGTTTTTTTGGGGGCAAACATGCACTTTCAGCGGTTAAAAACGGCATATATTTCTACTTTTATACTCAACTGTAAACAGCAGTAATGTAATTGAAAGCGCTCTAATTGCTAAGTTAATCGAGACCCCCATGCTGCGACCTAATTATCTAATTTTTGTGATCAGTGACTCGCAGAGAAAGAAAATAATGAGATAAGTTATGTTTATATAAAGCATAATAACAATGTGTCTGGGGAAACTTAGGTTAAAAAATAAGAGAGTCTGTCAGGTATGTTTAAAATGCATCACAAAGGCACCATAGACACGTGCGTCATAGAAAGTGTTTCTCGATGTAGAAACTGTTGAAGAAAAGGAACTCTTTTCAGCGGTGGCAGTTATTCCCTGTGGTTGTCTCGAAGTGTGAGACAAGTGTGAATAAGTCAGATGAAAAGGCTCCCTCATGCAAGTATGCAGCTGTCTTGTTTCCCCCCCCGTTCTCTGTTTAGTCTGTTGTACCACCATCGAGGTTTTCATAGGATTTTGTGCTCTGTTTGGTAAAGTGGGAAAGCAAGTACTGGCTGCGGCGTTCCAGCTCTGTGCTACAAAGCTCTGATTTAAAATGAATGGAACTGAAACGAGGAAACATTCTCTCTCCGCCTCTCTCTCTCCCTCAGCTCAATGTGATCTTCCTGGGCATCGCTCTCTACAAGATGTTCCATCACACGGCCATCTTGAAACCAGACTCCGGTTGCCTGGACAACATCAAGTAAGAGCACTCACATCACCCAGCTATCCATTAAAGCCGTCCAGAAATAGCACTCCGTATGCTGCGTTTTGTTACAGATGAAAGAATGTTTCAGCGCGAGTGTGTCGAGCTCTCGCGTTCGCCAAAAAACGCACACAGCCGCTTTGTAGCGACGACGACTCGGCTCCGGCCAACTTCTCCTTCCGTTTCCTCCAGTTTAGCGAGCAACGTTTTACTCTGTATGCAAGCCGGCGTCTGTTCCTCGCCTCCCCTTTGATATTTTGAAACCTCATTCAAAGCACTTACGGTTTTTTGAACGCCCGACCCAAGGTAAGCCCCCCACCCCCCCTCCCTCGCGCTCTTATTCTGAAAGGTCGTGTCAGGCAGGGTTTAAATTTGCGTCTCCATCATTATCTGAAGAACACTGTTGTCTGCACGGGAAAAGGCCAAGAGACAATCTGACAGACCTGACCTGGTGTTATCTCGGTGTCAACATGCCACCGATGAATATTCATATTGTGCATGTGCGTGTTTGAGTCTGTTTATCTGCCTACGCCTGGCTGCTTCCAGATAATATGAAAGCTTGAGGGACGATGACGATTACACGACTCCGATTCAAACTTTCAGGTTTGCTCGTAAAAGTTTCAATACCTTGCTATACATTTAGCGTACGGCTGGAATTTATTTCAGTTTGACTAAGTTAAGTTTCAGCTAGTGAATAAAATTCACTGGAGGCAAAACATCTGGAATCGTGAGTCTGTTTAAAATGAAAAAAAGGCACGTGAGTGGTTTGTATGGTTTAGCGTATATATTACGAAACAATGTTGGTTGTTTGTGTGTCATTTGAATGTGTTTTGCTGCTCAACTAATTCCCAAAGACAACAGGAAAGTCACTTCAAGTCTTCAACCAATCATATTGCAGAAGAGCTTGATTGGCAGCTGTATTCCTGAAACAAGGGGGCCATAGTCCATGCATACAGTTGCACATACACATATTTACATATAGTATTCATAGGCGAGGATTCTGCATTTTTGTCATTTATTTCACTCAAATAATGTGATCCGCTGTTACTATAAAGATATTGTTTTGTGCAGATTAAAGCACGATGCCCTTCCATCTTTAAATGAAACTCCAGAGTTTAAACGATCGACTGGTTAAACCCAGAAGTTTGGCTCCGTGTGAATAAAGAGTTTTTAAAAGTTGCCCTGTAGGATGACACAGCATTTGCGGTCGTTGACGTTGGCTCCGGCTACCTGTTGTCAGGGCGACCTCGTCCTACAGATGGTGTCAAGTTGTTTTGCCGCCCGTTTGCTATGATGGATAAGGATCCCTGCACTGTTTTGGCTGTTTTTGAGGCACTCCGAACACATTAGTCTCCTTTATGGCCTGGCTGTTTTTTTGTGGGGGGGGGGTTTCTGTGGCATCACACCGCTGTTTGTGTCTCAGCAGCACAGTGGCCCTGTCTGCCCTGCTGCTCTCAGCACAGTGATACACACATAAAAACAATCTTCTGAGGGCATGATATAGCATGCTTAAGCTGGCACCATGTCAGGCCGGACTTTGTTTTTCCATCACGAATTCACAGCAGGAAGCTGCTGAGTGAAGCCATGTTTTTTTTTTTTTTTAAAGTGCTGGACCAAAGCATGACCCCACAGTGACCTCAAGATAACATGGAGCAGAAGGGCAACCGTGGAAAAAAAAAAGGTTGCTGCGTTACTGAATTAACAGCGGTTGCACCACAGAATATTGCTTGGCTAGAAATGAATTTTCGCACAGTAACTCGCTGATATATGACCCATCCGTCATTTTGATAAAAAGCTGATTTATATTTCTGTTGAAGTTACTCAGAACTTTACCCAAAAAACACTTTGGAATAGCCAATCTCGCCAATTCCTGGTCTGGTTTCTGCCTAAATAAGGTCTTTTACTTTCCTACAATGTTAATAATAAGGTGATCCAAAGGATTTCTCGAGATGTTGTGAAATAACAGACCGCGTGTTTTGTTTCTGTCTGATTCAGGTGTGTAACAAAGAAAATATAGATCAGTCATATGCACTTTGTAGCAGTGAAAGAATAGAAATTGGGTTTCTGCTGGAGGATTTTGAAGCAGCTGCTTAGAGTGTTGACACACAGCCATCAAGACTTGACTGTGAAATTATCTCTGTGTTTTTCGGTGTTGGTGGCCGCCTTTTTAAATGTTGAAATACAAGCGCCGTTGGAAGCACCGTTAGCACTCAGCTCACAGCGTGGATTCTAATCTGGTATTGGAATCCAACGCGACAGATCCTCAGACACATGTGACACAGTCCGGGCCCAGATCGCCAACATCTATGAGCCACACACTTGAGCCGTGGCTCAAACGCGGGCCGGAGTAAAGGCGGACCACCTGCAGCCCCTTGATTGGCTCTCTAGCTTCCCTTTCACACAGATCCAGACCATGACTGGACCAGAACAGCAGGTGGATTTCATCAACCCTTCCTCGCTTGATGCATTGCGTAGCTTTTTCTGCAGAAAGAATATCTGCTGGAGTCCTCGTGATTTACGACACCCATATTGTGACCCCCCCTTGACCCCCGAGAAGCGCCGATTCCCAAAAAAAGTTTGCGTTTCAGATGAAAAACGCACGTCAGCCCTCATTCGTCCACAGCGGCGTTTAATTCCAGGCCCATTTCTCAACACACGACTGCACACTCAGGAGCCCTTCTTTTTGTAGCATTCCTGCTCAGCCGAACACATCCCATCATAGCCTTTAACTGGCGCTTCTGTTTCGTCATAAACAAGTAGTTATAGGTGAGTGTGATGCAAGAAATAAGCATTTCACTTAACATGGATTAAAATAACATTTCGAGACCAATTTGGTGCGGCGGTCTTACTTTCCCTATGAACTTTCCTCTGAGTCATCAAGGTGAACTGGTTTTGATGATGATGATACCGCGGGTAAATTAAGCTAATTTAGCTGCGTTTAATGAGGTGTGTCTTCTTTTCTGTTATCTCTCTGCCATTTGACTCCTCTTTATGGTTTTGATGTCACATTTTCTGTTCAGATTTCATCATGCTGCCTTGTTTTAATATGAATGTTTCATCTCTTCCTCCCTCCCCTCTTTCTCTTCTTTTGATTAGCACTCACATCCTGCCTTTTTATCTTAGGCTGTGTTTATCTTTAACGTCTTTCTGTTTTTCATCTCCCATTGATTTTTCTTTTTTTCTTTCCCATTTTCCTCTTCCATTTTAGCTACCGTTATTATGATGGATGTGTTATTGTAGAATGGCACTGGTAAGATGCAGCATTTCTCAGTCGAGGATGTAGAATAGATGTGATATTGTGTTTGATGTGTTTTCCCCTCCTCACCCCATAATGGAGACAGCGGCTGCCTCTGATTCATGGATTACAACATGACTTTTGCACTGTTGTGATTTAGATCCGAAACATGCTTCCTGAAACCGCATATTTAGAAGATGATGGACCGTACGTGGGGTTTTTGGAGAAGGGCGTGCCTTTTGACTGTCATCGCTTCCTCCCTGTGCAGATAAGAAGCTTCAAATGAAATAGTCTAACGAGGATGATTTCAAACATCCGAAACCTCTGTGCCAACATCAAAAAAACGTTGCCCTATTGATGTCTTAAACACGTTCAGGTCATTTGCATTTTAAGCATACCTTTGGTTGAATAATTAACAGCCTGTTAGGTTGATCACAGCATTCCCTCTTCTCCCCCCGGAGAAAGCCCATAAAATGACTTCATACACATTTAAAACGGGTTGAATTGACCAATTGCAATCTCATGCATAAATGATCTGTGACATTGCAATGAATGGCACCTCTGCAAATTAAGTCATTTTGAAGGAAATTGGTGGTAATTTGACGCCACAGTCTGAAGGAGGTCTCTGCTTAAAATTACTCATTTTTGGAGTTTCTTCCTCAACAATTAGTACAATTTTCTCTCTTTTTGGGCTTGAAAGCCAAGAAGTGCTGCAACCCTCAGAGATGAAACAACCATTCAGACGAATCGACAGGCAAAGTTGATCTACTTATATTGCTTGGATGCTGCATTCAACTTTCTAAAACTCGATTAAAAAACACATTTAGCTAGAATTATCCCAAATAATTAGATTTGCCTTGCCGGATGTTACACCTAACAAACCATTTTGAGCTTAATGATGGTAAAATATGAACCGAGATGTCTTTTTAACCGTTGTATTAGTAGCTTTCAGCTATGCAAGAGTCCTGACAGGGAAAGGCTTCTTCGTTTGTAAGTGAGCTGTTATGCTTTTCAGTGACTGTTACGCAGTCTCTGAAGTTTTGCCTCAAGGCTCCTTCTCTGTAGCTCTCATATTCATCCCCATATTTTCTATCTGATAACTCCAGACGAAAGATAAGCCCATGCGCGATTTGAGCCGCAGCCTCTTCATATCCTGTCCTCTCGGATGCATTTCTCCTGACCTCCCGTGTCTGGATCATAAACCATCCTCCGAACAAAACTGCCACCAGTTAGAGGACAATATTTAGTTCTTTCCGTGCCCACCGCTTGTGTTTCGGTGTCCATTCCGGGGGCAGTCGCCTTGATGAAGTACCTCTCCCATCAGGTCATTAAGACAGCCCTGGGAAAATTATGTTTAATGGTTGCCCTGGTGAATTCATAAATCATTTATTTTTTGCTGCACACCTGGCCCATTTATAAAGGCTTAAATGCGAAGGTCTGCCAGCATTTATGAGGGGAGCTGCATACTTTAACGAAGCAGGATAATTACGGTTATCACCTGTAAATCACTAACAATCCCCTTCCCAGAATGAATGTCTGGCCTTGATGTGTTGATGTGAATGTAGCGTTAGTGTGCCAAAATAAGTCCTTCCTTCATGTCGTATTGTTTCCCCTCTTAACATCCAAATTCGTACATTCGTATTTATGGCCACACAGTTTGGATCCCCATCCTCTTTGTTGTGTGATGTTGATTTATCTGCCTGTTTTTCTTTTGTTGTCCTTTTTTTCCCCCGTTCTTGTCATATCGCTCAGCTATCAGGATTATGAGCCTGAGATCAAGTAAGAGTCGGGACAAAATTGGAAGTGCTATTTTCCCCATCATGCCATCTTTCATTTACTCCTCCATACGAGCGAATCCGCGCCCAAATCCATCTAGGTGCCTCTTTGAATCATTAACGTGATTTATTCTGGAGCGCTCAGTCATGTTGAAGGCCGCATTAGTGTGCACACAGCGGCCTGACTTAGACATACATAGTCTGCAGATGTGACAAGTGAGATTGGTTTTAAATGGCACCTGGATCTTCTTTCAGCAGTCTATAGATATATTAGCACTGTAATGTAGATTCTGCGCTCGCATTCGTCAGTTGTCAGGTTTTTTCCCGTTATCTGCATCCGATCTGTAAAAAAAGGGTCGACATAGTTTGTTGAAATACCAGACGTAACATAACTCCCTCCTTCTGATGACCGTAGAAGGATCTAATCAAGTCAAAGGGAAGATCGTCATACATACCCAAACACCAAAAGGGACCAGGTGAAGAAAATAGTGCCACATCCCTGCGTGATGATCATTCGTAATAGACTCCATGTTCTCATTCCTCTCAGTTCATCCTTTCAGCTTGAGTAAGAGTTTACAAGACGCTTATCCAACACCCTCAGGTGATAGAAACCAACATGTACTGCGCTCGTGTGAGTACTCATCCAATGGAAATCCTGTATTTGTTACCCATTTATAGCGACCTCCGTTATCGTGTGTACAAATCTGTAGTTTTATGATAATCTGACGCTTTTCATATCGTCAATGGCGTCATTATTTCCGAGAGGCAAAGGTAGTAAAGACGAGGGCTGAACAGAAAATGAAAATCCAATGTCATTTCTCATCAGTTTCTTTCCCTTCATTTTTATGCCTTTTCTCCCTCATAGGAAAACCTTCACCTCATGATGAAAAAATTGTAATAATTACAATGTATGTGTATAAATGCCTTAGTTGAAGATGTGGCTTTTCTTAACCTCCATTTATTCTCACAAAATATTGCATTTGAAATAGATGGTGAGACGTGTTTTTCTTCCTGTTCCAGATCATGGGTGATTGGGGCCATTGCCTTGCTATGTCTGCTGGGTCTCACCTGGGCCTTTGGCCTGATGTACGTCAACGAGAGCACAGTGGTCATGGCCTACCTGTTCACCATCTTTAACTCCCTGCAGGGAATGTTCATATTCATCTTCCACTGCGTGCTGCAGAAGAAGGTATGGGATGCTTATAATACATGCATGGGAAACAGTTGATCATTGAGGTAATTGAATGGATGGATGGGCTGTAACTGCTTTTTTTAAAATTTCACGCAGGTGCGTAAGGAGTACGGGAAGTGCCTGCGTACTCACTGCTGCAGTGGCAAAAGTGTGGACAGCTCCATCGGCTCTGGAAAAGGCACCGCCTCCCGCGCTCCGGGACGTTACTCTACGGGATCACAGGTGATTTTTCATGCTGAACACGCAGGGCGAAACCAACTCAGCCCATGTTCACGGCCAATAAACAAGATGTATTTCGCATCCCCGCGTACTGCACGTCGCCCTACCACAACCTGCTACGTTAGTAAGAAGCAATGAGGAAATGTTTTAAAGGTGACTGTGGAGGTATGCGTGATAGATTGCAAGGGCGTACACATGTGTCCTTGTTTGGAAGTAATAGCAGGGAAATGTACTGCTGGTTGAGCTAAACATTTTCTAAGGACATGAAGTCAAGCGGCAATTCATTTTCACCGGAGCAGGCTGCACGTTGGTACAGCGACGCTGACTAAAGTATTGACTCCAGCCTTGTGGGGAATTTGTTTCATGCTCATTGACTTACTCTGCCAAAATATGTGCCCCCCCCCCCCCCCCCCCCCCACCCTTCCCTTGCAAAGTGAATCATTAATGGATTCCTCCCACATTGACACAAAGTTTAGGATGAATTGCCACGACGCACTGTAATTGAACATCACATCCATATTCCCGAAAACTGTGATTTCCTTCCAGTGATCGGTTATATAAATAGTCCTCCGAGTCAAAGGCGCAGTGGCAACCACACGGTACAAGCACGCGGATCAAAGCGTTTAATTATACACAGCGCTTTGACGAGATGGCTCTAACCTCGCGCTCGGGCGCTTTCACGCGAGCGAGACAGGAATGGAAACACTCAGACAGACGTGCTTGTTTATTGCTTACTTCCGAAGGCTTCGAAATGAATCTGTAATCAGCAAAGTACATTCGAACCCCGCTGGCTGTGAATGGTCCAAGTTTCATCCTTAAAAAAAAAGAAAAACAACAAAAAAACAAGTAAGTAGTGGGAAATGTCACTTCCCCATCTGTGTCTCCGGGTACAACAAGACCTGCGATATGATAATGACATCATCTGTGTCAGGATATGTTCCCGTCAGCTGTGGGGGTTGATAGGAAGTATTGATAACGCATCTGCGTGGGCTTTTTTTTTTTTTTTTTTCTCCCCCCACATCCTTGATGATACGATAATTACACGTTTATGAGTAAACACATGATCACGGTCTGGGATGTCGGATCTCAAATGGAGGATTCCAGGAGGTGTGAGATCGGCTCCCAATTTAGCTGATGGTGATGAAGCGGAAATCTGAAGGAAAGCATTTCATCACACGTGACATCTGTTATGTATCCGTCTGAAATCCTCTGCCAAGCCCCTCTGGCTCGGGACAGAAAGTCGTCGGCTCCGTGGGTGGGACAGATCCTTATCTTGTGCAGCAGCCCATGGGACTGTATCATAATTAACCAGGATTGAGCGTTTGTAACCTGAGAGACTGATTGGGAGTGCTTGACTGATGACTTTATTATTGACTTCACCTATCCCAGCCCTAGGGCTCATATTAAATTGGAGGTTACATATCCCCACAGCTGACATGTCTCCTGTCTTCAAAAAAAAACTAGATTTAAAAGCATTTTCTTCTTTTGTGGCTTCCTATCGCAGCATTTACTGTGTTGAAATGAAGTTAGCAGTAGAATTTGGGAGTGGATATCCTGACGTGTTGTTTGTCTCTGCAGAGCCGCATCCGTCGGATGTGGAATGATACAGTCAGAAAACAGTCGGAGTCTTCTTTTATGACCGGTGACATCAACAGCTCCGCATCACTCAACAGAGGTATTTGGATATCTGTTTGAATGTCTCCTCAATACACTTTCCTTCGCCTCAGACTTCATCACCAATGAAAGATATTCAAAAACTCCCCTATTTTTCTGAAATTGTAGGTAAGTTTCTTTCCATTTGATGGGACAAGAAGACTTTAGAGTATCAAATCCCTTTTTTTCCCCTTGACAAATCAAGGTAAATCAGTCATTTCACAATAATTTGCCTCAGATACTCCAAGTGATTAAAATTCCAAGTAAAAAAAAAAATGTTAATTATCGCCAAATATTAAGCTAATTTCCTAAATATGATAAATGAAATGCAACAGAAGTGCCATCTAACTACTCAAACAGCTGGCTGCGTTCGCCAAGCGTTCTGCCTGAATGAAAGGGAATGTGATTGTGAAAACACGGCAGAGATTGGAAGGATAATATCCTCCTTTGGTGCGATACTGCTTCAGAAAATTGTTTATGCCGTCTTTTATTTTGAAGTGTCAACAAACCGTTTCAGCCGTCTACAAAAAAAAAAAAGGATTTAATTTAATTTAATCCAAACAATAAAACACACGATTGAATGAATGTAATCAAATCAAATTGTTTATGAAAATTCTAGTTTGGGGGCTATTTGACAAGGGTCTTTATGTTTCTCCCCTGTCTGACTACAAAGGCCTCGACAGTGAAACTTGGCTTCCTCTCAAGAAAAGTGCCGGAAAAACAACCTTAAAAATCAATTCAGCGGAATTCCCTCCCAGAAACACATTAATAAAAAGTAGATTACCATAATGCATTTGACAGCAGTGTAGTAGATAGAGTTAACTTCAAAGTGTCTCCGGTTTTACAGAAAATAGATACCAGACTACATCTGACATCAAGTGGCAAACACGGGCCTGGCTGGCATCCGTCCCTAACACTCTCCCCACTCGCTGCATCTCTTGATGGAGGGCTCCAGTTCCACACTGCTTGCTCTCTAAATTCGCTCTGGGCGCCACGCTTTCATCGACACTAATGCATAGTTACAATGATGGATTAATGTTCGACACGGGGAGGAAGTGTCAAGACCTCAACAATTAGACACTCCGCTTAACGCCATCAACAGACACAGCCTTCATCCATTGTGGAGAGGCTAAATTGGGGCGGGACTTGGGGCTGAAGTTTGGGTTTTGGAGCAAAGGCCGTGGATGCAAAAGGCTAAGCTAGGAATTCATAATGCGTTTTTATACCATTTGATGGAGACAACCCTGTTGGGAAGTGTGTTCCGCCATCATCTGGTGTCATAAGGAATAAAATGCAAATAGATTCACTTACCCATAGCTGCTCCTGTGCTGTGATTTAGGGAATTACGAGTTGAGGAGTGAATATTTCTTTCCGATTTGTCCTTTAGATTCTCTACACCCTGGCTCCCCCCCACCTCCCCCCTTTGGCACCTGAGAGCCAGCTCGCAGCTGACACTCGTGCCGCGCTCTTCTCGAGAGCGGAGAGTCATGCAATCATCTCGATAGCGTTGCATGTTCAATTTTATCCCAGCATTCGGGATTATTGCACCACACAATCAGCGCAGTTTTGGAAATTGTCCAATTTATCAAAGAGAGACACAATAAGTGGGGGATCTGTCGTTGGGAGAACTCAAAAAGGGACGGGTGTTTCTAGAACACACTGCAATTAGGGCAAGCTGCAACAACAAATTACAGTTTTTTTGTTTGTTTGTTTTTTAATCAAAACAACATTCTGAATTCCAAGACTTAAGTATTAATTCAGGGAATTATAATCCAGTCAAACAAAATTTGATTAATGCTGAAAGATGAGTCTAAATCGGCAGTACCGTAATTATTTTTCAAATTTCATCATGGGTAGCCTTCCAATGCAGAACATATTCATGCTATAAGAGCAAAAAAAAGAAAAAAGACAGACTTTAATGGAGAGATTCACAAGGTAATATACAAGTAATTCTCAGTTGAATTGACAGATTGGGAGCATTAGAAAAGAGCCGTGCACTCTGCCAGAAGATCTAATTGCGGCGTAATCATACATCAGATCAAAGATGTTTACCGATTCTGCCATAGCGCACACTGGAAGCACGTAAAGCCCTTATAGGTCTTTGGGAGAGGAATCTGCACCATTGATTAAGATTCTAAGCTAATCACAGGGTGAAGGATGCTTTGCTGTGTGTGAGAGAAAAAATGAGTCATTGGCGCGAGATCCTGACAGCACGTATCAGACGACAAGTGGCAGAAATAGAAAATGAGCCTCTGTTGTGTTTGCGTGAAGGAGGCGAGGTGGAAGTAATGACCATCTTGGCCAAAGAGAGGACGTTTCCCTCGGCTTGTCACAATAATGCATTTTGTCGGGTGATATATTATATAAACAACATAATTAGCAGTTCAAGACAATTTTATGCCATTAGTTTAATGATATAATAACATGAAATGCAAGTGCCCCCTTTACAAGCGCAGTGACTTATTATTTGACATTGGAAAGAGTGAGATTGGAATGTGGAAACATATTAAAATAGGCTAAATAAATAAAGCGAGATGAGATAAAACCACACAACCAAAAGGTTTGCAGGTTGAAATGCCGCCTGTCACTGTTATCTTTTATTAGCTGTAGCCAACTAGCTCATTAAGCTAACATTAGCTGAATGAGAATAAATAAAACATATATTAAAATGTAATATCTGACTGTTTCTTCTAACATACCCTCACGTGTTTTTATATTTCAAACGGTATCTTCGCACTAATCATTAATGTTGTCCTTGGAAATAACACCGTAGGCTGCATGTAAGGAGTGGACGTCGTTATCGTCTACTCCATTTTAAATGGGACCTGAGTTTAGAAAATGAACATCACACTGTATTAAAGCAGCCTTGAAACTAGCGATTGAACTCGTGTCTTAAACGTTTACTGAAGTAATGAATGAAGGGAGAAAAAGGTCATTTTATCATAGACGTCTATACAATCGGACTTCTTTCTGCACCAAAGAAATAGGCTGCCACTGGCATTTAGAAGGCACTTCTGCATTGGCTTCACTTTTCAGGTCACCCCCTTTGTACTACTGTACTTAGTAAGCTAGGTAAGCTAGCTAGTTAAATCCTTTTTTCAATGCTTGTTGGTCTTTGAAAGGTTACAAAAAAATAATGTATGTGTGTTAGAAAATGTGTTGTGTCAGCATAAATGCTGAGGGGCCCCATACACACCGTTTCATCCTGTGGAGAAATCAAGAGCTTGACAGGTTCTTAGTTAACATTACCATTGCTAATCATTCTAATCTCTGCTCAGGGGAGGTGTTTAGCAAGCTTTCAGTAAAAAAAAAATAATTTGCATTATTCATTAATTCAGCCCCAAAGACCAACAAGTGTCCTGAGCGATTATTGTTTCCTGTCGTGTTTGAGTCTAGAAATGTAACGTAATGTTGTGTTGGCCACGTCGGTGCTTCTTTGTAATTTATGTTAACACGAGTATGCTGCCTGAACGTGGAGAACAAAAAAACAACAAAAAAAAAAGCAGGCTTTCCACTAATGGCCGGCCCTAACAATACAATTAACATACTTTTCATTGGCCCCATTAGCCATGTCAGTTCAGCTCTGCCACTTTCATGTAGCAAACCCCTCACATTAATGATCATGTGATCATTTGGATGTTAATGGCTGTCATTGCTCAGCTGCATCTGCCCAACTGATATGTATGTTCTCTCTCTTTCTCTCAATTAATCTGCCCACCTACTTTTTCTTTTCTTTTCTTTTTTTTTTGTCTCCACGCTCTTGTTCTCTTCTGTTTTTTTGTTTTTTTCCTGTCTCACTCTGTCTCTTTCTGGCTGCTCCAGGGGCTATGGCTAATCATCTTATACCTAATGCACTCCTACGTCCTCATGGCACTAACAATCCCTATAATACATTGCTTGGGGAATCGGCAGTCTATAACAACCCTCTGGGCATGTACAACACACAAGGTGTGCTAGCTTCTTTTCATTCTTTAACATTGTTGCTAGGGCAGTGTTTTTTTTTTTTTTTTTTTTTTTTTTCATGTCTGGAGAAACTGTGAGGTTGCACATCATTGTTCCTGCCCAGGACCAGGAAGCAACTTTATGATTGGGGAGTTAAAAGTACTTGCACCAAATTGAAATGCCAGTGTTCAACCTTGAATGTTTTTACAGGGCTTTGATTTGAAGAAAAAAAAAAAAAACGCTGCTCTACGTGTTTTGTGTTAGCATTGAACAAACTTTGTCCAAAAAAAAATCCCACATGTTTTTTCCGCTGTGGGTTTTTTTTTTTATTGGGGGTGTATCATGGCTTCTGCTGAGGCCGCGCAATTCGGTTACACAAGTCACATTCGGACACGCCTCATTGGCCAACAGAGACGTCGTCAAAATGATCAAAGTGTGCCGGTAGGGAGCCGGATACATCCCCAGTCATTTATTTTAAATGTGCTCTAATGTTGTCAGTCAAGCTTGTGTGCCATGTCTTCGGTCTCTCTGTTCATAGTTTGAGCATTTATTCAACACTGTTGTTCACGATAAAATGTCATTGGTTTGGATATTTAAATGAAAAAATGCAGTTGATTTTTATTTCATAGAAAATAAATAAATATTACCAATATTTCAGTGTATTGGTGAAAATACGAAAAAATATGAAAGATCTTTCTATTAGAAGTTGTCTCTGATCAGCAGACGAGAAATCCACTTTAATCCAGGATCAGTCTGACTCTTAAAATACAGTTTTTCCTTGTGCAGAGCCGTTATTATTTCTTTCCAACTCTCGGCAGTCGATATGAGATCGCTGTAAGTTTGCGAGTCTGTAAAACTGCGAAACTCGTGTAAAACTAACATTAAAAACTCACAAAGAGCTTTGATCAGGGTGTAATTTATGTATGGAATACAAGTACTGCACCGCAGCTTGTGACAGAGGGCTATAATTCACTTACACTGCCATAGATGTAAAAGATGAATCTGGAAGGATGAAAATGCTAATGCTGTCAAAAGATTTACCGGTGCATTTGACACTCAAGTACTGTTGCCATGTATTACTGCTGCAAAAAGATACAGTTAACGTCTTTTCTTCTATATTTGTTAATCGACATGTTATGGTTCTTTACGTCTGTTGGCAATATTTGCATGATGACATAAAACGATTGCATTCCAGAAGCATTTTCTTGACGCGTCATCAGCATACTGTATGTGCACATTTCTCTTCTACCTGTCACTGTTATGCTTATTGTGTTTTCTTTTCTTCTTTCCTTCCCCTCATGCTGTCCCAAAAAAAAGAGCCCTACAGAGAGACAAGTATGGGAGTCAAACTAAACATTGCTTATCAAATGTAATTGACTTTGGCTTTTACTTTTTCTTTTTTCCTTTTATTTCATTCGATGCTGACAAAGGAGTAATGATCACAAAATGTAATTTCCTTTGGAAGTTATAGCATTCTTTTATGACAAAGGCCCCTCACCATTTTTAAATAGACCTGCAACAATCAGTTTAAATCACATCCTGGATTCCGCTGACTATTGTTCTTTGCACTACTTGATGTATAAAAAACAAAAAAACACAACCATGAGACATTTGCTGCTTTTTTCCTCACACTAAAGCTAGTCCCAATACAGTCTGCATTAAGCATCGTGAGGAATAGCATTCACTTTGATCAAGCCAATTCACTTTTTGAAGGTCTCAGAATTGAGGTCAAACTTGTGGGCATGACACTTTTAACAAGCTGGATGGCCTTGTCTGATGTAGTTTGGATTATTGTCAACATTTGCTTTGATGCTGATGGCCAAGACTTGGTCAAACTGATGAACTTTTTTTTTTAAATGACTTCTACACGTAAAGAGAGCAGAAAGTCTGATATCTTTTACTAATTAATGTATAGCAAGAGGGCTAGTTATGTTCACACAGATAAAGCAGACATGAATAAATCACTTTTTCCCAGTATTACGTTGCAACGCTCATATGGGACAATATGGCTGGGGTCCAAATTCCAGCTCTGGTTTGTGTTCACTTTGAGTGTTAAATGCATGGCTATCATTTTTGTCCTTGTATTCAGTGCAACGCTTTGTGATTCTGTGTGTGTGTGTGTAAGCTTTGTGTTGTTCCATGTTGCACATATATCAGTGTATTCACCACTGCCATAGAAAAACCTAATGAAAAGTGAAATTGGAGTCTTAGAGAATGTTATTTTTGGAAGAGGTAAGTGGGTATGATGTTTATATTTGCAGGATATAGACTTTTAATGTAAATATTGTGCTTTATTTCTCACCTAATTCAAATACTGTCGAGTCTTTATATCCACAAAGTGCACTTTATAGATTTGTGGGTTGCTGAGAGCTCTTGGGGGTGAGGACATATTTCAAAATAAAGGTGCTACAGTATTTGATGGGTGTAATTTGTGCTTGTAAAAAAAGAAAAGGCTGACATTTAGCTGTGGCAATTACATCCCATCAGATTTCACCCTTCTCATTCGCCCACTCTATCCCCCAACCCAACCCATGTTTGTCATTCCAGAGGGAATCCTGAACAATGCCCGGGATACAAGTGTCATGGATACTCTACCACTGAATGGTAACCATGGCAACAGCTACAGCATCGCCAGCGCCGAGTACATGAGTGACTGCGTCCAGATCATTGATCGGGGTTACAACCACAAGGAGACCACCCTGGAAAAGAAGATCCTGAAAGAGCTCACCTCCAATTATATCCCCTCCTACCTCAACAATTCCCACGAGCGCTCAACCGAGCAGAACCGGAACCTTATGAATAAGCTGGTCAATAACGTTAGCAACGGCGGCAAGGACAGTGGCTACGGGATGGGCTTGGGGGTGGGGATGGGCATGAATGTGGCGTTAAGCCTGGATGACCACTGCACCTTCGGGCCGCACCACGACGAAGGCCTGGGCCTGGAGTTAATCCGCGAGGAGTCCAACGCCCCGCTGTTGCCTCAAAGACCGCTTACGTCACTGCAGGCGGTGGACACCCTTAACAATCACCTCCACCAGTCGGCGCCGCCACCCCTCCCTCTGCCCCACCACCCCTTCTCCTCCGCCACCACGTCCTCCTCGTCTCGACGGAGGATCCCCCAGGAGAACAGTGAAAGCTTCTTCCCCTTACTCACCAACGAGCACACCGACGACGAGGGCTCGTCACCCGGCCACAACCACCAGAGAGACTCCCTCTACACCAGCATGCCCATGCTGCCCGGCCTGCCAGACGTGTCCGCCGAATCCGCGGACAGTTCCAAGGACGGCGGGGACGCCAAGAGTCCGGAGGCCAGCTCGGACGACGTTTACTACAAGAGCATGCCCAACCTGGGCTCGCGCAACCACCTCCATCAGCTGCACTCCTACTACCAGCTAGGGCGGGGCAGCAGCGATGGCTTCATCGTGCCCCCAAACAAAGAGGATCTATCTCCAGAAGAGGCCCAGCCGGAGCCCTCGCACCTGGTCACCAGCCTATAGGCCCCAACACCCTCCCACTTCCTCCAGTGTCCCTCCTATTACCGTAGTCCTCTTCCCCCGTGTCCCCCCCCCTTGTCCCATCAGTCGTTGGCAGTGGTAGCCTTTCTTTTTATTCTGTGTCCCGAAGACTGAAGCAGAGCGAATGACTGTACTCTCGCTGTGACTGACCACGGACAGGATAATAATTGCTAGGTCTGGAGGCTGACATGTGACTTTATTTGGTTAAACATTGCGGGAATCTGTTGATGTTGTGTTCCCCCCCTCCAACCCTGTGTGGTTTGGCGTGTTTTGTCTCAGTGTGAAAAGAGACAGTTAATCACAGGACACAGGATTTTTAGGTCTCAGAGCTATAGTCTGACAGTTGGACTGAACTGCGTAGCCCACCCCCCCTCCCCCCCCAACTATACAAGTCCAAACTAAAGACTTCACCAGAATAAATGGGAGATTTAAAAAAAGGACTATTTTATTATACTTCTGTATCTATATTGACTTTTTGACAGATTTTCTTCCTCTTTGGTGAGTTGCAGCACATTTTGTTTGCTGAAGTGTCCCTTCAATGAAAAAAAGACAAAAAAAAACAACAACAAAACAAAACCCACAAACACACATTTTGAACAATTACCATGAAGGAATTATTGATCGTATGCTTTCAAGCATAGCTGTTATTTTTTTGTTTCATTTTACTGTAATAACAGTTGTTAAATGAGGGAGAAAAAAACTAATAAGATAATTATGAGATATTTCTATGTAATTGTACAGATAACTAGCACTGCACACAGTAGTATGCTTTTTTTGTTCCGGGCAAACCCTTTGTCTCTGTAAATGTAGTGGTGAGGAGCAATTTTGTTCTGTTGTGCTGGCCTTTCTGGTTTTCTGGTACCAGTCTGTTTTTCTGTTTGTTTGTTTTCCTCTTTTATCACTTTCCAAAAAATGACCATCTGAATAGAAGCAAAATAACACAAAAATATCATAACAAAACACTTACTGTGCTGACATTTTTGTGCTACATTATCATCCTTCTTTTTTTTCGGGTCAAATTTTTCTGTTTCTCTTTGATTTCTTCTCCCTTTTTTATTGTGTAGATAGCAGAACTTTGTTTCACAGATCGTCAAGGAGACAGTACCAGTCCAAGTTAATCATGCGACGTCCCTCTGAAAGGTTCATCGTGCATTCTGCATCTCTATTGGTATCCGCTTGTGCTTTCTCGGAAAGAGAACAAATTGAACATTGATGAGCACTAGGCACGTGTACAAAAAAAAGATGGTTGTTTTACTTATTAAAGAAAGAGCTTTTGGAGTGAGAAAAACTGGAAGTGTTTTTGTTTTTCTTCCTCGAGGAGAAAATATATTTATTTATTTGTTTAAATAAACAGTAATAAAATGGGAGACGGGATTAAGTTTAGTGGCACAGATAAGTTTTTATTATTGGCGATGATCATGCCTTCTTATTTATTCCTTTTTGTAACGGTTTCCAAGTTGAATGACCTCATAACTAATATTTGTTGTAACAGTGAAACATGTTTGCCAACAAATAAATTACTGACTATAAGATTTATCACTTAGCTACGACAAAAGTTTTGTCTGGGTCTTGGAACTCTTTTATATGGACGTCGGCGAAGGACCTCCAGATGATGGAACGATCAATTCATTTTTTTTAATTATCAGTTAATACCCCTCATTAGCCCTCTGTCCATTTTAGTGCCAAATAAATTTTGGCCCAGCAACAGTGGATGTGCTCTGTATGCTCTGGTCTGCTTTACAATAGAAGCAGTGATTTCATAAGCTGTAATAAATATTTCAATATCATCGCTGGTGTAACCAATGAATTCTTTACAGATACTGTGTGTCTTACATGAGTTTGATTAGCTGAGCTGGAGACGGCAAAGTCATCGTGATGGACGATATGAAGAGAGGTAAGTATGCCCTCTCCTATAAGTCACGGTGTTTTATTGTTTCAAGCCGTAGCAACCGAAACGTGAAGTGGTTATGAAGACAACCTAATTGACATTCTTCAGCAATTAATTATTTGACATTAAAGCAGCACTGATACACATTTGTATATTCATGCAGGCATCAATGGAGGTTGTAGTCACGCACTCAAAGAAAAATTAGCACCTGACTGCAGTTGGCGTTCTCAAATCAGTTAGCTGTTTGCAACCTGCCCAGCACTGAATGACATGTTGATGAAGTCAGTGACGAGCCAGTCAACACAATGGAGCATTTAGCAGCTATAGAGCCTGATATTTCCTGCAGGAGAATGTGGCATTACATTGTGAAAAATAAATGAACAATGTAATTGATGAACAGTATTCCAACAGATAATGACTGAATTAAAAAAATGTGAATGAATACATACACTTAATCCGAGGTCCAGATGATTTGAACTATATGCTTTAAGTGATATTACATTTATTGTATTGTATGCTAATATCCTAGACTTTCTGATGAATGAATTAGGTCTAATACCGTGTGATAAGCAGTCGCAGGCCTTCTGTTCTCCTCTACAGTGTTTGCCTTGTTGTATTGCACTATATCATGTTGTAACGCATTACAGGAAGAAAAGAAGAATTCAGTCCATTTTCACAGATCCAGTACTGTGATTGATGGCTGAGTCACTGTGACAAATTGCCAGAGATGTTTCGCTCCTCTTATTACAGCCTGGATATTGCTTGGGCCCATGTGCTTAAAGGGACAGTTCACCCAAAAAATCAAGGATACATATTTCCCATCTTACTTGGAGTGTTATTTATCTTTCTTTTCGTATAGTCCCATTATATTCCAGAGAGACTGATAAATAGCACTCTACAGGTGAGAGGAAAACAATATGTATCTTTTTTTTTTTAGGTGAATTGTCCCTTTAAGTATGGTTCTTCACTCAGAGATATGACTTCAGTGGACAGAAAGAGCTCCGGTTGTCACCGCTGAATAATTTTGAATGGCATTTGCAAACTGGGGCGAGTTCATAAAATGTGCTGAAGATGTGACTCTGGCCCCCTTATCCACTTTATTAATGAGTTGTTACACAAGCTCATAAGCCACACCGGCCCCCGACGCCGCCAAGGAACATGCTTGCTCAGCACAAAATGCCACAGTGAATAAGCAGCGCTGCAGCTTTGCAAACTTATAATGTCATACACATGTTTATTGGTGCTTAAGAAGACACGGAGTGCACTCGGTGTATGATATTTTAATGCTAAGCAGGATCCTTTATTCATGCTGTTTACTCAAGTGAGATCTTTTTCTGACTAGCAGAAGCGTATATTGTTTTCTAGGTCATCAGACTTTTTGACTGAAAGTCTGCTTCGCTCCCGAGCCACAAAGTACCCGTTGACATGCGCTCAATGCTCTTAAAGCCGAGCACATTTAAGGAGAGAGAAAAAAATAAATCAATATTGTAATTGTGCCCCCCCGCCCCGTGTTGAAGTCACTGGGATCATTTTTCAGGCCTGGCTTGCACGTTGCTTTCCTAATCTTGTAAAACAAAATGTGAAACAATTAAATACATGTACTGAATTGTTCTTTAGTTTAATAAAGTTACCCAACAGTGGATCGACTTTCACCGACGCCTGATCCTATCAGCATTGGATAGGTGCACATGTATCAAAACAGGCTTACAAACATTCAATAAACGTAGCTTTATTCACACTTTAAATATGTAAACAATAGAGCATAATGCTTTAAAGCCAGAGAGGAAGCACAACCCATGTGACGGGTGATATCCTTGTTGCTGACAGGTAAGGGCGATTTCTCTTCATCCTAATTCAGTTTAACCAATCTTCAATCCTAACATCTCTTAATCCATGGCTGGTTTATATGATTCCATCTTTAATGTAACTGAGTATTAAACTCATCTAGTGTAAAAGAAATGTCAGATATTACAATGGCACATAGCATTCAAAATCACCCAATTTTGTTTGGATAAACATTTTTGGAACCTTCATTTGCCACCATCGTCTCATCCAGTTACACAGGGACGGTCTGTTGGAACAGTTCAGCACAAGGGGGGAGACACTGTGGCTGTGCTGATAAGGACGGGTGTCCATTTGTTTGTCTACACGTGTGGTTTGTAAGAAACTGTGTGTGTGTGTGTTTTAAATATGGTGTGTGAGGATGTGATTCCACACATGTGAGTGAATGAGTGTACAGTGTTGTGTTATGGTCAATTTTTATATCTGGCCCTCCAGTGAAAAATCAATGGACGGATGCCTGGCAGAATTCCAAAATGAAAGGTGAATCAATGTCATCTCCAGCGTTGTGTATTGGGACAACTTGACAACCTTAACGCATAAAAGAAAATACCTCTATGCCCCCCCTTTTTTTCCAGCCAAGATAACATTGATTTAAGATAGAGGGAAGGATTTTGTCAATGTTTGCCACTTTGGGGACCAACGTGTTCAGGACTTTGGCCTGTGGTCGTACTTGAGATATTAAAGCTTGGTGAGTACTGCAACTTAATGTTCCTGATTAAAAAAAGGAAGGTCACAGAACAGTATTATCACAAATATCAATAAATGACAGGGTTATCTTATGCAGGTGAATTTGAAAGATGAAAACTTATTTTTTTTTCTAAGTAAACGTAACATGTAGTTTGATCCGTTTCTGTTATTCCCCATGTGAGCTTGTATCAGAGGTCTAAAGATGCATTTTTCTCCCAACTTTAAAATTGATTGTTACTCCTTCAATAATAAATATCTAATGTTAGAGTCCAGAGCGATAGATGAGAAAACACATTTTCAGGGGTTTAGTATTTGTTTTGGTTGATAAGACATCCTCTCAGGACTGTGTTGGCATGGTTAGTGTTTCCTGCTTTCTTGTTCATGCGCAACAAATTACACATTCACCATTTTTGCAATTTAGTTTTGTAATTTCTGTTTCTCCTGGTTATGACCAAAAAAGAAAAAGAAAGGGGCACATAGGGAATTGCTTCATAGCTCAATGTTAGATAGAGGGACAATAATGTTTTGATTATTTTGAGTCAATAATCTTGAGAAAATGAAATATTCACAATATATATTATCTAGTCTGTGTTGCTTGCTTAAAAGAACTGTTTGCATTAGGGTAGCTTGTAGCCTAAATGTTGCTAACTAGTTTTCGCGTTGGTCAAACTGTCTGCACGAGTCGGTTAGCTTCAAGCGTGTTTAGCCAACAGAAGTGACATCACTGAACGCTGCCCGAAAAATGACGCAAGCCGAAGTGGAAAGCATGTCGCGACTTTTTGTTTGTTTGGAACAAGTTCGTCTGTCGGACGAAATACGTGGAAATACAATGCCACGTTATAAAATAGCTATCTGGAAAAAAGACTAGCGAACGGTCAAGAGAACAATCTGGTCCCAGAAGTGGAAATGTAGAGACACAATGCAGAAGTACAAGCGGAGCTCGATAAAGGTACCTGGACTAGAAACACAAAAGGGTGAGCTTCATGCTTCTTATAGTAAAGCGAGACAAAGTACTAGTATACCCCTGTTGGGTTAGTTTGAAAACGTTTAAGCATTGGCAGCCACGTTTAAAAAAAAAAACTCCTGAGGCACTTAAAACAACAATAACAAACAAGGGGATCAATCAAATTAACTGTAATTTTTTTTTTAATTCCACCATAGGAAACCTTCAAAAACTTAAGCAGATAAAGAAAGCCGCTATGAAACTGAAACATAATGTTTCAAATTTTAATCTAGAATATCATTGGAGCTGCAACCACAATACATTTTGAAAAATAATTGCTTTTCATTTTGGTCTGTAATGTTGGAAAATAGTTACATTTTAAGGGCCTTGTTTTGTTCGACCAGCGGTCCAAAACAGTTATTCAGTTCACTGTCATAAAAAGAAAACAGAATATATTTTTGTTTTTTTCGCTGTAAACAACAAGCTAAATGATTTATTCATTTTAGACATTTTTTCTGCTTAATTTTCTTGCAGTCGCGAGTTAGTAAATCAACTGCTCACCATAAAAATATAAACTGCAGTTGACAAATGTTGGAAATTAGTGTGTTGCCTGAAATGAGGTTTTAACACTACTTCAAAGTTTGTTTAATTAAGTCACTTTCTTTTAGTTATGTATAAATCAGCTGAATGTCATCCTACATTCTTTTGCACACCCCTCATGTATTGCGATGTGTCCAAAACTCACAATGGTAACACCGCCCTCATAAATACACTTCATCGTGTCCTATCACAGTCTCGTTTTATGACAGAGGGGACTAGCAGCAAAACTCCTCGTATCCCTTTTAATGTCTGACAGAATCACAACACTTACTCACCTGGGAGAAGCAAACAGGCCCTTCATGCCACGGGCAAACAGGTTACGTGACATTCACAAGGATCCTCTGTGAGTTAATTTCAAGGATAATTTTCAGTGCACAGGCCACAGGAGAAAGAGCATGCTACCCGGGAATGCGGTAATGGCCGTCCAGGGAATTCCTGTGTTACTGCGGGTCACAGGATGGAGTGTGCTGCAGTATACATAACCACTACTGTGGCATGATGTAGTTCACCTGTTACTTAATTCTCGGTTTGGTCTCAGCGGCCTGAAAGCTCTGAAGTCGTTTCATCTGTTGTCTGGTTTGCAGCCAGAATGGAGTGTAGATGTTGCAGCATAACCTTGGAAACTGGATTGCTAGATAGTGATTTTCCATCATATGTGTTATGTTGTGATCAAAAACATAACTATCATGTTTGTAAATTTGCGCTACTTCGGTATATAGAATTTGAATATATTTTCCTGACTTTAGAAAATGCCTGCTGCACATTCTGCAATAACAAAAATACCATCTGTTTGTAGTAAAAAAGAAAAGAAAGATTGTTTATCCAAACATGAATAATTAATATTTGAAACGGGTTCCATCTCCACAGTATTGATACACGGGTACCAGCTGTGCTTTCTGCTCTGTCTTTTCTTCAACAGCAAGTTGACTCAATATTGTCAATTTCCCCCTGTGGTATCATAAGTGGTGTTGAATATCAATATTTTATATTATTGTATTACATTTTGAAATTCCAGTATAGTGACAAAACAAGCGGCAACTATTTTGATCATTAATTTGTTTCATCCAGCTTCTCAAATGTGAGGATGTTATGCTTTTTTGTGACTTTAGACTCTTGATCCTGTAATGCATGACATTTGACATTTTAACAGGCATTATCTACTATTTTCTGATATGTTTTAAGACGAATTGATAGATCAATATGTTGAAAAAACATAGATAAAATTATTATTGGCAAATTAATCTGCTAATAAAAGTTGATAGTTGCACACCCACTTAAAATATGACTAATATATATCTGGCCCTTGTGTCCCTTAGTTTGTATTGTCTCCACTCTTACTCTAAAGTGAGCCAGTAGTAACTGAGGCTTGTTGTAGAAGCATACAAAGGTCACATTTGCCCGCTCAGTGATACAAATTCGGTTGTTGCAAGGTTGTGACAACCATAATGACACAGTAATTACTGCCCCACACCTCTAGATGAATGATAAAAATACGGCGATAAAGGTAAAATAGTTCTGTCCCTGAGCCAGATGGCACACGGTGGTGATGTCTGGCTTGCACTCAAGGCGGACGACAGACGAGCCAGTGTTCTGACGAGCCAATAGATTCCATACCATTGCCCCCATCCATCCCACCTCCATGGCCAATCAACAAAGATAATCTTTTGAATTAAGAGCAAAAAAAAAATCCAGGGTGAACACTTTGATGAGATAAGTACCCTTTGTCAGTGCAGGCAATGGTATTTTAATTAAATATATGAACACATGGTCCTGCCCCAGATGCTCAAGTCTAAACAAAGATAGCATCATCTAATCAAAGCCAGACCCAGAGTGTTTCAAGGGCAGAATTATTTCCTATTAGGGCCCCTCTCCTCGGGGATTGAGCCAATTTTCTTTATTATGATAGAATCAGCATATTGTAGATGACTCTGGCGATAGTGTCACGGCAGGGTAGTTTCGCTGGTCCCAGATGCACCACCAGCATCTTAAAACCTTCAAATGTACAGGCTGTGTTTTTCCCTTCACATGTTCCAAACTGCAGATGTTTTGCTTTCCTTCCGTTACAATTTGGGTTGAATGTGAAAGAAGACAGCAGTTTATTGATGTTAGTTCACAGGATTGCAGCGTGTGGTTCTAATGAGCGCACTGATCCATCAATCTCTTCTCCTTTCTTGATTTTCATCGGCGTTCCTTCAGAATATGCTCTTGAGACCAGAGATGAGGCTTTCCATTGTTATCGGCCTGTTTCTACAAGCACTTAAACATTTAGAGTGTAAAATCCAAAAAAATAAGCTCCACATGGAGCCTTGGCTAAGATAATAATAAAAAAATATCCTCTGGATTCTCTGTGGATACTGTTGATTGGACACTGCTGTGATCCAGCAATTTAATGAGATATCCTAAAGGGATGCGCTCACTAATGTGTACACATCTGCTTTCATCACAGGGGCCGGATATGGCTGGATGCTAATACCAACACGGGTTGCATCGTGGATGCTAGCACGTAGCGGCACACAGTTAGATGTAAATGATGAAGTTGTAGAGTGCCATGTTTTCTAATTGGGTCGCTGAGCAGCCGTGTTGAGTCTGGATTTGCCGGAGAAGCGGAGATCCTATTGAGACTGCAGGCTCTGGTTGCAGAAAATCTCTTGACGCAGAAGCCTTGAATACCCCGCTGTCAGACCAGTTGACTTTTGAATCCATGTCAGAATATTATTTTTGATAAGTGGTATCACGTTGTCACATCCAGGGCTTAATTGTTCAAGGTGGCAAACAGGCTCTGGTTTCCACTGCTCTCACCGGTGTTTTGGGATCTGCAATTGCATGCTGCACGTTAGAGGACCGTTTGTGAGAGCCTGAGGATTTGTGCCATGATTAAGTCGTTTGATTTCAGGCTTCGAACAAAGCATTCAAATCACTAATTGCCTGGCTCTCCTTGTACATTCTTCATTGGCTCAATTTCAGTCAATAGTTCTCTGAAGCAACAGTGAGTCCAACGCTGTCAATTCCAGACTGGTTTGTTTCGTGCAAATTACATTTTTGTGTAAAAATATGAAGATAAATTATGTAAAGTTACTGACCTCAGCCTTTTTAAATCAAAGCTGAAGACACACTTTTTTAGATCGGCATTTAACTGTGACTAGGGTAGTCCTGCTCTTAGGCATACTTATTTTGCCTGTTTTTACTTAAATGCACTTTAGAGGGCCTCAAACACCCTGCAGCACTAGTAGCACTTTTCCTGTGTTTTCTTGCAGCACTGTGGCACTTATGTATGCTTATGTATTGTTTTAATGTATTATTTTTGCTTTGATGTAAAGCACTTTGGGTACCGTCTGGCTATTGTAAAGTGCTATACAAATAAAATTTGATTGATTGATTGATTAAAGTCTGAAACTATGGGCTATATACAGTTTCCTGATTATAAGATGACTAATGTAATACAGCAGATTCAACAGGGTTCCCATCTAACTTTTTTACATTGGTTGCACTGCTACACTTAACTGATGCATGCTTTCACATGAAAACAATGTAACTTTGCATTAGACAGATTTTTGTTCGATATGCAGCCAAAATGGAGCTCTCTGGCATATGTATTCCAGTTTTTGTTTTTATGTAAACTTAAATGTAGTTTTTTCAGAACAGCTGTTATATTCTTTAAGCCTTGCCAAGAACACAATACTTTTGCTTGGAATACTGAGACCTACTTTGCGACTGTAAAAGCTGAATCCAATGTTTAAGTTACAGTAAATGTTGGATGCAAAGCATTAGCTGAGTTGTGAGTTTTGATCATGGAGATCTGCTGTGTGCATTGTGTTAGTTCTCGAAATGGATGGTATTGCAAACGTACCCCATATACTTTATGTTGACCAGCTCATATTGGTTTGCATGTTGACTAAGACGCTGCATACTGTTATGTTGTGGATGTCTCTTTTCAAAAAGGCAAACAAGTGACTGAATGAGCCTGCAAAACATCAGCCATCCTCGTTGTGTATACTTGCGCTCTTGCAGCTGTGTTGTGGTTTGTTTATAGCCGGACATTTTTTTTTTCCATTCATTTTAATGGCTTAACTAAATTATTTGGCAGAAATGAAACATTGGCATCATATTTCCGCAAGCATTTTATTTCTGGCTTGGTATTTTTTAAAGGCAAAATAAAAGTTTAAAGTTTAACTTTGACAGTTGGAGTTGCACATTGTGGTTACTTTACCCTCAAATCGCCACACCGAATAAAACGGAAACAATTCAACAGTATGTAATTGCATCCTTGGCCCATTTGTTTCTATATTACAAAATCATCAAAGGGTTTTAGTTTTACTCCAAATACCTGTCAAGCCAGTATTTACCTATATTCTGTATTAGGTCAACAAAAGTAGATATCCTTTAATTTTTTCTGGATTATTTTTGATTAAACATTCTGATAGCCCATATAAGAAAACATTTATTTATCCTGGTTTGTGATCCTGTCACAGCGTCGATGTGTAGAGGAGAGGCTTCGACTGCCCCTAATTGGTATCAGTTCATTGACAAAAGTAGTAAATGTGAAGTAAACACATTTATAATGCAATGAATCCACATCAAGAGATCCCAAGATGAGGCGACAATGTTAGTGGTGCTATACATTTTGAGACTGCTGTGCTGTAATTTTGAACTGGACAATATAGGAATACTGTTATGTGCAACTGTGATTTTTTTTATTTATGTAGACATTGTATTACCCTGGCCTATGTTATCATTGTTTGGTAGGCCTGCACCACTCCTAGTCCCTATGATTGCCACATCCTGGTATGTATTAACCAATTTTCTACAACTGACGTGTCCTTTATGTAATTGCTGACCATTTGTCATGGCATATAATGTGGTTTTAATTATTTAATGGGCTCTTAACTACAGGGCAGCCATTGATTTCCTTTTAATATATGTAACCCATGAGAAAATCAACCTCAGTCTTGAACCTTCCTTGAGTTTGGTTATCCAATGTGGCATTGAACACCATGCCTTTTTTGATTGTTCTTAATGCAGTTGTGCTGTTTTCTTCAAATGAAACTGCATTTAACTGCAGTTCTCTGTAACAGTAGTGTAACTTTGACCAGAACCATGTGGACATGATGTGCAGATCGAACTCAAGCAAGTATCGGGTCTCCAAATGGATTTTCATTTAATGAATAGCACTCACTTGTTGCCAGTAATTGATACTGTACTATAGGTACACATGATTAATTCTTTATTTTGAAATGTATAAAATGGGAGCTCAATATGAAACCAAATACCTGTTAAGCAGCTAATCAATACAGGGCTAAAGGACATCCAGTATATCAAGCCAGTTAGTCATATCCATCCATCCTCTTTGGAACTAAATTCATTTATAGACCCTCAGTGGCAAAACCAAATGCGAGTTATAACAACACAAAGGGCAGGGAACGCAATCAGTTTATCTAAAATCTGTTGGAGTTTTCTTTTGTATCAAAATGTCATGGGACTGGGAGTCAATAACTCACATTTAATGACTGAGGGAGAAGTTGTGGTTTCCTTTAATGAAGCAAGAAAACAGTTTATCTGGCTAGATTGACCTTAGGCAATTACTTTAAGCACATTCTTCAATCAATAAAACACTAGTTCTGTGTGTGTGTGTGTGTGTGTGTGTGTGTGTGTGTGTGTGTGTGTGTGTGTGTGTGTGTGTGTGTGTGTGTGTGTGTGTGTGTGTGTGTGTTTTCCAGCTTATTTGGTTGATGGAACTCTACAGACTTTATTGTCTTAGATGTGTTGCTTTTGTTAACCTTTCTTTTTGTGTTGTTCTTTTTTTTGGATAAGCATTGCAAAACATGTTGCTCTTTAGTTTTCATTGCTGTCACCTTTGGAGGTTGTCCAATGGGACTGACAGAATTTTAGTAGGATGAGATTATTGGCCTTTAAGTTATTGTTTTTTTCTTTTAGTTTTTTTGTAATCTCTCTTGTTCAGCTCTGGCCAGCAGCTGTCACATCTAAATGACCAATGGTCGTTTTAAGAGAACAGGTATGAAAGTGATCCCCTACAGATAAGCTTTGTTCTGCTCTGGGTTTGCAGTGGCACATTGGTAAAATAAGAAATGACATTGCAGATGACTATCTGCGCGATTGCCCTTTCTTCTTTATGCTCGGATGACCTTGTAAGATCTAAATTCTAGATACATTATAGAGAGGATGCTCCAAATGAAAGCTTTGCACAGGAAATTGAACTGTCACACAGATGGAGAGGGAGAAAAAGACAGCTTTTAATATAGTTGATTGTTACACTGAGGGTCTGCTTGTAGAAATGTCACATTTAATTGCAGTTATTCTGAATAAAATACTATATTTGATGGGGAGACTTTACCTTTTTTCATAAATGGCAAGCTGTTAGGAAGGTGATTCATTGTTGGGACTGGAGTTGCAGTTGTATGTTGTTTATAGATGACGAGATGATTCAGGGAACCCTGACTTGAATGCTGAATTAAAAATAGAAATGCTCTCTTAATATTTCACCTAGAATTGTATCCAGGCCTGATGCCCATTTACGTTGACATGTTGGCTCTAAAAAATGTGCTCTAATGTTGTTAATGCTGATATTTTAACATTCAACTTTGTTTTCCCAATACAAACAGAGCATGGTTTGCATTAATAATAAACCATTAATAATTAACCGTTTAACCGTGCTACCAGTTAAACAGTTCAGATACAAATATCAGTGTCTTCTGACATAGTAGAGATTTCTGTTGGGGTTTGTTATTTATCCTATGCTTAGTTAGTCGAGCGTCCAGCCTGAATACAGTAAGACTTTTTGATAATTGAATGATGCAGGTTTTGCTAAAGGCTTGTGTTATATGGATGTAACAGTGAGCCGAAGCGTATATTCACGCTTCGGCTCGATTTCCTTACGTTTTCTACATGTAACCACAGTGCTCGTGCGTTTTCTCTAAATGCTGCCAAAACGCAGATGACCTACACTCATTATTGTGCCTGAACTCATCCTTTTGTAGATGCATTCAAAGCCCTAAAGGCGTTGCTGCCTCTGCGAACATGCAGATTTTGCTATGTTGGCTGTGTAGACATTGTGTAATTAAATTTGAAAACTGCAGTTCTTTGTTTCTTTGAATGGATTTTGCATTACATGAACAAGCTCTGCTCAAACTAAAGCATGAGTAACATTGCATCTCTGTTTAAAGCGATGGGGGTGATATGAAATATGCAATATAATGCTGTGATCCTGAAGTATAGATCCTTAGGAGTGGGTAGAAACTCAGGATTTTGCTGCTTCAGGGGTTGTTTTGCTGCACTATATTTCACCCTCAGCCTGTATCTGTAAGTATTCATTCAGGCCGTTGCATTGAAGCATGCCCTTTATTGTCAGCTGTCTGATTCACACTCACAGCTTCCCTGTTTTTGTGATTTGTAAGCTTGTCTTGTCACACCGATCCCGTTTGACAGTACTAATAAAGTTTGCTAGTGAACTTTTGGGATCGGGTCTTGACAGATTTCTTTGTTTCCTTGTTTTATGGTAGAAGTCATACTGTGGTCCCGGCTGTAGATATGTTGTCAATCAGTAAAGAATAACAATGGCACAATGTGTGTCAGACTCCCAGTTTCTAATATTTGTGTTATTTTCCCTGGCAGACATCCTGTTTGTTATTAAAATGTGTCCAGTTGGATGCATGATTATTTCTCTCAGACAGGTTGACTCCTACTCCTACTGCTCCTTCACCATATGATCCATGATCTGACAATACAAGCCCTTACCATGACCTTACATCGTCTCTTGAGATATGAGCTTCAGTCGAAATCCCTTTTCCTCCATGTAACTTAAAGTAATGACCTCAACGCTTACCAAGATCTATTTCTATTCAGAAGTGCACCTATTCATTTATATCTGATCTGGTGGACACTTGTGCTATTCTCTTCCTCTGGAGAAGCTAACCAAGACAAGTCTCCCCAGCCTTTGACAATGCACCATTTCAAATAGATCATACACGAGTGAGCTGAATGGCCTTGTCTCGGGAGCAATAAGAACACATGACCTACTGGATGGAAAGCTGATTTCTAGTTGTTATCATATGGTAGAGGAAAATACAACTGTATGCCCTGCACCGCTTTTTTAAAGGAGCCAATATGTCAATTTGTTCTTAGATAAAATACCCACAGTTTTAAATAATATAGTTGCCCTTGACTATTTTTTAAAATACATTTTTGTAATATAATGAGGGGTGAAACTGTTTACAAAGTGCATAAACCTTTTATAATAAATTATATCAGAATGTTATATATGATATAACCAAATATAAAATGTCAGTCTTTATCTTCTTTTCAGGCAAGTCATGTCCTCCATCATTTTTTTGCAACAAATTGAATATACAACTCGTATAAATGTATAAATGTCCCATCCATTTTAGATAGTAGCAATTCTGGCAGTGTCCTTCAGGTGACTGATGACTTAAATTAGTATCTAACTAAATCTGCAATAAGCCCCTGTATTAGGATAAAGCTCCCATAGGACAAATGATGTGCCTGCATTAAATTAAGTGAGCCTTCTGATGCCATCATAACACCCAGAGCATCTGTGTCTGTGTTCCCATAATTATGCGTGTCCCACTAAGAGAGCTTTAAGGGCAATCTATGCCACTGCTTATGTAGTATTTCTGCACAAAGAGTGTCAATTAAGTGCAGTTCCCAACAGGCCACCCAGACAGTAAGTGGAGTGATTGAATTGCACAGATATTTGAATGCATTGTTTGTTTTATGCGGTGTCAGTGGAATTATAGGCACATTTATATTACTTTTCTTTTCATCCCTTCCGGTAGATGGATACCTTCTAGAGTTAAAGAAGGAAAAATCTTTATTTTCTATATGATAATGTCTTCTTACAGTGTCAGCACATATATTTGTGGTAGATCAGTTTCTATACAGCCATGAAGACTAATGCCAAATACATTTACAGTCAATTATGCCACACCGTATTGCATGATGATTCCCAAAACAATATCTTTGTGTTTTATTCTCAAGTGTGGAAGCTGCAGTGATGCTGAAAATGAAGTCGCACCAGTGTGTGTGTGACCTGCTTTCATTTGCTGCCTCTGAAAATTCTAATGTTTTCACTGATGGTAGATTTCCCTCGAAGTTTTGGTATTGATTTCAGGATGGGCATGTTTTGTTTCAACCTAATAAAATGCAAGAATTGAGGCCTTGAGTTCAGTCTCCATTGTCAAAGTTTTCACATTTTTCTCGTGGAAGTTTCAAATGAAGATGTCCATCATCCAGTATAATGCGATACATAATTCATTCATTGCTGTGATGTTCTGGGTAATTTGTCTGTGAGTTCAGAGTGGCACCGCAAAGACATTAAAATGCAGGCATCCAGCTATAATAAGTAAAACTTCATTGGATTCTAATTTGTCATTCCTCCACCAAATGCGACCATTAGGGGGAATTGATTGCTATTTAATTGTCTTGCTGTGGCTATACTTCAGAGCTCTCAATGACAGCCGTGTCTAAAGCCGTGTTGAATTACCTCCTCTGCTTTATTTGGATTTGACATCGACATTAAATTCTTCACCTTTTTGTACCTATCTTTCTTGGCTCATATCTCCCCCCCCCCTCCCTGTTTTTCTCTCCCAGGATTATACAAAGGCGTGAATGGCATGTGAGGATTAATGCTCTCCTTCGGGGACACTTCTCATCGGCCAGCTCAAAGGATTTAAGGTGGGCTGGGCCTTGTGCATATGCTGAAGCACAAGTGTATTGATAGTCAGTGGGCTGCTCATCGAGTAGAGGCAGTTCACCTGATTTTGCAGGCAGCACTCCACATAGTTTGTAGCCGTTTCCATGTATTGTGTGTTTTATATGTATTTAGCCATACAGATAATGCTTCATTTATATGCATTGTCATGTCTCCAAGGTTTCTGCTCCGAACAATGAATGCAATCATAAGCCGGCATGTTGTTAATTATTAAAAACTCTATATTCTTTATTAGCTTAATAATTCTGGTTCAGACACTGGCACTCCAACACATTAAGCCAATGAGCAGTTCATCAAACTGACCAATCCAGAAAAGGAAACGGCGTTTAGCAGCGTGATTAATGGGGTCAATATGCAGCTAACGGGAATACTAAAACATGCCATTTTATTTCCATGGCGATGCTTGTGGGAGAGACGGGAGCTAATTCTTTCATTGCAATTTCCGAGCAATCTTGCTATACTGCATTAAAAAAAAAAAAGAAATAAAAAAGGGGATGCAGTTTTCCCGATGTAAGGATGCCAGGGATGGAAGATGGTTGAGCTGCTGAGAGTGCAGGCACGATGGCAGAGAGTGTATAGTGTTTTATTCTGGAACCGGCTGCCATCATTCTCAGGGCTTATGCAGCATTTGTTATGTCATATTTTGTGAGTTTGGAGATGTTACCTTGGATGTATGTCTTTTATGTGTGTTGACACTATTGTCTGCATAGGGCCCTGATTAAGCAAGTCCATGCCTAATATAACCGCACTGGAAAAATGTTTTTGTTCACAGGCTGCCTGGCACAAATGGCAGTCCAAGCACCGATGTATTTGTCACAAGTAATTAATTTTTCCTCCCATTAAAAACGCCCACTGCAATGATGGAAAAGGTGGGTTCATTAACCTTCCTCACCCAAGCTTCCTGTGGCACTTTTACGATGCATTGGTTGCTGGTCAGTCCAATCTTCCGTAGCAGGAAATGTGCAGGAATGAAACCCATTTCTTCCAAGATGGCTGTTTTTATAGAATAGAATAGAAAGCCTTTATTATCATTGTATGGAATACAACCAAATTAGGAGTGCTACTCCTGAGCTGTGCATTTAAAGGACACAGGACAGAAAAAGCAAGCAAACCACAGCCGACAATACAGGTTCTAAAATAATACGTCAAATAAATGAATGGCACTTTCTTTCTTTCTTGGCATCAGAAGACATCTTGGAACCCCTCTACCACTCCACCATACCTCCCAAGTGCTTGGGTTGGAGTTTGAATCGCTTTTTTTCACATTTTATTTCAAATTGACATTTCATTGAGTTCAATCTCTGGGGGGGGGGGGGAGAACAATGGGCACATTCCATCACGCGGTGACATAAAAAGCCCCAGACCATCGTGAATGGGAAGTGAGAGACAGAATAAAATAAATAAATAAGTATCTCAGAATGACCCAGAATACTGATGACGGATACCACAGTGGTGGGCAACTTTGCATTTCGACTTGAACACGTTCTCCTCTTGCCGTGACTCTTCTCTTCCTCGGCCCTCTTTGTTGTCAGTCAAGGCACTTGCAGCCTGCTCACTCGGATGTGCTAACATATTCACACGTATTATCCACAGACTGAATGGAGCTTGTTAAAAGGAGAGGAGAAGGAGGAGCACCTGCATGCGTGTGTGCCCTCCTATGGCGCAGGCATGTAGATCACTGTTTGAGCATCTTGACAGCTCATCTAGCTCTGTGGGAAAGGAAATTGACTTGTTTATCCACTGGAAGATCATGGATTCAGGTGTTGCAACCAGTCTAGCTGCCTTTCGATTGTATGCATGTGATGGTCTGGGTCCATCTGCAAACCTGTGCTCAAAAAAATGTTATAAGATTTTTTTATTGAGTAATTTATTAATTAATTTGGGCACAAGTGTATTCCGGCTCTAGGAGAAAAAATTCCGCTCCGTATGGACAATTACTGATAAGAGAAGTGACATCATACTTCTGGTGCTATAGTCTATAGAATACCTTATTTAAATCCACTATCAGTTTATTTAATTTAGTTAAATACATTGGCTTCATGAATAATCCAACCGGTACTCTATGAACGTTTTATGACAGCGATGTCAACCCTTTATATATCTGTATTTAACCAGGTATTGACACTATGATATTCTAACAGTACAGTCAATTTCCACATCCCTTCATAACAATGCTGCACCTGATGGCACAATAACTGAAGCAGATGGGTTGATCCAGCCTGCTGGACTTGCGAGCCATATTTGAAGGCGGTGTATTAAGTCTCAGTGCGATCCCCGAGGCTCCGGCTTGGCTCCGCGAACAGTCATTCATCTTCACAGTCATCACTCGCATCATTCACAGTCATCCCACCACCCCTAAAACCCCCCGAGGGGCGTTGAGCGAGACTCGCAGACTGATTCTGGATGCTCCATGAATGGCAGTGTGGCGCCATTATCAGAACCCAGTAATGGATTACCTCAACGGTCAGCCTGTCGATGTTTGCCCTGACATTTCATGTAAAGTGCCCTTCCTCTGGTAAAATCTCGTATTGCTGCAGCCAGGCAGAGGTTGTTTTGCCAAATTCGTTTTCAGTGTTGGCGGTATAATCCCCCCCTCCTCCTGCCTGTCAGTACCTGTATCTTCCCATCTTGGCTAAAGGGGCCTTGATGTTTTTTTGCGCTGGTAATGCTGAAAGGATAATAACATAAACAGAAAAAGGCATGATTGGGCAACGCTGTTTGCTAAATAGTTAAGAGACAGATCATTTGTATAAAGATGAAAATAGCTTTTGTTTTCTGGTGTTTTCAGTTGCTGGGTGAAGCAATGCTGGACATGACTTCACCAAATCTCAATATAAGAACGACGTAAATGGTTTGAGTTGAACATTCTCAACAGGAATGAAGGGAGATGTCACTCAAGCACACAGTCCTGTGGAGAGGTCTAGGCAGAACCATTACTTAAACATGACTTGTCTGGGTCCTCTGTGTGTCGTTCAAGGCATTCACTTGTCTTCAACGCAGCAATGAGGATGCGTCAGCTGTCTAGTTGTGTGTATATAAAGCAATTACTGTTTTGATTACAGTAAGTTAACATGCCACTTTTCAGAGATTGTGAGCTAGCCATGGGTTCTGTAGTTTTTTAAGATTCTTCTCATGGAACCGCATCATCTCCTGAAAAGCTATTGTGGTGTTCATGGTACAGAAAAGTACCACAGGCAAAATGAGTTTGACATTGGTCCATGGTACGGGCAATGGAGGGTGACATATCCAATATCAAGAGAGTGGCAGGGCTAAATATTTTTGTCAGGCCAGCGGCTTTACTGTGAAGAGATGTGGATGACGGGTTCATTTTGGTCCGGGCTTGAACACAGCATTCTGGGTAAACTCAAACTCCAGGTAAACTCTTCTGTTTGGCGCGTCCTTGTTGTAAGTAGTCAGCGGGCGCAGGAGGACACATTTGGAAGCTCTTTTCATTTCCTGACGATTTCAGTGTCTGACCTGCTGATTCTGATTCTGTGTGTGTGTGTGTGTGTGTGTGTGTGTGTGTGTGTGTGTGTGTGTGTGTGTGTGTGTGTGTGTGTGTGTGTTTGTGTGTGTGTGTGTGTGTGTGTGTGCCAACATAGACCATCATTTGGCGGCGGCAGGCGTGTGCAAATGACCGTGTGTAAATTGGAAACTATGAGACTGATTGGCAGCAGATGGATCAGTGCATCGCTACTCCTAGTTGTCAGAAACTCAACAGGGCACCTATAACTTTGCTGCATTTCGGTGTCTGTTATCTTTGCGGGTGCAATAAAATACGTTGTGTATGATGTAATGTGCACACTGTTGCAAAATGACTCATGCCAAGTTGTAACCAGTTATATTTCACCCCGGAATCTTGAGTAGAAAAAGATTCCAGACTTTTTTAGATAAAGTACTGTCCGTATCCTGTGGGAGATTGGACAGCATCATTACTCATTGTTGGAAACCCCTGTGTATACCAAGGCCATACTGCCAGAGCAGATATATTATCAGTCAGGGATTCCTGAACATACACAGGCTGGGCATCATTGGTGTCTAAAGAGTTTCAGCACACTGCATTTATGGAATAATGTGACGTCCTGGGACTTCCTGATTTTCTTTTTCTTCTTTTTGAAAAGCTACTTGAACATGAGTGTTTAGCAGCTCTGTCCACTACTGCTGTTTTGAGTTCATCCATGGCTTGTAACATGTTGGTTATATCCATCCCATGCTGCCTGCTCTTACACTAAGCCACAAGTCAACTTCCTGCTGGGATAACTGCCTGGAGAAATGCATCGCAGTGAAGGAAAACGACCTTGGCGAATCGATGGACTGTTTTTTAAATGCCAATCAGACTTTGAACAGAGAGCAATTTTGGATCTGCCAAATCTGTCTGCACTTTGAGGTGTGAATCCAAGGTCGAACCTTTTAGAAATCCATTGTCACCCAGAGCCTAACAGTTTATGGACGAGATAAACAATATGCCGAGAAAGATGTCTTTAAAATGTCTCGTAACAAAAGCGATAACCTTTTTGCTTTCTACTTTTATGGTAGTTTACCAACCGATGCTATTTTATAGCTTAGCATTTGGTTATGCAACCACCGACATGAATAGTGATGTTGTTCTATAGCAAAAGTTATTTTGTTTTTTCCCCAAAGTGAATCAGTGGAAAGCCCCTCTTCTAGATGCTGTTATGCTTTCTCTTCTTTTGCAGAGTGCAGTACAGAGCTGTGGTGCATTGCAGATATATCATATATTTACATGTCGGGGAATGACTTATCTTTACCTTTTGAAGTCACTGGGAAAGTACTGTACTGTGAAATGTAGGGGAAATGGCAAGCATGCAGATGCTGCCCCACTGTTGGTCTTTAATAAGAGATGGATGCTGCTCGTGCAAATGTCCTACAGCCAGTTTATCCTCCTTTTATCGACTCTTTCCCCTCATGCGGTGAAGTGTATCAGAGCAACCTCTTGTTCAAGCATATACAGCATGAAAAGATACAAGTCAATTTCCTGTATTCCCAGCTAGAGCTCAAGGCCGCAACATCACACTGAGATCAATTTATAACATCTGGGGTTGTTGTTATCCCAGCATTATTATGTAAAGAATAGGTGGGACCTGAATAAATCTTGGTTCGCATATCGGAGATCACCGTTTTTTTTCTTCTTGGCATTCATACATAGGACTCCTGTATGGAAAGATTCCATGTCTGTTCACACATGGCATATTATGTTCAGAATAGATTCGGCTTTTTTTCTACCCATCACAATTGCCGCACTGCTAAAAACAATAATGCTGCAAGTGGACAATTATTGTTCAGCAGCCCAACGACATGTCACAAATTACATGACATTAATGTTAGTTCGAAGGACAATCACATGCTTTATTTTTATTCTATATATATCACGTACGATGACTTGGCTGACAGACTGGGGGTTTGATTGTTTGTAGTGAGCATGTAGGGCGTGACTTTCCAAGGGAAATGGTGGGGATTATTATCTCAGAGATTTATGAAGGAATGAATCTTTCATAAACCACACAAAAGTAACGATGACGTTGCCAAAAAGGCTCGGAAATGAAAGGATTTGTAAACCGCTTGGCTCTGGACTTAAATTGAATGTTTAACACAATGTTTTTTGTTGTCTGCCACATAGTCAAGTTCATTCTGGGGTAAGGAATTAAACGAATGTTAAAAAAATAATCATAATTGATGGTCTTTATCATGTGACCTTTAACAAGGCTAACGTTAATAGCTCAAGCAGCCTCCAATGAAGTCAAACCCACAACAACTTGAGCTGCTGTGCCCTGTGTGAAAACAAATCACGGACTATTATCTCATTATCTGATTAACTCCCTCTTTTACTACAAATTTAAATTTATTCAATCAGTATTTATGCTTCCTAAGTTGTTATTTTCCTTGTGCACAATGAAGTGTAATTAAATGCCAAAGATTATTACACTGAGGTCTTGTGAATGGGACGAGAATATTGCTTTATATGCATTGGATGTGCATAGAGAAATACATTTTATTTATCACCAGAGAACTTATTAAGAAATTATCCAATGCATCTGTTATCGTGTTTATTTTTTATATTTTTATTTTACAAATTAGCACACATGCTGTAGGCATGTTAAATTAGCCCCAAGTCCATACATTTGTTGTTGATGTTGACACATTAATAGTTTTAAAGTATTGAAAGTGTCGATCTTTAACATGACTGATTCTACGTTAAAGTCTTCCACACATCATTTTTCACCTTCTCGTCAGTGTAAACATCCGATACAACAAATTATAGTATAATAAACCTTTTTTTCTATAAAAAACATTTTATTTTCTTAGACGCCACTAAATAAAACATAATTATTTGGTTAATGATGAGCATGGAGTTCGGAGCCTCACTTCTGAAAGGCAATAAGAAGCAGGTTAACGGCTGATTTGACGGTTGTACTAATTAACATTAATACATGTCCATTTGTGTCTGAGTGCTTAGTCTGGGAACATGGCCTACCATTCGCGCTCTGCCATTTTCTTTGACGTGGAACCATAAACAGTGGGCACAGCACACTACTCAGCAAATTAAAACAGTAATTCAATTTGAAGGCTTTACAGTACGATAAATAATGTCAATTACAAAGTTGTGTACAGTGTAGAAAAATAAGCCCTAAAACGCATCCAGATTCCATATTATCAAATTGCTGTGCTATGAATTGTCCACTTGAGATTACTTCTACTGAATTACGGTAAAAATGAAATGTATTTTTCTGTCGATAAGCAGAACATCCTTTCTTTTCTCCCCTCAACATGGCGTCCCATCTTCAAAGCTAGCACTCCTATTTATATCAGTTTTGGGAACATAATTAGATATTGAACAAAGGCACTCACATAATGGATGAAAAAAACTAGAAGATCTTAACTGCGAATGAGTCGATTTGTGATGTTTCCCTAACCGTTTGAAGGCTGAAATTCCATACTTCTATTTCTCAGTGTGCAATAATTTCAATATTTGAGAGCTTTTGGTGCCACATATGGTCATTCACTGCAAATAATGTCCTCCCCAGACCAATATGCCTTTATGTGCTGATGTGAAAACATTTTCAGCAGTTTCTTCACGCTTCAATGCATGCCTAACACCATTCGTGCTTTAAATAAGGATCTGAATTGCAAAACGTCCAATGACCTCATCCTCCTCACAAATATATACGATCCAGAAAACACTTTAAAAGGTTAAGGTTATCTCCACGAGTCACAACGAGTTCCAAATACATTGCAGAGAGATCTGGGACAAGATGCCTCCCTCTAAGTGTCTCAGTTGGCAGTAATCGATACGCAATCATTTTTTTGTAAAGAAATAAGTTGCAAGCACTTTCTTGTTGTTGGCAATACAATACAATACAACAGCTATGCAATAAATGCTACCCATGTGAACCCTTTGAACCCAATGTATAGAACAGTGTTAGGGAGGTTGATGTTGAATGATCTTCTGCATTGATGTGATTTACAGCATTGCATGGATTTAAACTGACAACTTTCTAACACAGCCACAATACAATATTGGAACATCATGTCCAGCAAGAATTTTCAAATTAGCAGCCAGGAACTTGGCTTTCATCTTTAATTCAGATCTTTTTTAATCATTAAGTGATATCTCCAAAATACTTGTTTTTTTTTTTGGTGGGTGGTGGGGGGGTGTTAGGTTACAGGAACTAAATAACCTTTCTTACATCAAAGCTTGGATGAAGCGTTGGATCTTCGTATTTTGATCTGTTCATCCCCTGCAGCTAGTTCAGTCCAGCAAGTTTTTGCAAATGTATTTTGAGTTATTAATCACATTTTAAAGTAATCATCCATCCCAATTCAATGCCAGACTTTCTTAAAAATTAGAACAAACTTTTTACTTTTTTTTTAAGTTATCTTTGTCTTTTTTTTTTTTGCAAATGTGATATAAATTGGTCCATTTCTTTACCAACTTTTTTGTAACCAAGAGTGAATGTACTGCAAGGTTGCAAGCAAGGAAAAATCTGCTTACACCCAACAAAACATCCACTTTGCCGGTGCAGAGTCAATATAACCGAGCATGCAGGGGCAAATATAGGGCTCCGGTCACTTGATATTCCTCAGTTCACATATTTACTTCGTTTTTTTGTTATGCATATTTGAAAAAAGAAATTGGCCACTGGGCAGTTGCTCTCCAAAAGATTGAGTCTTAAACTTACAGTAAAATATTTCTAGGGCCATCCATCAGTCTAGGTGATGCCAAAATCTGTGTCACTCTCTCAGATAATGAGTTGTGGAACGGTCAAACTGGGCATATTAATGGAAATAGATTTTATATCAGCACATATGCATTCAATATACAGAATGCACATCTTAATATTGTTTTAGATGTTTTGACTGTCATTTGTATGGGAACATGGAGTAACAACCACATGTAGTTTTCACTCCTGTAAAAATAAGAGCTTGATGTGCCCTGTCCAATGTTTTCATCAACTCTGAAACCTCACAATGACGACTGCTCGTCATTTGGATGGCAATGAAAATGTAACCTTGTTTTTGTACCGTGGCTCTTCTCGTTGAATTACCTGTTTGCTTAAGCTTTCGGGACTGAAAATTAGGTGTTTACAGATAACACAGGAATGCATTTTCATAGTGAAGCATAATTTATATTTCCATGAGGGATACAGATAAAAAAGAAAAAGCAGACATTCTCATTAGTGCTGCTTTTATCTTTGTTGCAAACGTTGGACTGTCTGTTCCCTGCTTTGAAAACGAAGGCTGTGAAACAGCATGATGTGTTACATTTGGGAAACATATTTTATCTAACGGTTAAAGGTTTGGACCAATATCATAGCTGAAGGCACATAAACTTCAACACGGGTCAGAGTGAGTTTTCCTATGGTTCATCCCTCGATAATTTGTATGCCAGTCATCCTCGGAAAAACCTAACTTCCTATTTGATCCATCAAATGGATCAGACTGTAGGGTTACTGAGCATTTTGTTTAAATTTAGGGTGATGAGAACAAATGCAATGTGCTTAATCATAATAAAATGCTAAAACATGCAGTACATGACTTGTGAAGGAAGGCATCAAGGACATCTGTGTGAGATGTCAACAACATCCAACACAGCTACTGATATCACACTCAGATTGTGTCAGAACTGCACCCTGCAAAGTCTAGTTAACCTTTCAGCCAGATGAAAATCTCCACTAATACAAGGGAGTGCTCCAGCTAGCCAAGCTGATGGAGCACTGCAGATGATACCATTGCTGACTTTGGCCCCATCAATATCCTGGCAAATAGCTGTGTTGGCACTATTCTTTCCATGGTGCTGTGTGCCAGCATGGCAGCAGGTGTGGCCTGGCGGGCTATAAGCCCATTTTTCATGGGCTGTTGACACGCGCAAAGGAGAAAAATCATATTTTCTACCTTTTCTAATTTGGTAGGGCCCGTTTCCATAACAGTGCATTCCGTGTCGCCCCTAACACCCACTGTTGGCCCAGGGGAGGGTGGAGGCATGGAGGCGTGGGGTCACCAGCTGATTGGTTTCAGGTGTCAGCCAGTAGTTGGATGTAATCCCTCCCCATTTCCCACCACAGTCGTTAGCTATAGAGGGTATGCAAATGAAATCATTGTATGAGGAATTTGCCATGGTCACTCCCATTTGAAGGGATGACGTGTAACAATGAGAATTTACCATCCTAATAAAAAATGTAAAACTCGAGTGTTAATGTAACGCCGGAGGCTACAGGAAAGCGATGTGCACCGATTCTGTCCAAAAGCCTGTGTAATATTAACGTCAACCTTTTACAACATGTCCACAGACTACTGGAATATCCTTTGAAGTCCTGGAGATTTGGATCTGACAAATCTTGCTTTGAAATAAGTCCAAGTGTCTATCGCTTGTAGGGATGTCAATTATAACTGAAAATTTGAACTACAATTTGAATGTGTGGTGGGGGAGGAAATATTCTGTAATGATTAGAATTTAAAATGCACACAAAAAACAGTCACTGGTCCACTTATTAGCTTTTTTCCTGTGTAACAGTGAATGAACTTCCATGCTCAAATCCAGTGGCCTGTGTGGAGCATTTGCACCGTTACTACTGATCTACTGCATGCCCTGTTTCCCTCAGTAAACTAGGCTATTGCTGTTTGTTACATCAATGCAAAATGGAGTAAACCAGCGTGCTGTGATGAATGGATAATCATGACACTGAGCTGTCGGAGAAGCAATGTGGAAGCATTTTGGATTTGACACCCCTAGATGGAAAATGGTAAGGCCCCTTTGCTGAATGCATCTACCTTACAGTAATGTTCCCATAATAAATCTAATATCAGCTGTCAAATGAGGCAGCGGAGGAACACAACAACGTCAATTTGTTGCCAGAATTCAACGTCCACATACAACCGACTGTCGGATACGTCAATTTGAATGGCCCTTGCTTTTTCAAGTCAGTGTTTCCCCCCCCTCATTGCATTGCCCATCATCGGTATGAGTCTTCACTGAGTTTTGCTGTCATTTACTTGTGTGCTAGTTTCTCTCCTTTGATCCCTGTATTTCACGCCGAGCGGAGCTTTGCACACGATCCATGAGCTGAATTGTTAGCAGCTATTCTTCAATAAAAACAAGTGTAAAACAAACTGGTAGCTCCCGGCTACTTGGTGGAAGCTAGGGGTGGGATGTTATTCAATTTTTTTATCACAGATCACGATAAAAAAAACAATAACAATAAGTTGATCACGGTGAATTTCCATTATCGGGATACTTTTAAATATCGGCTTGACAAAGCTGCCTAGCCTTATGATTTATGATTATCTTATTTAAGATTATTGAATAAGAGGTTGACTAAAAAAGATGTTGAATCTGTAACTCAATAAAATATTTGTTTTTAACACGTCTACAAGGAATATATGTGAAATCTTATAGAAAGGTCATTGAACAGTTTTTCTGCTTAAATCGAATGGCCCCGTGAGTCCAAATTCCAAAGTGCTGTTTTTCTCACAGTGTATGCTGCAGTGTATACAACGGCGATGTCACAATAGACCACATAAGTTTAAACAAGAAAAAAGTGTTTCTGTGTGGGCTTTGCTGGCTGAAGTGAAAACAAACACAATTGTACCCATGGCCGGCAGTCAGGGAGAGGCTACGGCATCTGTGGAGGAAGGCTGTTATTTGTTTTCCTCAACTTTTCGGGGTTTCTTTTCCCCAGAACAACTCAAACCTGCTAAGAGGTAGAAATAACACGGAAATGAAGAAAAAGAAACCTCCAAATGCCAGCTGTGACCCTATAGTGCTGATGAATGTTTATTCTCTGGCCAGTGTCCATCAGCTGTCCGGATGACCATGGTTAACAAGCACCTGTGTGTTTATTTCTCACCTCATCAACAGGCAGGGAGAAATTGTTGAAAGTGAGGTCAGAATCAACACCAGCTCGCAAGCTAGCCTCTCAGAGATCTCTGTGATGTTCCTGTTGGCAGAGAGCAGCCCTGGATATTGACTATCCTTACACGGGTATTCATCCGTGAATACTTTTTTCTTATTTTGTTTTTTTTTCTCCAAGTTGATTGAAATGCGAGCACACAAGGGTCTACCAAGTAATGGTGCCAGATTGAACTTTCATCCACATAAATAAGTCAGTCAGTGAACTTTGCTGTACTTGAGTTCCCCTGAGCAAGCAATAAAATCAGCGAGGGTTGCAAAGGAGCTTGTTACTAGCTTGTGTGGCAAGGAATATTTTTACTCCTGGAGATCACAGCGAGCATTAGTTCTCTATAATGATTAGAGTGGAGAGATGGTGATGAGGGTGTTAAAGTTGGAGCTTTGTTTTACTTATCTCGCTTGGAGTGGATAAAGTGTTCGATCCAAATGACCTGTATAATTTTTCTATGCATCTAGTCTGCAGCAACGAGGGTTGCCTTGATCCAGTGTCATATTACAGCTTGTTTTCTGCTCAGCCATTATTTTTGCAAAGGCATCCAAAAGATGAGCATGTTATGTACCAATGTTGTTGAGAGAGTCATACTTGGAAACAGTTAAATTAAGGATTTGCTTCACTGAATATTTGCTTTTTTTAAAGCTTATTTTCCCACTTTGCTTTACTCATCCAGTTCTTGATTTGATGTTTATTTTCCTCCAATGCAAAGTACAATAATTACATTCCATGAAATACATCATTAAATTATGAAAAATACAAACAAAAAAAATGTTTTCAACTTTGAGGAAGGAAGCTATGCTTATCATGTCCTGCCCCTTTATTACATTATCACATGTAATTTACATATCATTTCAATTTCCATATAGCTCCTATACCTGTGTAAAATAGTCATCCACATTTTTAAATATGAGCTATCAAACACAAAATAAAAACACAAACAAAAGCTCTTCAGTTTGTGGCCCTTTGCTATTTTTTTTTCTTGCTAGGTTGAGGTCGTGTGGCCATTATCATTTGTTCCTTAAGGTATGCAAGAAACAAATTACAAGTTAGTGCTGTGGCAAATGTGCACCTTGTTTTTCATTAGTATGGCTAGACTAATACAGGGTTTACTGACCTGGGAACAGCAGGTGTACTCCACCGCGCTGGCACCTTCGAGCGGCAGCACTTCATTAGTCGAAGCAATTACTTTTGGGCAGTTGAGGTTTCACCTGGGCTCCATGAGCATGAGTGTGTGTAACTAATTGAGAGTATGGACCTACACCTCATGAATGAGTCACAGCAACCTCTCCGTGATTGTGAGGGACAGGGAAAAAGTTTTTTCAGGAAGTTTGGAAGAACATTTGATCACAGTCGTGACAGAAATCCACACGCTTTGAGTTATTTATCCTTGCGCTGTAGCGTTATTTAAAACTGGTTGGCATTTTCTGATCTCATTTCAGTATTTGTCTAAACTTAAATTGATATTTTGTGTCTTCCAATGAATAACACGCATGCTAATGAAATGTATGTAATATCCCTGTTTTAGCTTTGTTCTGAAAGAAAAGCAATTATGTTTTTTGTGACACATTAATGAATGACTAATGAACACAGAAATATCATCCAGTGTGTGAAGTAACCCGGTTTATTCCCTGTCTAAACAACTCATCTACATAATTATGTCCTCCCTGTGCAGCTTTGGTATTATTCTTTATCACTGCGCACAATAAAGTCTTAGCCCCCTTGTTACCAAATTATATAGTTGCTATAAAAGCCTGCAGTCACTCCACTTAGCTGCCCCCCACCCCATGTGACAAATTCCGTACATCATCAGCAATATCATCGTCTGCTCGTCTGTTTCACAGTAAATAAACACACTTCCCATGATCCCATCTGGCTTCTGACCTCTTTAACTGACGCGTCGTTAACTTTCAAGAAAGGAGTAGTTTCAGGACTAATTAGCTCATGAATAATTTGTCTAAAAGTCTACAGGTGACTACATCTCAAAATGTACTGCAGGAGACCCTGCGAGACGGCGCAAAAACAAGGCCAGCGAAATGTAGGCCAGTGCTCCCGTTCACCCCCGTCGCCTCATCAGGCGACTCCGACAAGACTACAAGAAGCAGACATATGTGCTCTGCTGCCGGGCCGAGCTTAAGGGAACATGCTGTGTAATGTACACCACCTGTGTGCTTCCTGGCTGCGTTACAGGGGCTACAGTCGCTACGGCAGTCTCAACAGAGGTCATTTGCATACTTTATGACTCTAGGTAAAAGAGGACAGTGACATAACAGAGAGGCAGGGATTGTGTCAGAGAGAGGGAGAGAGAAGAGAGACATGGGGAATAAGGGCCAGCAGTTAAAACTGGTCAAATCCATCTTTGGGCCCTAAGATGTGCTGATAGGTGGGAACCAAACAGCTTGGAGGTAGGTTGTTTTTGACAGTTTGTTTACTCTAACAGGACACATGTTTTGTAGCCAAGCCTCCTGTGTTGCCGCCTCGCTTCTGCTGTTGTTGTTATTGTAGCTTGCTCTCTGCTCCCGAGGCTGCCTGTCTTGTCTGTCATAGATCAAATAGAGTGCCACGAGAACTGGTTATCGTATTTGAAAGCATTTAATATCCCGGTCTCCAGGCTGGCTGCTTTTTAAAATAGAAATAAGGAAGGAAAAGGAAATATTGGATTTCAATTGTTGCCTTTTTGAGTTGCACAATTACGGAAGGAAATAAAGTATTGGATTATATGTTTGGTTAAAGTTGACTACATATGAGGAATGTAAAAGATGCTCATATAACGGGTTGTTTGCCGGGTCGGAAGGGGAAAGACTACCATGTTAATGATCTACACTGAGCCTAGACTGATAACGAGCCATAAAGAGGTGGTTCCACATGTGACGTACCTTTGTACTGTATGTGCCAAAATGATTTCCTCTTGAATGACATGTCTTAATAATTCATGATGTGCTAATGTTTATCCGACAATTCTTTTATTTATCATTTTAATGTGTTTCTAATGAATGAGTAATTAGCTGCTAAAAGTGATTGACAGGTTGCGGCAGGAGGCAGAGCTCGGAGATATTACTTCTCCAAAACCAATTAGGTGTAATGACTGACTTTGTATCAGTGATATTATTTTGACAGACTCCAATGACGCAGCTTAAAGTCTCTATGATTGAAGGAAGTAGTTGTGCATTAGCTACACACTTGGGAGAGTGTGTGTGCGTGCGTTTGTCCGTCTGTCCACAGCGAATCTCCCATACTACTGGATCCATCAACATAACAGTTTTGTCCTCCTTTATGACTGTATGCTCAAAGGCATCTCATGGTTTTGTGTTCACCCTCTTCTGGACTATGGACCCTCCAATCACGAGCACACCCTTTTGACAATTTGCTCAAGCAAAACTGGCTAATCAGGATGTGCCTGCCCAAATCCGTGTGACAGTATACAAGGCAGACTTGTCTTGGAGACACCCAGGCTTTGTGATGTTTCTCCCCACGGTGGGCTCCGCTCTTAGGGAAGGGCCGAGATGATCCCCGGGAGTCCCTGTTAGCACGGATCAGATCTTCAGACCACAGTTCAGCCGCTTGCTCACCATCAAAAGCCAGGCGACAGTGAGGAGAGGTGAACGCATTCAGCTGAGCACAGAGAGGGCAATGTACCAACAGAACGGTCTTGAGTGGACTGAGGGCTGTTCACTGAAACTGAAAAAGGTTTTAATTGAAACAGTTTGTTTCTCAAAGTTCCCCTCCTCTCTCTCCTCATGACGTCGAGTAAAATTTTGCCCGAACCAAATTTTGACGTTTCATGCCTGCTCAGTGTCAAAGCCCTCAAACACACGCTGGCCATTGTCGGCCCACCTCCAGTAAGGAGGCAGCTGGCCGACAAGATCAGTCGTGTGAGCTATCAGCCGGTGGCACAGCACTGTGTTGAAGGAGTCTGTTCCTCTTTCATCTATCTCACACAGGGAGGCAGAAGAGAAACGCACACAATGTCAGCTGCTACTGATACAGGAGGGACGGCGATGCGTTGACGGGTCCCATCTCTGGCTCAGGGAAACAGGAAGGATTGGATGCAGTGTCATGATGTCTTCCACAATTTGTTTTAGCAGCGTTATATTTAGGGCCTCTTCTCCAGCTCTGATTTTCCCATGTCCGCCTCCTATTGTCCTACCTTCCATTGATTGAAGGGTTTGCTGATCTGAGGTCTGAGACATTCTCTGCTGCTGCCCCAATGCTGTTGACTTGCCTTCTAACGCATTTTTACGAGGAGTGGCCTCAAATGGACAAGACTCCCCCCAGCTCTACTGTGTTCCTCCTCTGTTCATGGGTGCCAAGGTGCCCCTGACCCCCCCGTAGATTTGATCAAGAGGGTATTTTATTTGAAAGTCCTCATCGCCATGGCTTAGTCCAGAGAATGGGCTATGTTCCACATGATCTTCCAACTAACCAAGTTGGGGTTCATGATCAGCTGGAAGGGGGGCAGCCCGATGCCGCACAAGCAGGTGGAGTATCTGGGGGCTATGTTTGACACATGCAGGCTGAGAGCCACCGTGTTGGATCACAGACGATAGCCCTGCTGCAGGCCGTGTAATGCAGGTGCTGGGGTTTGTGGCAGCTGCCCATCTGGTGGTATCACTTGGGCTCCTGCACATGCGGCGCCTGCAGGGGTAGCTTGGCAGCCATTGTTCGGGGGCTAGGGAGCACAAACTATGCTTGGTTGCCATTCCCCCCTCACTGACAGTGGGGGTGGGTCCCATGAGTTTACTAGTGCAAGCTAATTTAAGCGCTTGCATTGCAGCCATGTCATAAGCAGGATTTATCCTTGCCGAAGCTGTGAGAATCTGCACGGCCAAAGTGATATCAAACCATCATGCAGCAGGTTTTCACCTATCCGTGAACATCCAACATTTGTTTACTATGCATACACAGATGGGTTGAAATGATTGTGAGCTTTGAGCAGCTTTAAGAATGTCTGTTTGTCATGAGGAGAAACCTGCATGGTTTTAAAAAGTGAAAACGTTCCTTGTATTGGCGCCGCAGGTACCAGAGACGTCGGCGTCATTCTGGGGACGATGGGCAATCTCGCTGAAATTGCTACAGTGCTACATAGCTATCATGATGTATTCAAAAGTAGTTCATTGAGGCAGATCGGTAGGGAGTCATAGTAAATTTGCGAACAATCAGTATGTAAAGGAGTTTATGTTGATGTACATGCGATGCATTGTTTTTTTCAGTGGTATTGAATTCGGTATATCCTGTATATCCCCATAATGGCAAATGCTTGTCCTCGTTTCTCGACAGCATGAAACATGGTCAATACAAGCTGAAATAAGAGAAAGTTAGTTCAGCTCCTGGAGACCTCTATATGTATCTCTCTGGATAGATGGCCAAACTCAGTTATTTCTGGTTCACAACTTCTACTACTTTGCTACGTGGCGGATTGCAGCCATGTCTAGAGTCTGCCAAGTTCTGACAAAACTACTCTGCAGCCGAGTTTATTCACTCCGAACCAGTACCCTAAGTCACCTTTCTTTTTTGGGGTGATATTTCAAAAACTTCACTTGGCACTTGAATGGAAACATGGCTACTGTAGCAAAAGAAAGCAATGTGATGGTGCATTTGTGCCAAAAAGATCACAAACATCTCAAAACAGGAAACGTGCAGCTTGAGTATTCAGAGCCACTGCTTGAGTTTTCAGGGAGAATCAATGCGATAAAAAGAAGCTGCGCAAAAAAAAAATACTGAGTATACAAAAGAGAAGAGGTTATGGAATGAATGAAAATGTTTCTGTTTAAGTTTAGATATTTCATTTAGCTGAGAAACTGTGTCACTGTTTGAATCCATTGCCAGCAACCTGAATTCAACCTGCAGTTGCTTTTTTAAACTTTATTTATCTCAGCCGCAGGGATGATACGTACATAAATTTGTGAGTGAGTGAGTGAGTGCCTGTGTCTGTCCATGGCTTATCTGGCATTCTGCTGTAGCAAACTGCATTATATTTTGGGTGGCCAGTTAATGCATGCATGCTTAATGACCTCTTGAGGTTGCTCTGTCTTGCACTGAAATTGTTCTTTTCTAGTTTCCTCTGCATTTTTAAGTAATACATTTTGGGGGGATGTTTTAATTTCAACCAGAACTACAGGTATCAATTTTAAGGATCTTGTACACACCAACACTCCCAACAACCTATAATTCAGAATAGCAGTTCTCTTAATGTCACTTTTTACAACATTTTATTACTTCAGATCATTGTTGTACAATGACGCACAGCAGCACAATCAGGGGTCATGCTGGTGATTAAATTGTACAGCAATTTAATAACCAGCATGATCATGCTGTTGGGGAAAAAAAGTCTTAACATAATATATGGGTAACCGGAATAAGTCGCAGTGTATCGACTTCATGTTGTGGTGAGGTTGTAGAGCAGCATTAGAAAGAGGAACTAAAAGACGGATTGGATGAAGAAGCACCATTATACCCTTCAGAGACCCCTTGTAACAGATGTCATTGGCATTCTCTGCTCATGCTGTATGACAAATATCTGTGGACTCTTTCGATCATCCTTGGGGCTGAAATAATGCACTTTGCTGTCCCTGGTCCCTAAACGCTAGGCATGCATCAGCACTTATATATATATTCTCAAAACAAAGCTTTTCGTTTTTGGGTTTCAATACATTCTCTCCCTTCCCCGCTCCTTTCTTGGGGCTTTCTATGGAACTAATGATACAGTGAAAAGCTGATGCCAGCGCCTGATGGCCACACTCTCGTGTAAAAACGAGTCTAAAAAGTGGCAAAAAGAACTTATTACTTCAATTATTCTGTGTGCTCCTAGTCGCAGATTAAAATGATGATCTGGAAAACACTCTTCACAGTGTATGGTTTTTGTTCTCTGGAGAATGATATTCATTGTGTAACACTGCGGCTGCAATGCAAATCACAAGCACACCCTCTCTTGTTACTTGTTATCTTTTCTTTAGATGCAGGATTTAAAAAAGTGTCCTTGAGCTGAGCTCACACACACACACACACACCCACGCCATCTTTACAGACGCTCTCTTTTTTCAGATACCAGCAAAAGTCACACACACACGCACACATTTTTGACGTATGGGTTGAGTATATTCTTAGAAATGTTGTTTACCCTTCATGCTTGACATGATTTCAGAGTGGAGGTGGTAGCAAGCTGTCCTTCTCTTGCGCATTACATGTTTCAAGAGATGTGGCTTGAAAGCTGTGCATGCACATACTCAATTATACAAGCATTTGATGGAGTCGAGTGTTTTGTGTGCATACAGGGCCTTTATGTAAAAACCCAGGCCATTTTACCCTTGTGCAATTTAGTTACCATGCATGGAATGAAGGTTAAAGCAAATGGTGAATACGCACGACAAGACAAACTGTGGACAACGTATTCTCTGCATTAAAGTACGTTTTGATGACATTCCTAGCGAAAAATATGGATTTTCTTCTCATATTAATCCTTCAGTGAATGTATATGATCTTTCGTTTGTCGGTTAGGGTAAAAGCTAAGGTTAGGGTTGGAATTTGGAGGAGCCTGGTATCGAACCGGCAATCTTGCAGTCGCCGGGTAACCCCCTCTACCTCCTGAGCGCATCGTTTACGTGACTGCGGCTCTGTGTAATACGTAGTAAATCATACGAAAATATCATGCTTTACTTTTCGTACTTTTTAGTACGAAAGCTGAGTGAGAGCAGCCTGCTGTGGAGGAGGTGGTGTGGTGATGGTAAATGTCCAATTATGTGATTTGATGTAATGCTTCAACACAGTTGGCTAAAAAAACAGTACAAATTGGCATTGCCATTAGAAAAAAAAACATTTTTTCAACCTCTCACCAGTATTCTGTTTGTAGATAATTGAACTGCCTTGAGCTGCCTATTAGAGCGCCTATTTGGCCATTTGGAAGTGATGGAGGCTCAACTTTCCCATGACGGTAAATAAAACATCCATGAAGTAGCAGTAAATAATGTAAACACACAGAGGGAAGATGGAACCTGCACAGAAAGAGGAAATGGAGCATTAAAAGGCGGCACATTTGTCAGGACTACCCTTGGGCTAAAAAGCCCTTCCTCACCTGATCCACCTTGCACACATACACTTATCTTCGAAGTCTCCACGGAGCATCAGTTGAAGTGCTCTGCAACATGTTTTAACAGAGCTCACATACCTTGGCCATGGAATATTAACAATTTATAACTATTATAGGATGCCCTTCCCTATTTGTAGTGGTTTGTACTGAAACACCTACATGATGACATGCTTGTTTTACAGCTAATCTAATAAGCAACATACATTTAATAACATGTTTTGTGTACTCCAGCTTCCTCCCACGTTCCAAAGGCATGCAGGCCAGGTTAAATGATGATCACCCATTAAAACCTATGTTTTCATATTCAAATGTATATTATATTACAATAAATGTCAAAAGTTTTAAATACATAGCCGTTTTTTTTTTTTTTTTTGTCATATAAATGATCCGAACCATGGGAGAAATATTAATTTACAGAGTCGCTATTTTACCATTTTAAATGGCTGCTGTAAAAGTAAAAAACTCTCACTTGTATTAGATGTAATACATGTATCTGATCTTAGAACGACTAACGTTCCCGCAGAAATGAATTGGACCTCATGGTGGGTCAATGAATGAACTGTAGTCAAAGGCGAGTTTTTTAAATGTTTTTATCAAGGTCATGCTTGATGTGAACAGTGTAAAAACGCCACAGCAGATCTGTTTGTTTATTATCCGTGTAATCAGTGTTCAGTGGGTAATAAAACCTGCAGTAAATAATTTACAGCAATCTTTGGTTCACATGAAAATTGACGAAGCTTTGTCTTTCACCAAAAACAGACTGATTCATTGACAGAATGTGTCGCACAGTGGTGGTTAATGAGACAAAGAGGCTTTTAAGAGGAAAATATGGGAGGTTTTAGTCTTGATCTCATATTTTTATATGCAATAAATTAAGTAAAACTACCACATGGTCTTTAATGAAGATTCTTCTACTGTAAATCCAAACAGTGCAACCCCATGTGAGAAATTGCCCCATCCAGAGATTTGCTGAGTGTAGGTGATAATAATTCTTAGAACAGGTGCTGCACCATAAGCCCCAAGGCCTGGGGAAGTGAATGATTAGTGGCACTCCCCCCAAGATGCATTGCTCCTCTGTATTAAAACCAAACTCTGCCTTTTATTCCCTCCAGGGTTTATTAAGTGGGCCAGTTTCCATAGCGACGCTTTGGCAGGATATTGCCAGGATAAGCCATAATGGGTCTCCTGACGCAATTCACTCTGCTCCTGTGGAAGAACTTCACTCTCCGGAAGAGACAAAAGGTACAGTTGTGTTCACCAAGCCCCCTTTGCAAATCAACGAATATCTGCTAAAATTGGTCAGCAATAGAGGTAAAATGAGGTTATGGTCCCAGGGTTGCGTTATCAAGGGCAACTAAGTTATTCATGGGAGGGGAAGGTAATGGGAGGGATTTCACTGCGAAAATCGTCTCCTATAGAAGTAAGCTGCCTTAAACTCTCCCGCTAGAGAACTAGAACAATCTTACCTTAATGCAGAGCAATTTGAAGTGTCGCCTTCGATTTTTGGAGATGTATCTCTTGTGCATGTTATGTCACATTGCCTGTGTTTTAGTTCTAACAATGCCAGTCTTTGGCTGAATAGAACGGGATACAGAATGACAAATGTTAAATGCTTACTGTGAAGGGCAAATACTCCTTCTGGCTCTTCTTACAAACTCACTGTCAGCCTGTCCTCACCAATGTTATACAGAGTTGTCGGGTCACTGCTGTTTACAGAAATGTTACCAGACAATGCAAGGTTATTAATATTTATGTCTCAAGAGTTCACTCAGCTAAAAGAAAACTGAATAACAGTTTACAGAAACTTTGACTAGACAACAATTTAGCTGAAACCAAAAATTGCCCTCGCTGCCAGAATCAGTTTTAATGCAAAAATTTCATAGCTAGAGTATATTATATTTTCGTGATGTTTGTTTGCCACGCCCCAGTTGCAAACCGCTTTTACACTGAAAGTTCATCTGCTTTCAGTGCTCGTGTTTTACATGTTGATTCACGTTCTTAATGTGCTTTCATACAAACTGTCAATTCGTCTGTCGACAGGGATCAAACCTGAAACAAAACTTTAACATGCTTTCAGCAATTACACTTCAAAACACGACTCCAACCCCTTCTGTGCTTCAGCTTCAACGACTTGAAAGCGTTTCAATTGAAATGACAACTCCCATGCATCATTCCTAATGAAAATGTTCACATTTGAATACAATTTAACTTAAAGTGTTAATTTGTGTACACCGAATTAGAAGATGGACAAACTTGTTTCGACAAACGAAATACAAATACCTGCTGGATATATAAGATTTACAGATGCTCCAAAATATGTCAATTTAAATTGAAATCTGTATTTTAAATCTGGAATGTTGGCATTGCCTTTATGTGAATGCATCATGTGGATACCTCAATGATTTATCAAACTTGAAGCTAATGTTTAACCCCTGCTGTTGAGGCTTGAGTCTCTTCGGTATTCTCCCTTTGCTCTGGACAGTTCCCGTCACCCACGTCATGACTTCCTTATTCTCATCACAGACACTAGTCTACTCATGATCAGTCATTGATATATGGTGGATTTTATTGCCTCTGATGTTCTCCACAATGGGCAAGAGGTCACATGCTGGGGGAAGATAACACTCACACCGTGTGGTTGCAGCCGCATTTCAAGGGTCGACGCAAGTTGTCATGGAATCTAGTTAGTCTTATGAGTCATTTTGAGGCAGATATAGCAGTTACAAAGAGCCGCAGTGTGTTCTTTGATTTATACGGTTGCAGCGAGGATCGGAGTCACATCCACCCACTTGTTTTGTTAGGGGCTCGAGCACAGCAGTGTGCCTGTTGCCAGAGTAGAACAAAAGACATCTTCACAAAAAAAAAAAAAAATCTGCTTTCATCAAAGTTCATACTTTCTTGGAATAACTCAAGGCAAAGTCAATTGTCTAACTTTGTATCTGGGAAACATTCCCCTTGTTAATGTTATCGACAAGAAGCAAAAGAACAGGGTGGTATCCTTTTTTTTTTAAGGGGGGAATATGCACCTCCTTTCCCCCTAAAATATGTGGTTTTTGTGCACGGAATGTAGGATATTTGGCCAATGTCAACATGAAATATTAGTAGTAGACAAAACCAGTGGGAGTTAGCAAGGACAATGGTGCTTGTGGAGGGCTCATGGAGGTTAATGACCAATTATATGAATGCCTCACCAAGCATTTTAAGATTTTATAACAGGCATGAAACTGATTTTATGGTCCAGTATTTCACATAATTTCATAGGAGGAGATTATCTATTCACAAAGACTCTGTCCGATGGCAAATGCCTGGGGAGCCAGACATTGAGAAAGTCCCCATGATCTCTGTGTTCCCTCTCCATGCCTTTTCTTTGGAATACATTATAATAATTCACCCTCTCAGCAGTACTGCATCCTCTCCGACACACAGACGGGGGGGAATTAAAGGACTGAGTTTGGAATTCTTTCAAGTTTCTTTGAAATTTGTGTTATGTGATTTATTTATTTCCCCACGGTTTTTCTTCTGTAATTTATTGACAACATTATAAAACTGATTCTCTATATGCCTATATAGAAAACTGACCTGCATAAAAAATGTGTTCAACCCCCACCCCCTCATCCATACTCTATTGCAGGGATGTTACTTTAAGTTATAAGGTTGCCATGGTGCTCTGGCATTACAAGTTATTTGAATTATTGTATATCCTCACCTCTGCCTGCCCTCCAGTGTCATTACGAAGACAACAGAAGTTTTCTTCTGATAATGTGTGCTTATGTGCATTCATCAGATGCCAGTGTCTGAACATGTTACCACAGCAGGAGCAGGGGATCAGATGAGCAGAGTGGAGCTTTCCTGTTGATTCCTCTAAGCAGGCCACTCTGGCAGAGATGCTGAAAGGGATGAGTGTGCGGGCAGACCAGGTCGGCTTAGGTTAGCGGGAGAGAGTCGGTGGGTGGGTGAGTGCAGGGCTGGTGGGGGGTTATTGAGCAATGTGGTGTCTAGGGACACATAAAAGCCGAGATGGCAGAGGGTGTGCGGTTGACGAGTCAAGGAAGGACGAGCTGCGGCATTGTGATATCTCACCGGAAGTCGACAACTATTATATTACTTCCTGCTGAATTATGGAGGGAAATCTACGATGGTACAAATGCTTGACCCTCAGCTTTCAGAGGTGTGCATTACCTTGAACACGTAGGTGTGTTTGGTAAATCCTTGGACCTTGAACCGACGTACGACCCAGTGAAGAAGCAAGGCCTTGAGATCTTCAGTGTGTGCTTTATTGGTTTCCTTCTACATTCATTGCCTGAGGTTGAAATAAAAATAAAAAAAAGCCTGGCATGCTGCGTGGGCCGCTACCTGCTGGCCGTTATTGAAGTGGTTGTGTCAAATCAAGGAGGCGGTTGATATTCTTCGTCCAGAAGAGGAACACATGATGGACTGTGGCACATGCAGCTACGTTGTAAACAAGCTCACACGGATACGCACAGCCTCCTTACGTCATTTCAGTCAATCATTAACAGTCTTAACTGCACAAACTCAACCCAGTCACCTTTGCTTTGACTTTACGAGTGATGTCACGTTCTTAGCTTATGAGAATACTATGCAAATAAAGTGAGACATGTCATGTTCTGAAGGTATATTACATAAACAAATTATGAAAATGAGACCACCTTTTTTTTTTTTTTTGAGCAGGTGCGGCTGGTCGTTGAAGTGGTATGGCCTCTGTTTCTCTTCTTCATACTGGTGTGGGTGCGGTCCACCAATAAGCCTATTTATAAAGGCCAATGTAAGTACAAGCCCAGTTGTCATATTGAAGTCTATTTAGCAAATTAATTTATTTGAAAGTAACAGAACTGTATTTCAAAATGTTGAGTAAAATCTCAAAAGAACATAAACAATACTAACCTTCGTTGGGGCATCGCTGCATCTGTATCTCCTGAAAACAATGCATCTGTGTAGATGAATCAGGCACGTTCACCTCTCTTCCTGTAGGCCACTACCCAAATAAAGCCATGCCATCAGCTGGCGTGCTGCCCTGGCTTCAAGGTATGATGTGTAACATCGACAATCCCTGTTTGAACTATCCAACGCCGGGGGAGACGCCAGGCCAAGTAAACAACTTCAACAACTCCATGTATGTACTTGAACAAGCTCTTCGCTGTCTTGTCTTTTAAAACATTATAGGATGAAAACAGAATCTTTTGGTGATGATTTCAGATCATATGACGGGAATTTTGTGCTCTTCTTTTTATTTTTTGGTAAACCAGAATTGCCGGGATGTTGATCGAGCTGCAAAACCTCCTGGTGAACAGATCTATTCTCACCAAGGCACGGCTGCTGGCAGATGACCTCGACCAATGGGATTCAGTCCTGTCACAGTCTGACCCAGCTGCTGGTAAGCACATGTATTGATGCTCTGACCTTATAACGATGGCTCTTCATGAAAGGACCTTGTTTTAATGTTCAAACACAATCAGCAGAATTGGTGGGGAAGCAACGGGGTCAAAGTGCAGATTGATATTTCTTTGATACGCAGCTCGTATTGCTTCTGAGTGACGGTTCAAAAAAGTAATAGGTGTAGCGAATACTCCGCCTCAGCAACAATCACTCTGCTTTAGCTTTGTTAAGTACTCTCCATCAAGGAAAGTATCGCCTTCATGTGGATGACAAGTTGGAGGATTTGTTATTCCCCTTTATCCCTCAAAAACAATAGCGCGTGATTATTTATGATGCAATTTGCTGTGCAGACTGACAGATCATTTGTCTTGATAAGTTGCTGCTTTGCATTAGGCTCATTTACCCTGATGATATTCAGATTTTCATACGGTACCTAATTTGCAAAGAGACAAAGGGGGGGAGGAGGGGTGGTGGCGTACTGCTGTTCAACAAACGCCTCGTTGGCCATTTGCATTTTGGGGTCGCGGGCTTGTAATATACAAGATTAAATCCATCACGGATCTAAACCCAGGGCATAATTAATGGGTTTCACTGTCGGGAAGCAAGAACACAAAAGGTCATTAGCAAGAATGGGGAATGAAGTACTATCAAAAGGCGGGGATGGCAGAGGTGATTGTTTTGTCCTTTATTTTTTAATTTTTTTTAACACGGCTTGATTAAAAGACTCAGGTGGTCACTTCAATCAGAAAGGCAGTGTTCATGGAGAGCCCGGAGCATGTTCTTCTTCTCCATAATCCAACCTTGTCCATCGCCCCTCGATGCTCACGCAGTCATGGGGGACATAATGATATGTGTTAAGTTGGGCGTCAAACAGCGTTAATTAATTCCACACAATACTGAATGATTGTTATTCTTACCAAACATTTATCTTAATTGAACTTTGGATAACCCAGCATAAGTCACTTTCTCCCCTCATTTTGATAATTTTCCGACTTGCATGCATTGCACTTGCAAAAGGCCTAATCTAATTCAATGATGTAACCCCTTCATCATCTCAACAGCACATGCTGGATTCCAAGAGAGAAGGAAACACATGTTGTGAGGCGGGTAACGATACGATATACAGTTGACTAAGTAGCTCATCAGGAGAGAATAGCTGGTTAACAATCTGGTACAACAAATTGTCTCCTCGCACACAAGTGCTCCACCCCCTACTTGCACCAATGAAGGATTTAATTGCAACCGCCATCTAGAAAGCATAATTTCAACTAATCATCAGACTGTAAATTCACTCCAAGCAACATGTAAAACAAAACCAAATCAGGATGCTGGAAGAGTTTGGCATTCTTGAGTCTCCATTTTTTCTCTAGCAAACACACTTTATTCAAAGTAAAGGGTTTCTGTTCATTTTAGGCGTTACCTTCATTTTTTTTATATCTGCTGGCAAATATTATACTTGGCACCTGCACTGCAGTGGGTTTTGAAGACATGGACTTTTTCTTTAACCTTTTCTTTTTCAACAACAGTCAACACATTCCCTGCTGCTTTGGCTAGACCTGTGTTCAATTGCAGCAGAAGGGCTGCTCTCCTATTAGTCACACCACGGGTCCTCCTCCATGGATGGCGCAGGTGTCCATTCGGGCAATTGACACAAGTCTCACACTTGTTCCTCACCCGTATTTGTGGAAATCAAATGCAGGATAGACAAAGGAGGGAGGCAAAGACATAAAGGCTGCAGAGTTGGGCGCAAAGATATCTGCAGTGCAGATGGCGAGAAAAAAGGAAGATGATGATCAAACTGAAAATAAGACACTGTATCGCCATTAATTGCTGTTCTTTGAAAGTAATGATTCTCCATCTTTCTGTTTCAGCTAAACCAGTGATCCTAAGGAGTATTCTGAGAGACAATGAAACGTTCTCCACTCATCTGGAAGAGAATCTGTCGGTGCCACCAACAGTGGTCCAAAGCGTCATGAATGCTGAGATTAAAATCAACCCAGTGAGTATCATTTCGCTACTATGCTCGCCTCCAATAGGAATCCCAGCTGCTTTGAAACATGACTGTCCCCTGTAAATACAACATGTTAACCAAAGTGTTCGAAAGAGTGTTGCTCTTAAATGTCCAGGCCAAGAGCTGCAGCTGGGACTCCTCGTCTTGACAGTCATAACCAAAGCAAACTCCCAGCATGTGTTTGTTACAAACAAGTCGTTTGAAGCTGTCTTCAGTAGGTAATTTGGAATTAATTGCAACAGCAATAACGGTGTCGTGTCTCCAAATGCTCCCCAATTGATACCATGATATGTTCCAAATTATAACAGTAGAGCTGCAAGATGTTAATTATTGTCACTGACAGTATCAAGGATGCTTAAATACAGTGTGTGCTGATTAAAAGATCCCTACTGTGTAGAGTGTGAGGCATGGTTGCAGTGGGCTGTTTTTTGAGAAATGTACTTCGGGACGAGACTGTAAAAGTTCCCAGTGCAGTTCATGAGCCTGCTGTATCTTCTGCTCATGTTTTCTGTCTTGCTTGTCATCACTGCATGTGATACAAACTATCTATGTGTCTGCATTGTTGGCGTTAATGTTTGTGTCACATATGTATTGTTGTTGAAGTGTCTTCGTGGGTGTTTGTGCATGTGCAGTACGTCTTTATTTCAAAGTAATCTGAGAAAAATAAGTAATTAAAGTGAAAACCCGACTCTATATCTGATTTTGAAATGTGATTTAGCACACTACCTGCCTGCACAATGACCGAAGGACCTTTTATTCATGAGTTGTATCATGCAACACATGATGAGCCGTATCATACAACACATGAATAAATGAAATATGCTCGGATGCAATGTGCTCTCGTTTGCCAACTTCTACCCAAGTTGCTATTCATTTTTCCAGATGATGAGCATGCCAAGGCCAGGCGACCTGAAGAGCATCCTGTGCGAGGGGGCCGATCTGGATGAGTATATCCAATTTAGCAGCCAAGCTGAAAAGGAGGCTTTTCAAAATGTCAGCTGCTCGCGCGACTCACAGGAGCTGATTAACGCCCAGCAAGTGCTCCTGCGAAACGTGGATGCGGGGAAAGTGTTTTCCGAGGTGAGTTTCTGATTAGAGGTTGAGTTTTGCATAAAAACGCAGCAAAGTAAATCTCATTTTGACTAAAGTTTTAGAGTCGATGCGTTCGGGAGCTTCATTTACATGAATTGGCCTGACTGACACACCGTAGTAATACAGGCCATAATTAATTTGAAAAGCCCTAATTCATGCTCGTCAAGGTCACCCACAACTAGCATCCTTACAAATCACACTGTCTGGGTTAATGAAAAATTAATTATTGTGATGTCTCAGCCACCACAGGTGCAAATTAAGGGATAATTTGGGAGGGTGCATTTCAACCCGCTGTCAGGCATTTTAAAGTCAAATTTAAGATACTGCAGCTATTGATGTTTTTTTTTCTTTCCAATTTCAATAGATCATTTTTTTGGACATATTTGTGGAAACGGCATTACGGTTTCAAAGCTCTTCATAGGCATTTCCCCATGACTTACATTTGATAGCTGGTGTTGCTAGGAGATGCACTGTTGGCTTCCACTGTGCATTACAGAGCGGAGCATGTCATAACCTTCAGAGCCTCATGCATAAGAAACAAATCCATTGATTTGTGGGATTCACCACCTATTTTGTTGAATTCTCTTTTCTTTTTTTCCTCAACAGAAAATTCAAAAAAATTTGATACATTCAAGAAAATGTTGCTGTATGAGATGAAATGATTTACGCTGATTTTTTACCCCACAAGCATATGTGGTTGTGTCCTTCAAATTGAACATTTGGGATGACCCATTGTACAATCTCAATTCTATCACACTAGAAAACTAAGCCTAGCTTAGTTCTCACTGGACATTTATTTCTGGTCATGTGATATCAATACCAGCAGAGTCACAGGCAGCTCCTGTCGGAGCGTAAGTGAGCATTGTCTCAAATCCTTTGTAGGGAATTGAGATATGGGTAAGAAAAAGTAAACTTCACTGGAAAAGCTCATTTTCAGCATGGATATTCTATGGAATACATACAGTAAGATGAAACTGCAGCTTAGTTCTGTTTTTTTCGGGAACATTGTCTGTTCTAAGTATAATTCTTGCATGGCTGGCAGTAAATGGAATTAAAAGGCGATCATTTTCTGTGACAAGCTAATTGAGTAAGCAATTTAAAAGTCAAATGTTATGCTTGTCTTGTTCTGTGTCTTGAGAGGGATGAAGAAATAGCTTTTAAAGTAAAAACTTACATCGACTTGAAGGCAAAAACTTACAGGCAGCACATTATTACAGCACTATAATCTTCATTTATTGTCATCCTTTCATTTCGAGTGAGGAATAATTTTGTCTCCCATTGGGTTCAAGCTTTTAAAATGGTGATTGTCACGTGCACATCAGTGATTTTTACCAGAATGCACTCAATCAGGTGGGAATTATTTATTAGAACCAATGTTTTGTTGAATTCTTTTAAATCGCCGAGGTCCCGTTGGGATGATGAAAGCCGGCACTCTTCTTTGAGTTTATCTCTGGGAGAAAATATATGGGACAGCGGATCCAATAAATAAGTGATAAGGCAGGAAGTTCGTAGGAGAGAGCATTTGAACAATTTAAGCCCACAGGCATTTTCAGACACGGAAAAAAAGAAAAAAGCCCAGACAAGATATGGTGGAAAGGCTCTTCAGTGCCGCAAGCAAATAGATGGAAAAGAAACATCAAGCCTTCACACTTAAAGCTTGACGCTGCTGAATGATTGTGATAGCAACAACAACATAAAGAAAAGGACAATGCAAGAAGTCAGGATTTATCACTGAGGTAGCGAGTAGCAGAGACAGATTTAGACATTGGTTCCACAACTTTGTTTAACGTTAAAATGTGTCCTTTTTTACTCTTCGATAGCATAATCTCCTTCGCAGCTCAACAAATCTGGATTTCTTTTGGACATTTTTATCATTCTGGTAGACTTTCTGAATCAGCTTACTTGGTTAGCAAAATTAATCACCGAACTCTTCAAGTGTGATAAAGTGCACTGAGAATTGAGCTTTCGCAAATGACCTTGAGAATTCTGCTTTGTGCCGTTTCATCTACCTCCTAATGTGGCTTTGCTCAAATCTCTTCCATTGATCAGTTTTTTTTTAGTACTCTGAGACGCACTCGTGTGCTTTCTTACCGAGTCTGCTTCTTAATGTCTGCTCTACACACTGAGAGTAAAAGTGATCCTTGATGAATGTTTTCGAGACTCGATCAATAGCCAGGTTGCCAACCAAAATGTGCTATGAAGTGCTTCTATTTGTGAATGATTCATTTTAAAAACATGAACTCTGTGTTGCCCTTCTTTAAACCTCTCTCAGCCCTCTGCTCGGCCCACTCCTACTCTTTTTGGACCTTTCCCTTGCATACACCTCGAAGCTTTGTCATTTTATTTGCAGAAAGTGTGTAGAGCAGCCTTCCCTTGACACTTGATGCATGAAAATGTCGACGGTTAAAAGGGCAATGCCATTTAGTTCTTAACTCGTAATTGGACTCGTACTGTGTATCTCCAGAATGTACCAGCACACTTGTCATTTTAATGCAGTTTTTATTAACCAGCGCCAGGGATGATGATGTTAGGACACAATTTGCGGTTGCAGATGCACAAATGAGTGTGTACTGCCCAACGTATAGCATCTTCACTAGAATTGCTGATATGGAGCTGGGAAATATAATCTGAGAATGTGGAAATCACAGTGGCACACATATTCAATTTTTTAGGTTTCAATGGATAATTTCCTTGTTGTGTTTTTGCCATCCTGTAAACCAACTGTTCATGCCCTCCTTCAGGTACCTTCATCTTTGGATCTGAATGCAGCAGACACAGCCACACTGATGGGGAAAACCACTCAAAATGCATTATCAGTGACTGAGGAGGTTAGTGTTGCTGGACAGCAGACCGGAATCATCTATAATATGTCTATTTTAAGGTTTTTTCAGAATTCCTGAGTTTTACATTCTTGTATCCAGATGGTCAGATTGCAGAGCTCAACCATCTTTAAGAGCGCTAGTTCGTTGGATTTCCAAAAGGACATGATAGGCAGCATCAATATGCTACTTTGTGGAAAGCGGCCTGATGTCATGTTAAGCTCACGTAGCCAGATGGACAACGAGTCAGTCTCCAATACGGGCAACAGTTCCGGTAAGTCCTGCAGCAAACTCCTATTTTATAAAGCAAAGTTGTCAAACAGTCTTCATCATTTATCTACATTTTAGCTCAAAGTACTGCATGTGGTCATGGTAGTCACAAAAATCAAATTTAGAAACCATTGAGTGGTATTATTCCAGATTTTTCATAATTTCGCTGTCAGAGTTGTCAGAGGTGTCAAACATAACTGTGCCGCCTTCGGCAAAAGCGGAAAGACTGGGGAATTATGTTTGATCAGGAGTTGGCATGAATCATGACTGATCAAAGTTCTTCTGCTGTTTTGGGTGTTAGATGTGTTGTTTATGGACAAGGACAATTATTATATCACGTATTCTGCATAGACAGATCCAATGCTAACCCAAAAATATTCCCTGTTGTCAAAAATATGCATGCAGGTATAAAAAAACAACAACCCAAACAGTGTTTCCTATTTTCCTGAATTAGTGGTGCATGGTACACAGTCGCAGTCAACTGCACATGATGTGACAGCGCATGCAGGAACAGGCACCTGTGGCACAGTTGGCACCTGTGCCAAAGCTGGAAGCGGGCTTTGATTAGGAATACATTATCGGCGGCTGTGTCAGGGGCTGGCAACAATCGTAGCCAATCAAATCAGCTCTTCTCATTTCATTTAAAAGCTGTGCACTCACTCCCCATACTGACATGATGATGTTGTCCTGATGGAGAGGAAAGTCCAGAGCAACTCATCCCTAGTGGGAGATTGATGTTGTTGCCTGGGTGAAGTCACATGGTGCAAATCTATAACATCCTAAATAAGAACATATGGAAAAGCAAACAGCTCTCTTAGGATAGATGATGTCTCTAAAACACCTTTTTTTGGTATTGTTCAGCAGGGGAATACAACAATAGGAGCCATATATGTGTATATGTACATGTGTGTTTGTGTGTGTAGAATCTGTGGTTTATTCAAATACTATAAATTCCAGACCACCTCCAGTTTGGTTGGAAGTGAATGAGCGTTCTCATGGCGGCAAGGATTTAATTAATAAAGGAGAGAGGATATATCCTGCAAGCATGGATGGCAGATAAAGTCGAGTACTGATATGAATCACCCTTTGATCTATTCCAGGACCTACTTTGCTGGCCTTACTGCGTCAGTGTTGGGTTTTTTTTCCTGATGCATATGATGCAATTTGTCCAGTTATCAAGGGCTTCAGATGAAAGCAAATAGCCACTGTGTACATCCATAAAAGATGCTTGTGATGTTAGTGACTCGGTTCTGTAACGGATTAAAGGCTTGCTTGTAGGGAAAGTGTACTGGATGCCTACATCCTTACCACTTTAATCCATCAAAGTATTAGAAAAGATATTTCCCTACTGGCTTAAAGCTATGCTCTATGATTTGGAATAAACAAAAAATCCATTCAGTCTATCAGCCATAGGCCTGCATAGAAATTCACCAATGAGAGCCTCGTCATCCTGCCTCGTCCAATCTTGGAACACTGAGGGGAGGGGTTCGGTTGAGGGGTGCGGGATGCTTTATTCAAATCTGTCTCAGAGGCTCAACTGATTTTCAGAACGTAGACCATAGCTTTAAACTTTGGCATATGTCATTCAATCAGCACAAAAAGACGTTCTATCCTCAAGCAATGCATGTGACACACTGTGGACTGAAGGCTGCTGGTCAGGGCCCGAGGCAGTGAGGAATCCGAGTACCGTATGATGCATCATAAATGAGCGGGTCTCATCTTTTCAGAGGCGATGTTTTGTTCCACCGTTGCAGAATGCATTGTTACAGTCGTGTTATTCTTCACCGTAGTGTTGTTTGGCAAGCCTCCCTGAGCTGCTGTGTAAATTGACTTACAGTTGGGACTTTGATAGTAACTGTGAAAAGAGACAACTGTACATCTTTTTAGAACTCAGGGAAGCATTTTGAAGGCAGTCAATGGGTTGAAAATGGTGGGATTCTCTATATTTGTTAAATATATTTTCTTTTCTTTTTTAAATATCATGTTTTAAACCATGTGTCTGATCCTGGTGCATGGGTGGACATCATTTGCACCTGATATTATTTTTAGTCATTAACAGGATGGTTCCTTTTTCCACATGAGGATAAGCCTTTCTGTTTGTTTTAACTTCATAAATAATAAGTATTATTTTTTTCTCCTCTCATTCTTCACATTTAATAATCTGGGGCTAAAATAAAAATCTCCTTTGTAACACATTTCATTGCCTGTTTGAAAGGAGTGCAATGGAAATTGAACCCTAATAGAACAAACGTATCAAGACCGAATACATACATCAATATATACATTTCCCACATAAATCAATATATGGAAGGGTTGTTCGATACATGATGATCCTGTGCTGTAGTAATACTTGATGCACACGGTAAGTTATTGGGAAATATAAGGTCAAACAGATATAATTGAGAAAATAAATATTGAATGTGGATTTTCTTGGCGTTGTACAAAGACATCACTGTATGTCACTCTTATAACAACCGTGGACATTTTTGAAAATCACTGAATTTTTCCTGTTCCATTAAAATCCTCTGCCATTAGATCTTCATAGCCTCCTGCTCATTAGAGACCATGCATTCCTGTTTCATTAAAGTCTTTGGAGACAACTGCCAAAATAAGATTTTAATAAGAAGCCGCTATTTCCTGGGAATAAAGTCACACTGCAAAGTGGAATCGCATGCTTGTGCCCGTATAAATTAGCAAAAACATTCTATCACCCATACAAAATAAGCACTAACATCTCTGTTAGCATGCTAATGGCTGTGTTGGATTTTGTGTTTCATTCTGTTGGTCTTTGTACGGTTAAATGAATCTGGAAATAAGCAGCGTGTCTGCATAATGGCCAATTACAACTCCTTTATACGTGTAAAAGTGCACTCAAAGGAATAGTGGAAAAGCAACAATAAAGGGCAACACGGAGGTTTTTTTAATGTTCCCTTCCCAATTAATCGTAGACGGCAAAGAACAACGCCATTAAAGAGAATAGTCGGGCGGTAACTGTTCTTCCACAACAGTAATTTTAAGTTGTTGCCATTTTCCAAAAAAATTCCCAGTAGATTAGCATGAATAAAAAGTGGTTACATGGCTCTGCATTGGTAAATACTTGCATGTTTGCATTTGTTGGATACATTTGTTTCAAGATCTTTTTGCAAATGTATTCGGATGCTCGTTTTCGGAGGTTGTTTTCCTCGCTATTGGATTTGGTACCAAACAGAGTATTCAAATGGGTCACAACGGAAAACGGCAAAGCCTGTAAAACCGGTGATTTGACTTGATCTCATACCGTTTTCCAAAGTGAAACTTTGCTGCAGACTTATTTGAATATAGCGAACATCAACCTTTCAAATGGAACATATCTCCTGTAGATCTTTCAAAGTAATCTTCTCTCTTCCATTTAGCATCGTCCTATTTTCACCGGTGCGATTTTTCCCTGACGCTGCTCATATTATTTCTTAATTATCTCAAGACTCGTCCTGTCATCAGCTGAGTATTTGCCCACGGGCGTCACTTTCATGATTAGTAATCGGTACCCTTTTATTTCTTAAGCACATCCCTTTAATATATACTGGAGCCGGGGCGAAGGCAGACTACCTGACCAGCCTGAAATGAGAGAGGCTCGTCTTCCACTGCTGAATGTCAGAGCGGCCTCTCTCTGTCTCTTGTGAGAGTCACTTCAGTGACATTTATTCAAGCTTATTTGACTTGCTGTAGGAATCCTGCACAATGGCACTTGATTTGTACTGCTTGTAAGAAATAAGTGCTCCGTGATGGATGCATGGGGTAGTTCACTTTATACCGGCATGGCTTATTCGATGCATGCGCATGCTTGTGTACCTGCGATTGTTCGTTGCATAAAATACCTGACAAATGAGCATTGTGAATCCAGTGTAATAGCCTTTTGTGTGTGTGCGCATCTATATCTGTGCGCCAGTGTGTGCGCGGCACCAGCGTTGTCTCCGACAATGTCTTGCCGTAGTGCAGAATTGAGCCCCGTCTCCAGGGTGCAACTCAAATTGATTAAATTTGCCAGATAAGTTGAGGGGCTGACTTGAGGCTCCAAGCAATTATTTGACTGTGGCCAAACCTGGTGTAAAGAACAGATTCTCTTGTTCTTTCATACTGCTGTTTTGTGTAGAAAAAAAAGAAGGAAAGATCTGTTGTCAAAAAGAACTACGCAGCTCTGGAGAATGTGTAACCTCTATAATCTGATGATCCGTTTAGCACACAGAATATCAGAAACTGATATATCTGACCCATGATAAGAATGTCTATCGTTGACAGGGATTTTTTTTTATTCTTTGTGTCTTGTCATTGGCTTTATCATGTTGTTCATTTGCATTGCTGTCTTGTTTCATTATCACTTTTATAATGAAAACATAACAAAAAAAGCATACAGTATGTCAGCATAAGGCTACATGTCTTCTTGTGGCATAAAGCTGACAAGGACATTTCTTCACCATTGTTGTTTTTCACCAGCTGTTCACCATTGTCAGCTTTGTTGTTGTGTGGAATAGAGTTGACATGATTTCTCTTCATTGGTACACCGGCTGCAATGGGCTATAACACGTTGTTGTGTCGGTCATGATTGAAGACTTATTGTCTCTTTCAGCTGTCAATCAAAATCTTCCTGCCATACCTCCTTTTTACAGTCACTAATCGTACACTCGCACGGTAAACTATACTGTAACTAGGCATCCATGGCAACCTTATTGGCTTGTGACCCCATAAAGTGCAGCGTTGTCTACGAGTGACCTCACCTTGTCAACACGCATTGTTTACATCGATGTTTGTGAGCTAGCAGCCCTGTCTTCCTCAGAGAATCACCTTTTAATCATGTTGTGGCCCCTCACATTTGTTTTGGCAACCCATCCCAGGCCCAGACCTCGAGAACGGGTACTACTGCTTTAAGAGAGTCGGTCTACTCTGCCCTCTCGTGTTCATCGTCTCCCAGTCCCTTGATCGGTCCACGTTGGCGTCGCGTTCCATCACAAATCCAAGCCATTTCGTCTGACTGTCATTGGCACGCACAATATAAACAGCTCTCTAATTAAATTACAAGTCCACTTTTTTCGAAATACCAAACAGTTTGGAGTGACAAGAGACACCTAACAGCAGAGAGCCACTGAGCCACAGTTTTGTTTTTCAAGTGTTATGATTGCAGGAAATGGCATCTGTGAAGTCTGTGGAGGGAACAGCTGGCCCGACTCAGACTAAGGGGCGGCCATTAGCTGGCCGCACACAGACCTCCCAGGAGCACCTGGTAACGATGGCCGGGAGGCAGAGAGGCTAACGTTTAATTGCACTAAAAATGGCCGCTAAAATCTCCCTGATGGGGGGGAGGGGGTTGCACTGGTGAGATGAAAAGAAGTGGAGGATTGAGGTTGCGATCCTGACAGGGGAAACATGAAAGGGGACTAAAAAAAAAAAAAAAGTGCTGATGTAATGACGGGTAGCTGAACAAAAGGGGCAGTTAGCAGCAGATCAAAAAGGCAGACAGACAGTTATATTGACGGGCAGACGACACTGAAATTGATCAATTGTCTGATGAACTATCGCGCTGCAAAAGTCACATATTTTCAGTTCCAGCAAAGGGCAGGAACAAGCTACCTCAGGCTACATCCCTCGCAGTGCAAGTCCTCATGTAACCTATTCAGCACTCTCCCAAACTGGCAATATTCACGTTGGCAGATAAGTTAAATTAGTAATGATCGTACCACCGCTGAGCCTATTGACTTTTTTTTCGCTCTGCTCCATAGAAGCTTTTACTTACGTACTCAGGTTTGATGTCTTGGCTTGTGTGTGTGTGTTTTTTAAGCGGTAGCCCCAAACATTCTGCAAATACATCCACTTAATAACTCTGTGTGGTCACTGATGGGCAATATAGTTGCAGTAACCGACACAATATCCACTTCAAGGAAACTTTTTATTTAAAAACTCTATGACATTCCCAGGGGAAATCTCACTAATGGAGCACCAATATGTGTGCTTTCTTATCAACAACACACCAAAGATCGTTATTGTTCAAATGTGTAATTTCACGACAATTATTGAACCTTGTAATCATTATGTTGAGTGGCGGTGTCAGTACAGTCACCAAAAACATTTTCAAAAATTGTTAGAGCCCCAGTCCCTCCATCTCTGCCTAATTAGGGAGCTAATATTAAACTTTATTTATATAGCACTTTTCTGAAATTCCAAAGTACTATAAAGGGAATAATATCATAAAAGCAAAGAAATATACAAACAACAAGTGAAACAATAAAAGACACAGAACACCCAGAGGACCAAAATAACTTATAGAAGTAAAAGAAAATATCAAATGGAGTGCAGCAGTCAAACCAGAAAAGGCATTAAACAACCACAAAGACTTCCTTATGAATAATGCTTTAAGAAAAAAATCTCAAGATGTGTCTGAACTCATCGCAAAATCAGTTAGTGAGTTAGTTTTTCCCTCCCCTTATGTGACTCATGTGAAGCTAGTAATTACATGTGTTCCCTAACAATATGCTGCAGTACACTTAATAATCAATTTGACTCCTGAATGTTGTATTAAAGTGACGGAAGCTGCTCTCCGTCCTGTTGGGAGAACCTACTGCTATTCATGATGAAGTCATCAAAATAGAACAGGAATCTTTAATCAAGACTGTCATTGGTAGCAGTAATAAGTGATAGCTGTCTGTTCTGAGGGCAGTGATTGCATCATTACAGCCCCTACGGTGTGAATGTGTGCTGCTGCATGAATTCCAGTCATTTTATTTTATTTAATCAGCGTTTTACTGCCATTTTATGTGTTACAGTGTGTTACGTCAGCATCACAACCACTTTTATTGTTATTTGTTGTTTATTTTTTGCTTTATCTGTTAATATTAGATTGAGATTGTCTTATTTCTGCTTGTATAATGTCATTTTCTCAACACTATGTGGGAAAACATGCAGAATTTGATTTAGGAAAATGTTTTATTCAAATATTATTCCACATGCTGTATTTGCAATATAGTTTTAAATACTTGTATATGTGTTTAATGATATCGGTCTGCAAATTATTCAAGAATACGTCTTGGTTTAGGAATAAATATGAAATGAAATGGTCAAGACGCATTCTGAATGTTCATGTTTGCTCACTCTGGGGTTTAGATTGGGAGGGTTGTCATGGTTGCGACATATGAATTTCAAGCTCGTGTGCAATATTTATCATGTTTGCTTCTTGGGTGCTGCAAATTCTATGATTTGATCCGGCTCAAGCAGCCTGTTTCTCCTCTTCCAAGAAAGAGCGTCCGTACGATGCACACAGGATTCAGAAACGTGGAGGTATTTTCTTGGTATTTTCTTGCTCTTGGCTTGACTTTCCCTGTCTCCTCTCCTCTCCTCTTCTCTTCTCTAGATGCTTTTTGTCAGACTCTCGTTGACACCCTCGAGGGCACACCTAGCCTGCGCTACATTTGGAGCACCTTCAAGCAATTGCTTCAAGGGAAAGTCCTCTACACACCCGATACACCCGCTGTCCGCCTCGCGGTGAAGGAGGTAAGAAGAAAACGTCACGTATTTAAACGCACAATGACTTTTCACGCTCTTGAAAAATTGCCAAATTGGCTGCTCATATCGGTGTGTGATATGGGCAAGGCAATTTTTTGGACATATTTTACTGTATTCTATGCAGAGAGATCAGGCCAATTGGAGGCATCAGTAAGCGTGAAGCAGCCTCCGCTGGGGGGGGAATGAAAAAAGACACTCAATATCACACAAAGTTACCACCTGGGGTAGAAAAATAAAAATAACACAATAGTTAGTCAGCAGGCCTGCTCATAGAACCTGGTGAAAGTAAATGCATTTTCATGACACGACATTTCGCCGAGATATTAGCATCGTTTTCATAACCGCACCAGCAAAACAAACAACAGGCAGGCAGCGAGGATTTTTGCATTGAAAATACATAATGAGTATGAGCAAAATATGCCGACTTCACAGCAAGTGGGCCGGGTGCTGGCGCAGGGGGGGCCCTTTTCATACCAGACATCATCAGGTTGTTTACAAGTCAATGTTCAGGGGTAAATAACCCCATTTACATTCATCACCATGGGGGGGTGTGGCGGTGCTACAATGTGATGACTTCCTCAAGGGATTAGCTGAAATGTGCAGATGTGGAGCGCTCCCATGTCTGGGTCGGCTCCCAGCGAGCAGGAGAGGCTCAGTGGGTGCGCATGCAGGCAGAGAAAGGTGAGATAACCGATGTTGTTGAAATTATTAAATGTAATTTTAATGTTTTTTGTTGCAGGCAAACGCCACATTCAACTCCTTGGCGATGCTTAAAGAGCTCGCTGATTCGTGGGATGAACTCGGGCCCCGTGTGTTTGATTTCTTTCAAAATAGCAGCCAAGTCGAAACATTACGGGTAAGATTCTACACGGCAACGAAATATAGTTTATAAATGTATTTAGTTTTCAGAAATCAAGAAGTTGCACTTTCAAATTAAAGTTTCTTTTATCTGTTAAAAAAACCCAAGTATGGTTTTATGGAGGGTTCCATACTGTTTCTTGATTGGGCACAGTGACCTCTGGAGTCTGCTGGGTGACTAGTCTTGCATAGTATCTCCACAGTGCTTACTCAGCGCTAAAGAAAGCTCTGCCTCCACACATTATCATTCTTGCATCGGGGGGGGGGGAAATATGTGCTCTGTGTTTGTATTCCACCAATCACAATGGGCTTCACGGCGCTATGTGCCCTTGTAAAATAGATAAGGCAGATAGTGGAACTAGCAGATTTACTGCATTTTCCACGATTGGCTGGTTCATAAAACAACCTACCTTCCCTGTGTGAGAAGAAGAACTTTTAACATACATAGGTGGGGTAAAAATGCACCAGCTTCTTATCAAAACATCCTGGTATTTTTCTGTGAAAACCATGGAGACATGAAGTGATGAGCCTTCTATATACTGCAGGTGAGAATGCAAATGTATATCAATTTGTTGCACCTTCTGTTAGATATGGAAACCGAAGGGGGGGAAGTAATTATGGATAAGTGCAGGATAATTTTCATCCTGGCAGAAAGGATTATCTATAGAAGTAGAGGACATGGACTACGCCAACACTTCTCTCACACCCTCCCTCCCCTCTCTCCTCGCCTCTTGCCGTATTTCTTTGACACTGACATTACTCCAGTGTCACTCCAAATGAGCTTATAGGCAGCTGGAGGGAAGCAGACATTGGGAGCTCCATATAGCCAGGGTATTCATTACCCTAGCCCTAACCTTTACACAAATGGGCTGGCAATCCTCCTTTGTCTTCATTTTCTCCCAGTCCAGCGCTCTCTCTCTCTCTCTCTATATCACTCTCTCTCCCTCTCCCTGCATCTTGCTACAAAGCTGGTGGCTTCGGTTTGTCATCTTCAGAGGATCTTCAAGGTCGCAGACACGTTTTACGTTGATGGACCAATTACCATCGCCACGACGATGAGTTCCAGCGTGGAGAAAATACTGTATAGCAGAGATCTTCAACCCCCTAGGGGGTCCGCAGAGTTACTGCAGAGGGTCCCTCGAAATTATTTCCAAAAATTAAAATATGTCCAAAAACACACATTAACATACAATCTATGAAAAGCACATATAAATCATCCTATTTCAAAATGGTATGTAGTGAAATTGTGATGCAGAATTAAGAATTGAAATATGTTTTATAGATATAACATAAAATCTGACAACAATTCTATTTTTAATGGCTTAGCATTTCATACATGCATCCTTACGAAGTAATGTTATACATGGGCTGCACTACACATTATTATTGGCCTGGTTTAATACCAGCAACACAATTATATAGGATATGTAATAGGGGGTCCCTTCCCTGCTGTATGAAGGTAGCTTGCAAATAAAAGTGGAATAACCACATTTTCTATACGTTAAAGCTGTAAAGCCCTAACATTTTATTCCTGGTTGATTTAGCGGTGCGGTTACCATGGTAACAGCAAGTACAGTTGAATACTACTTAAGTCCCAGAATTACATTGCAGTCAATCAAACAGACTTTGTTTTCATTAAAAAAAAAGGTAATAATCTGCCGACTGCCATCATGCCATGAGCAACTGCAGTCATCTTGTTCCATTACCCCATGTGATATTTAAAAGTGATCCAATGTCCAAAAAAAGCCCCAAACACCTTGTTTTGTCGATGCATTTCTGGTGAGTGGTTGCGTTCGGCTAACCACAGTAACAAATCCCCTGCTTTTAATGCTTTTAATGTGAGGCGCTTGCATGAGCAGTAACTTAATCCACCTCTGACACAAGGTAAATAAAGCCAGCAGGAAACACTCAGGCTGTTATCAATAAGATAAACTGCCATCCAAGCCTCACTTCCTGTGAGCCCCTTGTGGGTCCGAGCAAATGTCAGGACTCGTCCACTATCCTGTAACCTGTCACCCATGTAAACATTTTACAACAGATTAGAGATCGGATTACATATTGGACAATTGATCTGACCATTTATAAAGGCAAGCAAATTCCTGTCGCCTCCTCACTGATAGATCCTCCCATGACAAACATTTGACACATGACCAACCAGGTTAAACGGCATCTCTGCAACTCGCAAATACCACTGAAGTTTCTGGCTATTTCAGAGAGACTTACCAAATACACACATTTTTTTTTTTTGATGCGTCATGTCCTTAATGTAGCACCCACTCAGATGGATGTACTGATTTTTTATTTTTTTTTAAAGGTCACACAGCATAGAGATTGCTTAATTTGACACTTTGTCTTAAGGTTAAGCAGAATATCATCAGGACTGTTGACACTGAAATGCCACTGAGCACAATGGCCAGAAAGGATCTGAATATCAAGTCAGGCGTTTCACACTTTAGGTGCCCAATTCTCAGCTGACGCACGGAGCCCACACTGTCCACCGGCTAATGTGAACCACACACTTCTGGAATTATTGGTTTTCAAAGTGGAGTTAAAATGCTAAATGGCTGGGTGATTTTAAATAATATATTATCTAAGTGGTTCTCCCTGTGTAAAAAAAAAACAGGTAAATGATCACTGCCGTGCTTAATTATAGTCTATGCAGTAACACTGTCAATACAGGAACATTGCATAAAAATAACTGGGTGTTAATTTCACAGCAGCCAACTATGAACTATGTGCTATGTGGGAGTGAAAGGAGCGGCTGTGTCTACTAAAGAGGGGCACATTGAAACAAACAGGTGGGAGTAAAATTATTTTAGGTGCAAGATATATTGTTCAAGGAGTTTAAATTTAGCACAAAAAAAACAAAAATGGTGTACATGTTGGTGTATATTATGTACAGCATGTCGGGTGTAAGCAAGGTCATCTCCCTGATCAGTTATTACTAAAAACTTATTAAAAAATGCATGATTAGAGCAATGCTAATTAGTGCTTCAGAAGAATGAATGTCACCAACGCACAACGCTGACCTCCCATTCTTCTAACATAACACACTGTGGTCTAAAACAATGCGGTCCTGATTCAGATTCCATTGCATTAATTAACTATAATTAAGCTAACCTCCTTGCCTCTTGAAATCAGGCTTTGCTGGCGAATCCAGTGTTTGCCGCCGCCCTCGACCAGCGTCTCAACGGCACGGGATGGACCGCCGCGCTGCTGGCCAACTTCCTGTACAACGGGCCTCCGGAGGACCGCCCACCCGGCGCGCCGCCCTACGACTGGCGAGACGCTTACAACAGCGTTACTGAAGTCCTGAAGCTTCTCTCCAACTTCCTCAGCGTATGTACTTCGTTTTGCCTGCGCTTTTAATGAAATGCGTAACACCTCGCCACCCTCCTGTACCGAAGGGGGCCGTGAACTCTTCAGTGCAGCGAGAGCTTTCATCTGAAAAGATATTCTGTCCTCTGACATTTAAGATTTTATCAAATGTACTTCTCAATGCTGAGGAAATTGGCAATGCATATTATCGTCTGCCCTCCACGTTCCCTTTTAGCCTCTCTCTTCTGTATTATTTTTCCAGTCCACATGATAGTACCCATGCGATTCCTCAGCTCGGTGTTGGTGTCGAAATCAAATGCTGTACGACCTTTAAGAAGCTCAAACAAAACTGTCTTTCGCTAAAAATAAGTGGTTTGATTCGAACGTATCAGTTTTCTTTTCTGGGTCGTTGGTTTGTCCGGATGCGCTAACTTGAGCTGTGCCACACTAAAACATAGGTTACTTTGATTCTACAGCTTAAATGGTAATTTTTGATGTGGATGTATGACCCAGGGTTTGTACGGGTGCTGGAACTCCTTGAAAACACTTGAATTTTAGTGCGGCATGACATGATATTTCACAGGGAAAAGAAGATCTTCATATTTGAGGGACTGAAAGCAGCATTGTCTGACATTTTTGCATGTAAAATTACTTCATGGTTAACATATTGTTTATATATTGATATATTGGTTGATTATATTTCTGTCGATCTGTAAGTGGAATTAGTTTTCCTTTCTTTTGTGGTCCTTCTGTGAAACGCTGTCTCAAAACATCATGTTGGTTTTTTATAGGACAATAACATATCATGTAATGTGAAGAACAAGTGCAATTATAAGTATACTGATTGAATACTGAGTATTGTATACAAATATGTAGTTTACCACAGCTGTAAGGTGCTGGAAAAGTGTGAAACCGCACCTTGAAATGCTTGCAAAGTGCTTGAATTTGACTTTGGAAAAGGTGTAGGAACCCTGATGACCACACATCCATTTACACACTAAAGACTGGATTTGGTAAAAGTGCTGTTTCCCTGATATCATGGCTGCATTTGAATGTATTCCTGTATCTTTGTATTCACAACTGTGACACCACTCTGGCAGAACAGCAGGGTAGCACAGTATAAGCAGGGTGCTTTACATCTAAGACACAATGTGTCCATGTTTAGCACAATGTTTTTTTGCTTTTAAGCTCTTTTGTTGCTGTCTGTGCTCCGCTGCTGTTAAAACAAAAATCGCGACTTTTCCGCATGACAAGTCAGGTTTTTTGGAGAACAGACTTTGGTCTTTTAGTCATTAAAGTTTAATGTCCTTGAGTTGGCAAACTGTCAGAAACACAGATCTGGCACTACATTTCCTCCATGATAATCATAAAAAAAAGCCTTGTTATTGGACCTGACGATAGTGAATCTGTTATGCATCAAACAAAGTGGTGTCTCCAAGTAGCAACACACACACACACACACACACACACAGTTTGACAGTGATATATTGATCTGTGGCACAGTTTGCAGCGAAACCCTTCTTTCTCTGTGTGTGATCAAACACACGTACAAAGCCCTACCACACACACACACACACACACACACACACTGTCTGCATATACACACATAACATCAATCCACAGGCAGGTGAGATGGCAGGTTGGACCCTTGGGGTTAGCCATACATGGCCAATGAAATTCCAACATAATCCAATCTATTTTCTGCCCTAATGGAAATTGCTCAAAATGGATACCGGGATAGGGACAGTTATTAGACAACCTTTACTGTGGTGTCCTCTTGTCTGGCTGAATACATCTTTAGGGAAATAGAGAGCTCCTTTCAGTCTGGGGCTGAATAGTATAGACCTTCAGAACTGACAGTGCCACGTCCAGGTGCAATAGCCACGAGGAAAATAAGTTAATATATAACACATAGTAGGCTCATCATGATACAGAATATGATATAATTTACTGCTGGATAGAAAATGAAAATAAGGAAACGTATTCCAGACTAATCCTGCAGACATAACCGACAAGAATCTTTATTTACAGCATCCGTGTGAGCAAATGAATAACTCAAGGTCAATGCCTAACAATCTGTGGTTATTTAATCATCGTCTGGCACCAACCAGCATAAACGCTAACGAATGAGGCTGCATCTCTTAAATACAAAGGCCCAATTAATTATTAATAATGATACAAAAAAAGAATGTTAATAGCCATAATCATGTTAACGGGTCAGCAGCGACAGTAGTCAACAGAGCCATCGGGGTCATCGTCATTAGCTTGGTAACGACACTTAATTAATAGCTTCGGAAGACACTGTTGCTTCTTGAAAATGTTGCATTGTGGTAAAGAAATTATTCCGTCGAACATCGAGGACACTTGTGTTATTAATGTAAGCATCAATCTACTGATTTAACAATTATGTCGTCTCTCCAACTTGAGCAGATAAAGATGCTTTTTGTTGGGAGTTTCTCTACTAGATCTTATTCAAAGCCATAACCAGACAAAACCCAAACCTCAAAAACAAAAGGCGACCCAAAATGCGTTAACAACGTGCCTCTATCTCTTCTAGAAACATCATGGTCGGTGAAGCTTGTCATGATAGCAAGTCGTGCTTTTATTTAACGATAAAACGGAGACAAGAAAGCCTCAGAAGGCTGTTTGTAAGTGCAGTAGACTGTGTCATGTATTAGTTAGTCTAAATATATATGCCAGTACAGCAAGCTTTCTGCTCGTTGGGTCTGATCTATAATGGTTTAATAATGACATCAATAATGACTTGTACCAGCCATCCCTTGGTTTATGTGGAGCATATTTATTTCCATATATTTCACTCAGCACTTGTACAAACTTTGAACAACACGAGCATGTAGTGAGGAAAATGCTGTCGCTGTGTTATTTCACCACCATAGCTTGATATAGGATGCAGACTGTAGGATTCTGGGGGAGAAATTATAAAAACGATTGCAGCGCCGGGACGTGTGGACAGCTGTCAGGTGTGACTGCCTCCCAGGATGGCTACCTCATTATCGTTTGGTGAAACAGGGGGGACACGGCTACAGAACGGGGGAGTAGCGAGGCTGTATCTCATTCGCTTGTCTCTGCTGATACCCCCCCTCCCTCCGTCAGCTCCAGATAATTTGGAACTGCTCTCTGTGAGGTTGAGTCAATAGCTGAGTGATACTTTTCACTAAATATCCATCTGCCTCTACCCGTCTCTGCTTTATCCCCTATTGTGTGGATGCTAAAGATTTATATACAATGGGAATGATTTACAAGCACACATTTTTCTGATACCTCTGTATTTGTTTCCAGTGTTTAGAACTGAATAAGTTTGAGGCGGCCCCCACCGAGAGCCATCTGGCGAGCAAAGCGCTGGAGCTTCTGAAGAACGATACGTTCTGGGCCGGTTTGGTCTTCCAAGACCTCCAGCCAAACTCCAGCCACCTCCCTCCTTACGTCAAATACAAGATCCGCATGGACGTCGACGGGGCAGAGCGCACCGACAAAGTGAAAGAAAGGTATGACACAGCTCAGCGTCTAAGGGACGGTTATATCTTTATATCTCATACCTATAGAAATGCTACATTTACTAACTGGACAAAAAATACACTTTTATTGGTTTTGTTCAAGGAATAATTTGACATTTTGGAAAAAATGTTCTTATTACTTTTGCTGAGATATCAAAGAGAAGATCTATAGCACGCTCACATTCGTCCACTAAATATGAGTTTTGTGCCAAGAGATGGTTAGTTTAGCGTAGCATAAAGAATGAAAAGGCTAACAGCTAGCCTGGCTTGTCCAAAGGTTGGAAAACGACCACATATTATAGACATTTCTGTCTTCTTCTTGCCAAACTAGTGTAATGTTCATTAAGTGAGTGACTTTAGTGACAGTGTTGGCTCTGTGGCAGCCCTGACAGTATGATAGAGTAGCAGTGGGGGGCGGGGCTTAGCGGAGGTTCAATATGTGACATAACAGATGCTGTTAGGCAGATTGTTTTTCTACCACAGCTTGGAGACCGGCTCTGTCCAAAGGTTAAAACAAATCTGCCAGCCAACACTGCAAACCTCACCTTAGAAGCCCGTTTCAGTATTCATCCGAGTCTAAGCTCATCACCTGCTGGCTTTAGATTCATATTGTTCATATCATATCAAATCTTACCTTGTAACTCTGCAAGAGCGATGAAAAGCAAATGTTCCCAAATGCCAAAGTATTCCTTAAAGCTCAAAGTTTAAGAACACGGCTTTTATTGTCCTTTCTGTTTTTATGTAAAGATGTGATCTTTTCTTTTTACTTTAACCGTCTTAAAATATGACCTCTATAAACAGTCCTGAAACTTTGACAGTATTTTTGACCATTCCCGTTGTATTTTACTTGCCCTTTGCTAAGACAAATCATGGTGTGTCTACTTTTAATAAGGTTATGGTCTCCCGGGGCTCGAGACAACTCCTTTAACGACCTGCGCTATATATGGGGAGGCTTCTCCTACCTGCAGGATATGATGGACCACGGTATTATACGAACACGGACGTCAAAGACCCAACCCCTCGGCGTCTTTGCCCAACAAATGCCATACCCCTGCTTTGTGGATGACGTGTGAGTACAAAAAGCTTTTCTCTGTTTGCCTTGTGATTACTGGAAGAGGAGCGTGGTATCGCGGCAATCAAATTCGGCTCACCCTGGAGAGTTGCCACTCCCTGCCACCACATCGTTGAGCTCTTATCAGTCACAAAGGCCTTTTCCATATTTCCCTGTGGAAACTTCACCACGCTGTGTCTTATTTGTCTAACTTTCTTCAATGTCTGTGTTGTCTTATGCTATCGCTGATTATGACGGGATGAAGGTAGTCTAATAATGTCACCGTTAAATAATAATACAAATGCAACATCCTCGAGGATCAATCGTTAATTAATCATGAATTGAGGGTCAACAATGGGGAAAGGAATGGATAATAGGCAGCAAGATGGGATGAGTGGGCCAAACGTATTGATTTTGGTAAAACCACAGGAAATCCCTGAATAGTTGATGGATGCTGAATTATTTAAGCAACCACCATGAGTCTCTTCCTTTCCTTGTATTTCCGAGACATTTCATCCTCGGCAAAGTGAGCGTGCCGCACCCCACCTTGCATACCCCACCACCATGTGCTAAGATTGATAGCAGGACTCCATCTGTGTTGTGTATGTATCCATTGAAAGCACTGGCTTCTATCATGTTAGATCATTCACCTAGGGACAGCAATGATGCGGTATCAATCTTAATCTTCCACGGCAGAGATTTCCTCCGAGTCCGGGAAATTACTCCCATCCACACAACATTATGATCTCCATTAATAAAGGAAAAGCCCAATGATGCCGTCAAGAGAAAAAAGATAATTACCAGGGAGATTTAAGTCCAACAACACAATATGCCCCTTTCAGTATACACATAACATTCACTCCCTGTGGGAAAACGCAGTTCCAGAGATTAGGCGCAGAGTTTTAAAATATTATAGCACAGAATTTACAATAAAGCAAGAATTTGGCTTCTTAAAATGTTCATCCAAAACAAGAAGAAACATGGAAATGTTGACTTTACATCAAAACTGCATTTAGGCTGCGAATGTTTTGAATAATTAAACTTTAGCACATATTTGTCTCTGAGAAATAGGACACAAGATGGCATTAATGTTATGAAAACCATATTTAGAGTAATGGCTTTATTGATATGGCTTTCATCATCTAGAGTTTCTGTTAGTTCTCTATGAAGTGCTTTGCTGCTGATTTATATTCAAATTGTGGCTTCAAGATTAAAAAAAAAGCAGCTTCACTGCTTTGCACTTTATTTTGGAGCTGCTTTAGTTAACCTGGTTTCATTTTCAACTGCCTAATGGCTGCACTTGGTTTGGCATGCCAGGCAGCAGAATAGTTTCAGAAGTACTAATTGGAAGGATGTGGAGAAATAAAATATTGTGGTAAGTGGATGTTCATCTGAGAGGAATTTTGGCATTTTGAGGTAACTAAAGTGCAACATCACCCCCCCTCTACACATTAGTGTGGACACAATGCAGCTGGTAGAATACATTTCCTTACTGTACCTGTTTATTCCAGTACAATAACAACCAAGCTAGCACCAGATTGCTCAATTGTGAGTAACTAGCAACTTTATACAAAAAAGCACCGGTTTCTTTGCAAGTCATTGTCGAGATAATGATCTGAAATACAACACGGTGCGGCTTTTCTGTGCCATCGCCTCAGTTTCAAAGGAGTCATAATTACTGAAGATAAATTGAAGCCATAAAGCACTGCAGCATCCTCAGTCCCTCCACCATTAACTCTTTCGCCTGCCTAGCCATTTGGGCATTTTCTATGAATTATTAACACTTGAAAACTGCTATTTCATTCATACATAATTGAGAGTGAAATCACACAGAGGAAAGATGCACTACAACACGGAGGGGCATGATGGGGGGGGGGGGAGGAAGCTTGCTGGTAATTATTTTCATCCCGAGTTGTGTAATGTCACCAGCCGGAAGGAGAGAAGGAACATTGGGCTTTTTAAATGAACATGTTTGCAATCTGATGCAACTGTTTCTCCTTTCAGAAAACGGTCCAATCTCAGAATTCAGACACTCTCAGATGTGCCACTCCCAATTAATGGATGTTTTAAATTAGAGATGAATTATACGCATGTCATCAATCAATCAGTACAGAAAATACACTGTTGGCTACAGCATAAGTGTATGACATTGTACACTATATGTAATACAATTATTCATTTTGGAAAAATTGGAGGGAAATCATGTTTTCCTTATGTTTGGCAATTTTGGAAATCAAACAGCAGAAAATATATGAATCGGTGCCAACTACGCCATCAGAAGACCTCCTCCTCGCTCTGTTTTTCCCTTCGCTGTGTTCAGTTAATTCTCACAAAACTGAACTTCCACATGCACGGTCGTATCATCTGCACCGATCCACACCCCTGACATCAGACTTCCTTTTGAAGTAATTTCCTATATGCGTTCCACATTTCCTCATTGACTTTAAAAGCATTTCAACTACTAGCAATACCGATCCACTTCTACCACATCTGACCCTGCTGCCTTTTTTGAACTTGAGATAACCAAACTGTATTAGCTTCCACTCTCTTCTTCTTCATGTTTTACACACTCCTGAGATGACTGTGAGATAACGCTTGACCCTCGCATGGCCTGATAGCACATGAACTGGCCTTTATCAGTGGCCTTTTGCACACTGCTGCATCCGAGGCATCTCTTGTTTGGATACCGAGGCTGTGCTCCCCATCAGTGGGTCTTTCACATCCACATAGGCTTGGTGTGAGATCTGAGGCTGCTTTCAGCAACGCGTGACATAGGGCCACCGTGGGCGTGAGGTCTATTCATCTTAAGAATGTGAGAGGAATATGCTTTTGTCCATCTACAGTAGCTCCATAATTGATTTTGTGTGTGCACTGTTAGGAGAGGCAGTGGGCGATATGGTGGAGCATATTTGGGACATCTGAAGCTCTTAACAAGCTAAATCTGCCATTGATGTTTTGTTAGTGCCTCTGTTGTGTGACATGCTGTGAAAATATGATTGGCTACAGCCAAAAAAATAAAAATAGCTTATAACATACTGTAATATGTGGGAACAGAGGCATGCACAGCATAGGCTGTATCTATTCTACCAATTTGTACACCTGGCACTGTATTTATATAGATGCAAACGTGTCACAATCCAAAGCTTGAATGTGTAGCCCAATCAACATGGTGATTAGTGCCGAGGAAGAGTGTGCAGTCAGTTTTTTTCTTCAAACCCTGGCTTTTCATAGCATCAGATGGAGGCCCAATGGCAGATGCTGCAGTATTCATATCATCCAAGCACATGACGTTCTGGTACATTTGTGATTTGATGTATAAAAAGAAAAAAAGAATCACAGAAGTTTGTTTTCCCCTCTTTGGGTAGAGTAGAATCACATTTTTCAATCATTTGGATGAAGATATTCAGAGACAGTCTGTTTTCCAATCACTGGTTTCACTTTTTTAAACTTGAGCTCATATTGTGGTTGCCGGGGAAAAAAATGGGCTAAATCTTAAAAACAATAGTATTGTAATATGTTCCTAAAGTACATATGAAATGCATTTTAAAGTACCAAGATAATACTGAAGACAGACCTTCCTTCCTTGCTTCCAGCTCTCTCAGGGCTTGACCCCACTTTGATATAACTCTACGTGAACAAATAGTACTTTCAATATCTTAATTTCCGGTTTCATATATTTATAGAATTGCTCAAGTATTCAGCAAGGAGTAATGAAAGCAGTGCATCACTATCAATGGTTAAACATTTTTATGATTTTCTTCTAAATGTATAGCTAATATTGGAACTATATAATCATCTTTAAACTTTAAACTCCTAAAACTTTGCTTCACTGTTGGTTCTTGGAAGTGTTCTCAATGCAAAAACAGCATGCACATTTTTCCTGATGCAATAACTTTGCAGCAATGAGACAATCTACATAGAATAACAAAGTCTGTTCCCTTCAATGAATTGCTCATTTCCGGCCAGCAAAGGAAATCAATGCTATATTTGCTCACTATGATATGTTTTTTTTTCACTTTTTCTTTCTTTTTTTTTGCATAGAACACCAACCTCAGGGGAAGCTGGGCTCTACTTTCTCTCGATTTACTGAGAAATGAGTTCTCCAGCGTCCCTAAATTTAGGTCAGGCTGCCAATGTAACTAGAGCCCCGTAACACAGACCTGCCGGGAGTTCTATTACTTAAGCACCCTTGATCGATCAGCCGATGTATAATTCAAGAGCATCTGGCGGCAAGGTTGTCAGTGTCAGACACCGTGTGCATGACTGATCTCTCACCCTCCAGTGCTACAAGAAGGAGTTAACTCACACGGCCTGTCAGCTGTTACAGAGATGTCGGGCTCGACTCGGGAGCAGATAATACCCGGAATTTGTATTCAACCTGGCGCCTCCGCAACTTCTTCTTACCTCCCGAGAAAAGGTGCTAATATATGAGTTAGCTTTATTTGTTGAAAGTGTATCGATTTAGCTTTCGAACTTTGAGTTTTCAGGCTCAACGAGGCACTTTTATTCATGTAATCTCATAACAGATTTTGGTTTTAGGTGTTCTGGGAGTGAATTTAATGAAAAACCTGTGAAAACCAATCCTTTCTTGGTGCTTATCAAGGCCTTGTTTGAAAACGATCATCCCACGGGTGTTAGGAGAAGTGTCCTTGGAAACAGGTCTATCTTTCCCTCATTCAAGTTCTCATACACCTGAACCTCCGGTAAGGTCTCAGTGGAGCCAACTTAATCTCCTTGTTGTGTTTGTTTGACGATCCAATACTTCCATTGGTTGATTTATTGGCAAATCTCTCCGTGCTTAACAATGGTCTGCATAGACGCTCACAAATGAATGTACTTGTAAAAACATTGCATCCCCATTAACTTGGTACAATTCAGGTCATCCACTTAAGTAAAAGCGGTTGCAATTAGATAGAAAGATTTGTTTGGAAGGAAATAAGAGAGAAAAAATAATTAAAAATCACCTGCTGCAAAAGTACTTTTGCAGGGCTAACTAGCAATTAAGGGGAAGTAGATGTTTCATAGAACTGTTCTCGCTTGGCGGTGATTCAATAAGTTGTTTTTAAAAAAGAGAGAGATAAATTAATTCCATGAAAATGTGCTGAAAGTGTAATTTGATCATTCTTTTTAATGTTAGATAGCATGAAAGGAGAGCCTCGTGCTGCCAATTACTGCGTATTCTCTTTGTGCTTCACCTGTGCGGCTGTGCTGAACTGTGCTTTGCTTGCATTATGTATTATATCACCAGTATTTATGGAATGCAAGCGCAAGTTATATGTGAAATCTATACTTTGTCAAAATCTATTTGATGTCTCTCCTTCACTGTCTAATAAAGCAAAATAAGCACTTTGTTATATTGGCAGAGGGGAAGTTATTGACATGGCATTTTGGTGGCATTATGAAGTCGGGTTTAATATTGCCGTGTTGTGTTGTAACGGCATCAAATCATACATCATCGCTGGCTTGAGGTGCAGCACTAAATGGCTTGATTGAGCTGATGCGCCAGGTTTATGAAGGTTAGCTCAGTATGAAAATAAAAAAAACGTCTCAGTGGCATTAAATCCATGAAAACGTCTAAGATTACCTTGATTGTCCCTCATGCTGATAACGTTCTAAGTATCTGCAAAATTGTTTCCTTTTACTTAACTGGGGCAAGTACAGGTGAAGACTATAAACGGGAACCTTTAAAATGCGAGAGTGCGTGTAAAAAGCTGGTTCCCTTTTTTTTGTTGGCTATCATTAAAGTTATTCACTTTATTACCAATTCATTCTTTATTTCTCTCAAATGTCATGAAATAGTGGAAAGCCTTCATCGCACTCTCCCGAAGCCCAAGGTGGTGTCAGCAATTTGCCGGTTTTTGTTTGACCCGAGGGTCAAAAACCCAATTTATTATCACGTAACAAAAAAAAATGAACAAATCCTCACTTTGAATGTTGCTTTGAAAGTGACTTCAATTTAATAATGAATAATAGTTGCCGTTTTTTCGGTTAAAAAATGATGTATTTTTCTAAAATCATGTGACGAAGGGAGTTCTTCTTCTACAACACGGTCCATACACACTCCCTCTGTCACGGTGCAGTCCTGACCTTTTCCGATTGCTTTTCTTTCACAAACAGCTTCATCCAGAGTATCGGAAGCATCCTGCCCATGTTCCTGGTGCTGGCCTTCATGTACACCGTGTGCATGACCATCAAAGGCCTCGTGCTGGAGAAGGAACTCCGGCTCAAGGAAGTACTGCGAGTCGTTGGCATTCAAAACGGCGCCCTGTGGTCCGCAAGGTTCACCGAGAACATCGTTCTGCTCACAGTTCCCTGTTTGCTCATAAGTGTCATGATTAAGGTCAGTAGAGAGGAGTCGCTCGGTGGAAAAGGATCAAAACACAAAGCAAACAGTGTGAAAATCATGGAATTATGGAACACTTTTTGACTATTTTTTATAACCACTTATTTTGCATACAAAGTTATGTTTAAAAAGTCTACTTTGCTTATGTTTTTGTGGCTTCATCAGCATGTGTTAAATATTTCTTTTATGAAAGCAATAGCTCAAACCCGAATTTCAGTAAAAAAAAACAAACAATAAATGCACCCAAGCAAATAATGCGATGCTCTAACAGGTCACGCAGGTCTGAGAATTGTTCATGCTTTGTGTTTTGGTATTTTCTTGCTGTTATTAATCAAAACCAAATTACCAGCACGGAATCAAATCATAATCTGTGATTCTTCAAATCAGCTTCCTTGTTGGGAGAAATTGAGCATGCAGCCAAAAAGTGCGATTCAGTCAAATTAAAACAGCAGCAGTCGTATTTTTCCCCTTTTTTATTTCCTGTACTTGCATCACCTCTTCCTCTGTTGCCTTTCACCTAAGGAAGGCTGCAGTTATGTATTATGAGAAGTGAATGATTGGCACTGTATATTTCCATGATTGCGATGGGAATTTATTATCTTTGGCCACTGGGACAGCGCGCACTATGATGCATTATGTCAAATGGAATTTGCGCGGTAATAACCGTAAGTGGGAGGAACGGTGGGACACGGAAGTCCTGAAGTTAGTATGTGTGGCGGTGCGTGGACTTAAAATACCTTTTACAACCCTTAGGTATCTACTTGATTGACACTATTTGTATAAAAAAAAGTAAGTGATGTGTAGTGTGAGGGAAACCAGACAAGATTCATATTTGGCAAATTATCCTGCACCAACTCAAATCAAAGATAACCCCTCAGAAGTATTGGAGATCTTTATTGTCTGCTGCTTGTGGAAATTCATCTTCAGGCCCACAGAATATGTAGGGCTGAAGATGAACATACAGCTTCTGACACCACAGATTGACAGACATGTAGCATCACATGTGCAAAATACAGTGGGGGGTGAAAGTGTATCATACATAGTGTTTAAATACATATAATTACATATAGCATCACATGGAAATGTGCAAAATACTGGGGAGGGGGTGAAAGTGAATAATGCATAGATTAGAAAATCACCTGATCATTGATTTAACAAAGTAATGGACGATGGTATGAACAATTTCTTAAAGATGTTCCTTGTTGATGTCAGGACCCTAAATCTCCTTCCAGAAGGAAGTCTTATATAGTGTGCTGTAGTGGATGTAAGGGGTCCTGAACTATTTGGAGGGCTTTCCTCTTGGTCTGGGTCTGAAATTTCACCAGCCTTTAAGTCACATGCTCCGGTAAGAACCGTTTATGAAAGAACAATACGTGAGACAACTGCCTCATCTCAGCATCATCATCATTGGGATGTGTAATGCACTGTAAGTACAATCATCTAATGGGTCCGACATCATCAATCACTGGGGAAACTTCGCCATGCCAAATGGAGTTGGTGTTATTCCCAGAAAAGAGGCTTAAAAACTGTGCTCAACATTAGTTATGTGCAGCATGTTTGTACTCATTCAGCAGATATCTACCTACTTGAATATCTTATAGCTGGTGGATTTGTTTCCAGTTGTTTATATACAGATCCCTCAGTTGAATCAATGATATGGTGGAGTGTAATGGACTTGCTTATCTGCTGGATCCCTCTTGAGGATTGATCGGGAAAAAAAGTTGCACAAAGCAGGATTATTCCAAAAAAGCTGGACCCTTAGGGCCTCGGGTGACTTACAGCCGCATCATTATTGGTCTCCTTTAGAAAGAGCCCATCCTTCTCAAGGACTCCTTGTTTTGTAGTCGTCGTTAGAGACATTAAAAAGGATGGTTATTTTAGATCGGCCTAATCAATTCTCACACTTTAATTGGGAAATGCTGCCTGTAAATAAAAACTGATATTTGAACAGCTGGCGAAATGTAATTTCCCATCAGCCTAATGTGTTTGCAAGCTATCAACAATTTGTAAACATTAATAACAATGAATTGAGTTAGTTGAGTGCCTTGGAGGAGCGACGGCAAACACGATGTGTATTCAGATCACAGGGCCTATTCTAAATGATAATTTCACAGCCATTTTCAGCGCATTAATAATAATAGCAAATCAAATCGTAATTATCACAAGGCTGTATCTAGATGAGTGGAGGACAACGGCCAGTTTTGTCATCCGCACCTGAGTCCTCTGTCCTTTTACACTTGTTTTCTCTTCCATTACAGAGCAGGTAATGCGTTTATTATTTGGCATCCAGACTGAAATATTTACACAGTCTCAAAACCGGCTGCATTGAGGTGTTGTTGTTTTTATGAAAACCAACACTGATCAGTGACGATCAATACACCTTTCCCACTCACAAACAGCGAGCCCTTGTTTGACGACGTGAGACCACCTTTCTTCGTCATGTTTGCACTCGGTGATTAAAATGTGATTAATTTGTTTTGCACACCGAACGAGCTGAGAAAAGAATGCAAATGACGGCGTCTGCAAACACCTTCACAGTTGGAAGACAAGCTATTGACGTGGCATCGATCACTCAGGCGCACGCCGCTAAAATGAATTAATACAATTAGACATTATTGATCCAGAAATTGATATTGGAGGAACATTCCATTTACCATCGTTGCGATGTTTGATTTTTGCCTGTCATCCGTGTTACGCTACTTTGTATTTTAGTGAGTACTTTACTTGAGATACTTCAGGAACCTTTTTTCTGATAATCCTCACATCCATTCAAGTAGCATTTTTAAAATGACTACTATAACTGTCGTTTCTTTCTCTGAGTGCTCTTTCCACCATTGACGAAAGGTGACGGCTTTATTTAACTTGCACAGTGAGAAAACGTTTCTTTTAATCACGGCTGTAATGAGAAGGCCGTCAAGTATCTCCTCTGGAAAAGGGAAAAAAAGCACGATAATCAAGGTGTATGCGCATATGCAGTACATTATGAAAGGGATTCTTCACCGGTGGAAACATGAATTTGTATTGAAAGTGGGTCATAGATGTAGTTGAAATGTGAAATAAATTTTGAATTTGGTGCCTTCTCAACCGAGAAAAGGGCAGACAGTGACTTTTTGGTGCATGTGGATTGGAAGACAACGACTCCCACAATGCACAGCTCCGCAGAGATCTCCCATCTCTGGGAGAAATGAAGGAATTATGCACAACCATTCCAAAATACTACCAGGTTTCTAACGATACAACGCTTAATGCAAATGGGTGAAGTATTCCTTTAAAGCAGTTATAATAGGTCAGTGTTGTGTTTACAGATTGTTTACATCGCCCTCAAGTGGCCAAAATCAGTTTAGGAAAAACTCTAATAACTGGAATTCTGATTAATTGATTTTAATGTCGGTCAATGATCATAAACATCCAGATGATGGGTCCAGATACATAATCTGTTTATGGGCTCATTGTCTTGTCTGGTCTGGACTCCTCCACTCTTCAGGTTCCTCCGGTCCCTGTCACGCTCCCTCCCCTTATACATGACTTTAGCGTGGATCTACTCGGTGGCCATGATCGTTAAGGGCATCGTCGCCGAGAAAGAGGCGAGGCTTAAGGAGACAGTGAGGATCATGGGCCTGAGAGGCTCCATCTATTGGTTGAGCTGGGCAGTGTCCAGTGTGCTGCCACTGGCCATCAGCGCCGTCCTCCTTTCCGTTATACTCAAGGTGATTTCAGTCTGATTTAACAATGATTCAAGGAGGACCCGACGCTACTTTTGGAGAGTTTTGTCTATCAAGTCTGAGTAGTGTTGAGCCTTTTGTTTGTTGTTGAACTGAATAAAAGGCTCACACAAGTTGTACTTGAGTTAATTTAGTCTGGGCAAATTTAGAGGAGTTCCAATAATGAACATTCATACGCCTACATGTAAGAGTCCTCTATAAGGTTTCTAATCAGAATGGCATTCATTACCATAGCGCTATTATCCCAACAGTGCAAGTGCCTCTTTAAATTAGGCTTGGAGAAGACAACAGTATTATAGTGTAATTTGGGACAATAGATGGATTAAAGTGTAGCTCACTAAAATTAGAGAAGGGTCCTCCTTCAAACAGGCAGAGTAAAAGAGTGACATGTTATGTAATAGAAGTCACCTGGAAAAATGTCCAGGTGTTTAAAAAGGCTCTATTTCTGGCATTCAGAGCATGAATATAGCAGCAAAGGAACGTTAGCTGCTAGCCACCGGCTCAGCTGTCACCATGTTGAGAGCTGTGTACAGCTTTATTAAGCATTTTGAACCACTCTTTTACTCTGCCAACAATCCCATATCTGAATCTCTTTCCTTGATAAATAATCTGCAAGATAATCTGTCAAAACTCAAAGGTTTTGGTCTTTTTTTGTTCATCAAATCCACATTTTTGTTTTCTCCTCTCTCCTGACACAGTACGGCAAAGTGCTGCAATACAGCGACCCCTCGGTAATCTTTGTCTTCCTGCTGGTGTTCTGCCTGGCCACCATCACTCAGTGCTTCTTCATTAGCGTCTTCTTCTCTAAGGCCAACTTAGCAGCGGCGTGCGGCGGCCTCATCTACTTTGTCCTCTACCTGCCGCACCTCCTCTGCTACGCCTGGAGGGATGTCATGGGTTTCCAGGCCAAGGTTGTTGTGGTAAGTCCGTCTTTATCTCTGACATGGTTTTTAATATCTTCCCCCTGCTGCAATTACACACGACGGCTGACTGTATTTTTGAGTTGTATGACTAGGTTGTGTTTTTGCCACGATAATCCCATCTTTTATTCCGAATCTTGGCCGTTAATTCTCTCCGGTTGTCGATATCTGAAAGAGATTCCTTTTCATCCTACCTGCCAAATTCTCCTGTAAAGGAAGTGAGGTGTGTATATCGGATTGTAATATTCACGCTGTCACTATGCATTTGTTCGGACATATTAGCAATCAGAAGAGTTTCTGCTATAACTGGACATAATCAAGTGACAGAACCATTTCCATAAAAGAAGAGTCGAGAGGAAGTAAGAGTTTTTTAGTCCTCTCCGCTAAGAGATAAAGATGAATCGTACACGATTGCTCAACTTTCAGTGTAGCCTTTCCGCCTGACCTTTATGGCGGCGTCGGCATCGTTTGTCCTCCGGCTGTCCTTTCTGCAGACACAGAATCTTGAATCTCCATTGCTGCGCGAGTGCATCATCCAATCATTTCAATCGGGTCATGTTCAACAGTGCAGTATCAGGCAAACAATCTCATGTTTCTTATTTATCGAGTCAGCGATATCTTACGTTTGCGCCTTTCATCTTAAACATTGCTTTTACCGGCGACCAGCGGAAATTACTTGTCTTCGAGTAAGTCCTGTTATTTAAAATTATGTCATTCCTTTACGTTTAAAAACTTCTCTGTGCATTCCCCTTTACGGACTGCATGCAGGTTATGTAGGCATTTTACATATAAAGCACTTCAAACCTTACTTAATCTCTACAGGAAGTGCCATTGCGAGGTCCTCCCCCGGCACTGAGATTTTTCTCCCCCTGCTCAAACGAGATGGATAGCCCTCTAGCCCTCTAATTAGCATGAGCAATGTTCCTCTGACCAAACCACTATCCAGTTCACACTTTGTCAGAGATGCGTGTGAGCTTTCTCTCCCTCCTAACTCGGATGAAAACTACATCGTGCCAGGGCATACAAATCCTATTTTCTCCCTTATTTTTGTACCCACAGTTTTTAATGAGGTAGAAACAAGAGGGTGCCCAGAGTTCTTTTCATGTTTTGGACAACCGGAAATATTTTCAATTAATCGTTCTGTCCTGGAAAAATCCTGAGAAAAAGGACTAATTCCTGCAAAATGATTTAGAACTTCTCAGGTTTTCCATTGCTGAGATCAATTACTTGATCTTTGTTTTGGCAGCTCATTATGCATATGGGTTTTGTTCCTCTTTTTTTGACATATTAATATACAGTTTGCTATATGTGTATACTACAGCATACAGGATACAGGAAATGAGGGTGGAGAGTGAAAATGACTTGCAATAAAGGTCCCCAGCTGAAATCAAAGCGGGTGCAGTATCATCCTTGATCATTCTGCTATTGCAATGTCCTGCAGCTTATTCTTTCAATGAGTTGGAATATTTCGTCCATAAATTATATAAAAAAGAAATTCCGCACAATTTTGGAAAGCTCAAATTGTTGGCCCAGCAGACCGAAACTCCTCCAAAATTAAAGCTGCTTCTCTATTTGACAAGCTGAAACAAGGGAATCGTTCATATTTCTCCTTGTAAACTGACTGAAATACAAAATCTTAGAATATCATCACGATTATTGCCCATCTTCATAGTCAGTAGACTGATAATTGATTGATGTATGGTTATTTCAACTCTTGCCTCCTTTTTGTTTTTGAATATCTAATTCAGGCTGAGAAACTTTTCAAGCAGACCAACTTCGTGTTCTGCCATGTTCATGTAAGACGACGAACTGATACGTTTTTAAAGGAAGCTTCTTCAGACGGATTTATTTGTTTCTGTCTTTCCCAGCCTTCCAGCTCTACTTTTAAAAACAGAAAACATCCTGGAACATAACTTTCGAAGACAGAGCTGGAACTCTGATCGCTCTTCCTCCTAACAATGCTCTTTGTCTGCAGCCGGCTGAATGGAAGCTGAATCCGCAGTGTTGATGCGTGTTCAATAGAGGGGGCTTGTTTTGTCCGCCTCCCAACTCAAACTCCTTTTTCTCAAAAGCCAAATAAGTGGCTCCTGTGGTTTTGTCAGCCGTTCACACCGAGGTCAAGCACGGGGGGCGAACTAGCCCCGCTGTCACCCTTCATCCACTGACTCACTGTTGATTGCAAGTGGAGGACGACACAGGAAGTTGGCGGCAGTGTTAGCAGCCAGGCTCGGTGTCACCGCAGGGCTTTCCACATCCTCTGCCTGGTAATGTGACGTTGGGTAGATGGCATCTATGATTGTTCCGTCTCTCTTCTGCAAATGCTGCTTCTGCCGGAGTGAAAACGCTGCGAGCAAATGAGGCGTGATGAAACAGCTGGCAGGCAACATGGCAACGCAGAGTGATAGGCCATGGTAGATGATGTCTCACGGGCAAAGCATCATTTGCAATTTCCCACTGTATGAAAGCTGCTACAAATCTTTAGTTTTCATTTCATCCTCCGTCCTCGCTCATGTCTAAAACGAAGTCCTGAGAGATGTTAGCGAAGGCAACGCGGCAATTAAACCGTCTTATGCCTGTGTGGATATTTTTCCCTTTGTCTGCCTCGATAATTTATTTATCAGTTGAGTTCATCTTTGGGTTGATGGATTAAGTCCTCACCTGGACAATTTAAGTTAATGTTTTTTGAAAGAATACACACATCTCCTTTCCATCTGAGGATTAGCAGATGGACACCATTCTCATGTCAGCTGTATCCAGCTGCTTAGCTTAGCTTAGCTTAGCATAACGACTGGAAACAGATGGTAACTAGCTCATGTGATATTTTGTTTTTTTAATCCACACAAAAAGTGTATAAATGAGGCGTCACACAGGGTTTGGTGATGGACCATTTATTTACTACCAGCTGCTCGGCATGCCGATACTCCAGGAGGTTGGAGGCATGCTAACCGTGGCTAACAGGCTACATATGTGTCGTTCAAACGTGTCGACCTTCTCACGTTTTGAACTTTGCACGTCTTTCCCTCCCCAGAGTTTGTTGTCATGCGTGGCCTTTGGCTACGGCTGTGAGAACTTCGCCAAGTACGAGGAGCAAGGCATCGGCATTCAGTGGCACAACATCCACAAGAGTCCGGAAGAGGGCGAACGCTACACCTTCATCCTCTCCATCGTCATGATGCTCTTTGATGCCGCGTTCTACTGGCTGCTCACCTGGTACATTGAGAATGTCTTCCCAGGTGATTATTTTTAAGCAGATTAATAAGAATGATGTATTTGTATGTGTCTTGCATGAGATCCGCTCCCCTAGCCCGACTTAACTTCACTCAGTAGTCGATGCAGCCATCCTACCGGGCTAGCCTTATTGCTTTTCTCATCGTAGTCTAATTAAATGGCAGGGTTTGTGCCGCGCTGTCAAGGGGAGAGAGACGTACACATTAAAGTAGCATATTGGCTTAAGCCAAGCCGTTACTATAATCACTCCTCCACACTTGATCCCAGGCCAATATGGAATCCCAAAGCCATGGTACTTCCCTTTTACTGCGTCTTACTGGTGTGGGACTGCCTCGGTGATGGCTGTCGACCCCGGCTTGCTGAAGGACTCCACTGTACACGACGGTAATATTAATTCTCACCTGTGGTGTATAACCTACAGTTATCTTTGAAACCCTATCAGTGTTTTTGACAACAGAAATTGAAGGATTAATAACATATTATGTCCTTGGATTTCTGTTACATGTGCTACCTTTTTGTTAACATTTGAATAATGCATCTACTAGATTGCATTTTTACCTGTTATTCTTCTCTTTTTATATGTGAATGTCTATGAATGCATGTCTTCCTAAAGAGTATCTGGAGATGCCGTCCCCCAATATGAAAGCAGGGGTCTCAGTCCGCAATCTTGTTAAAATCTACAAGACCGGAAAGAAGCTTGCGGTGGACGGGCTCAGTATGGACTTCTATGAGAATCAGATCACATCGTTTCTCGGCCACAACGGAGCTGGAAAAACAACCACGATGTGAGTTTCATTATCTGTTCCTCCCATGCTTTACCACTTGGCTCAATGATCATGTTTTTCCACAGGGTGCGACTAATCTAACTTCTATAGGACGTCGGGAGTGTCGCTACACGAATTCGGTGATCCCTACTTTCAAAGAATTACATCTGGGAGGACATTTATCACACAGAGTCAGCTGTTGTATTGATGGCGGAACTTATCTAATTGCTGTTTTAAAAAAGGAGAAAAAAAAAGGGTGGAAAAGGTTGGATGACAGGAAATAACTGAAAACCCAGTGGCCCCCAAAAAGAATGAGCGAGAGAGAGTGAGCAAGTGATGCAAGACTAAGGGCTGAAGGGAAGACAGCCGCTCTGAGCAACTGTAACGAAACATAACAGAGCACAATAACAGAGAGGACAGAGGAAGGACTCTGTCACACACCGGAGCTCTCTGTGGATGCATTTCCACAGCACGGCTTCTATCTATCTGTGAGACACTGTGTTGCAATTGAGTTTGTGCACAAAAACAAACAAACATGTTGTTTTTTTGGGGGGGGGATGTGAAAAAATCTGGTCACATCCGACGTATCACCCCCACTATCTTGTAACAAAACACTCTGTGTTGATTTTGTCGCTATTTCATGATGTTTTCTTTGGGCTAGTAAGTAATTAATACATAATTAATGACCTGAGACTGAATACAAGTTAATGGAGATGATTTAAATAACCACTGCTCCAAATCTTGCGACACAGGAGTGGTTCCAGTTTTTAGGTCTTTTTCCTACTTTTATGAACATTAAATGAGAACATGTTGAAGAGGTACGACAGCATAATCCGTGTATCATTCGTTCATTCGTTTTTCAAAATAAAACCCCAAATAAAAAAACGAAAAAACGACTCTTATTCTCAGTATTTGTTTCCAAAACCAAAATGAAAAAAAAACGACTCGTTTTTTCGATTTCCGATTTTGTGCTCACATGAAAAATGTAAAAAATTGGGTTATGTTATGTTATTATGTTCAACCTTTTGAGTTTCTTGGCTGTTCTATAATTAGAGATCTCTAAGCGTTATAATCAAGAGATTTGTTTCCTGTTTCCTGTCATTTTTTTACTCTTTTATAGGTCGATTCTGACAGGATTGTTCCCGCCGACATCAGGAACAGCTCTCATCAACGGCTATGACATCCACACCGATATGGACAGCATCCGAAAGTACTTGGGAATGTGCCCACAGCACAACGTCTTATTCGACGAGTGAGTGAACGTAAAACCGTCCATGTTCTCCACTGGTATAATCATGTTTTGCTCCTGGTGTATTTATAACAAAATGCAAGAAAGGGGGGGGGGGGGAACAGATTATTACAGTGTAATTTAATAACATGCATAACGATGGCTCAGTCTCGGCTTATGTTTCACATCAACACATCATTATCCCGCTCCCTTTTTTCTTCTCCCTAAAAACTGAAATGAACTTTGCTCACTCCGTCCACTAAATTCCTCTTAACGACATTATTACCAACCGTCATTCCGTTTTTCCGTTTCACCTTTGAGTCCCCTCTATTCCTCTCTCTCTCTCTCTCTCTCCACAAACTGATTACCTGCAACTCCAGACAAGTCCTACATCATAATTATGGCTAAGCACCTGCAAATTACTGTCATTAATATTAATCCCAGACAGTCAACGCATCTGTATTAAGTACGGGGTTAAAATATTCATGCAAACATAGAGAATAGACATTACGACATATTACGATTCCCACCTGCGAGGCCGTTATGGTGAAACTCCAAGCCTTTTTCTCGAGATTACGTCATTTCACAAAACTGCACTTTGAAGGGACTCAGATCATCTGGCAAGATGAATAAATGTGACTTGTTAGATGTCTCAAGCACTTACGTAGGAATAAGTGGCAGGTGAGGACTTCTTTCTTCACCCGTGCCGCCTCCAATGTCAATCATGTGTTTTTTTTTTTTTTATATTATTTTTCACCTTTTCCAGGCTGACGGTGGAGGAGCACATCTACTTCTACGCCCGGCTGAAAGGATTCAGCCGCAGCGAGGTGAAAATTGAGATGGACCAGATGATTAAGGATGTTGGTTTACCACATAAGCGGAAGGATCTGGCTAAGAACTTGTCAGGTGTGTGTTTGTGTGTGTGCGTGACATGTTTTGTGTGTAGATCAGTGTCTGAAATTATGCAGAGATGTAAATTTCATGTTTTTTTGACGCTTTCGTCGTGTTCTGTGCTTGGTGCATTCATTTCCCCCGGGGAGGAATATCATCCGTGGATTATCCTTTCTATTCAGATTTATGCTGCCTTGTTAAATGCACATGTGCATGCAGCTGTCTCGGCATACGCATGCACTGTACCTGTGTGTCACAGGTTGTAATTCATTGTCTGGGGGGCACGCGCCAGCCCTGCTTGATAAATTGTCCCCGGTCACGGATTGCTTGTGTGCAAAATCACTGAAATATGACTTTCAAGGTTGATGTATGCTGACATTTCCACTACATTAGCACTACATTAGATGCATTTTGAAGAGCCCGCTGTAAGAGTGGAGACCGGTCCAACCTGAGGAAGGTGCATCTCCTTCCCGCCCATCAATCATTTTACACCATCATGTAAAAGACAATAAACCTGGAGAGGTTGATCTTGACACTTTTATTCCATAAACAGTTCCCAATATTGTGTCCATTTTACACAGAGAACCAAATGTTGACAGATGGCTGTGTAGGATTTTTCTCAGATTACAGGCAGAATACTCAGGAGTACCCATTTTACGTCATTTTTACTTGAAATTGAAGACCAAATCTGTGATACTGTAGCTGATGGAGATTGTTCTGTGTTCTAGGTGGGATGCAGAGGAAGCTGTCGGTGGCCATAGCGTTCGTCGGCGGCTCTAAAGTCGTCATCTTGGATGAACCTACAGCAGGAGTGGACCCCTACGCCCGCAGGGGTATCTGGGAGCTGCTGCTCAAATACAAACAAGGTATTGAACTGTTGGTAAGAACCAAGACTCCACCAAAGGCTTCTTAAATCCTCCGTGTTTGTAGAATTGACTGGAATGCACTGTGCGCACGTTTGATCTGTTTCAAACCCCAAAAACTTCCCGAAAACTGAAGCTGAGCTCAGTGTAAACTTTTAACTTTAATGGCTCGGCTGTATCCAATATGAAAGCTGTTAAGGTAATGAACCGTCTAGTGTAGCCAGCAGAAGTTATTTTTTCTCCTTTTTTTTCGCCTTGCCCTCCCTGACACCCAACTGTGGGTGGAGAGAAATTATAATTTGTACTGGAACAGATTGAAATAGAAGTGAAGACAAGTGAATCCAAGAAGCTTTAATTGACATTGCTATTTAACAGAGTCCCTAATTGTCTGCTCCATCAGTCCGCTTGTCACTCTCCGGCCGTATATACTTTGTGGTTGCTCGCGGCTTTAAGCAGGACACGGACATTATGGTCACACATAACTCTCAACAGATGTCTAAATGTTTAATGTGCATTGAGTGACATTCCGCCCTCACTGTGTCATTAGCTTCTCTCTCTCTAATCAAGTCCTTTCACTCCAATTTGGAGGGGGAGATAACTCCGTTATAATGAGAACACCCACATTCGAACTGGTGGGATTGTGCCTCTCCAAGTCTTATTTGCACTACAGCCTTACTAAGGTTTGTCATTAAAGAAAAAAAGGCTACGGGCGGTCTGTTTGTCTGAAAAAAAAAAAAAACAGGAGGCTGAAATTGGATTTAATATCGTGGTTCTTCGTAGCTAATTAAACGTGCAGGTTTTCCACACAGGCTGGTCGGCTTGATTTGTCATAAGTGGATATTGCTTTGATTAAATTCACTCGGAGGCTTATTTGGTCCCCAAATTGCCGAAGGTACAAAGGAACATGGACATGTGCTAATAACTTAAGTTAAACCCTCACTGTAAACGTACGATTGAATAAGTATGCTTGATCCGTTTTGTAGTTAAAAGGGAGTGTTTATCATTTCTTAATAAGGTGGCATGCGGGCATTTTAATAATTCCTTTGCTTGAATTACTTTTGTCACGTGTCATTAAAACATAACCGTAGGAAGCAGCAATTTCAAGTAAAAGGAGAAAATTACAAGTCTTTAATTATGATTAATTACCGTACTAATTATGTTATAGAATGGGCCTTGATGATGATATTAATATCACGGATTTCATACTTTTAGCCTTGCATGTTTTTGCAGTGACAGCATCATTTCCTATCTTCTGATATATTGATTGATAACGTTACCAATTTAGAAGCCTCTGCTGGTGCGTTGAAAGGCCTAGTTCTTTTATAATTCCCTTACTTGGTACTTTTCTCCCACATAGAAAAGTCCAATGTTATTTTACAGCAGTGAACATCATATACACAAAACATATTGATATATATATTTTAAATTCCATAGATTTTTATTCCAGGATTTCTGAATTTTACATTTTTACAGCTTGTATTGGCAGCCATGTAGAATGCCAAAACATTAGCACCCTGAAGTTAAGTGAATAGGATTTAATTAGCACTTATACAGTTAAATATCATCAACTAGCTCCGCCAACATACCATGAGCAATATATTACAGCTCTAAATGTATGAGATCCCCTGGTGAATACTGACTATATACACCTGCATTTAGACGGATATTAAACCTGACACATGTGGGAAGCTGATTCGGTTTGTGAGCAACAAGGTGTGTAAAAACAAAAGTGTGTTTTTGAGCACTTAGACATAATATGGTTTGTAGCAATGCTAGTTTTTGGAGACTGATTGTAGTTGCATTTCAGAGTTTCTCTGATGTATGGGAAAAGTTGAAATACCATACATAATGGATTTTCCCCAGAAATACAAATTAATGGACTGAAGCCAATGTTGCAGTACAAATGGCATAAAAATGATTACAGACTTTTTTTTTTTTCTTTTCTTTTTGTTGTTCATGATCTTACTCAAGTCATTTTCACAACACGGGGAAAAAAAGCCATTCTGAAGATTTTTTGGGGTTAAAAATGCTAATGTGTGAAAGTCAAACGTCTTCAATAAAATACGCTGCAGAGAGTGGAGGGGGAAGACTGGAGCTGGCTATAAACATCATATAACATTTAACACAATACTCCACAAAACAGAAATATATTCTTTCAACTTGTGTTCAGCAAAAAGTTACATTTCCTTTGCAATAGCCACATGCAGCTGAATTTTTATTATTATATTTGGTTAGATTTCTTTTAACTCTTTTGAAATGTATTGACCAAAATTGACTGCAGGTTTTTAACCTGCCAGTTATGGCCTTCCCCACACATGTGTGACTTTTGGCTCCAGTTTCCTCCCAGTCTGCTACCCTTCAAAGCATAAGCAGCTATAGCTAACGGACGGATAGATGGATGATGCCACAAACAGCAAGTTAATACAGTTTTGCCTGCTAATTCATCTTACGCTGTTGTACATAATATCTGTTCAGGCTTACTCACCCACTGTGAAATCCATTTCTATCAACGTGATTTAGAGGGAAGGAAGCGAAATAACAGCAACCACATTTCCAGCCTCACTTTGCTGTATGTAGTGCGAGTGCGGCCAATTTACCTGAACACAGAACCCCATTTGATATATCACTTTGGGCTGTAATGCACCACAACACACGATAAATCAGAATACCTCGCGGGCCATCTGCAGTCCAAATACATTTATTTTACTCTCCAAACTCACAGATGATGCAGTGCGATTTGATTTTTTTTTTTTTTTTTTTTTTTTTTCACTTCGTAAAGCTCAACAAATCCCCAGAAAATCATCTGTGAGTTTGAGCGTCCCATACAAAATGAGCTGGTGCAGTCAAACCAGACATCAAGCAATATCCTCAGCCCACCCCCTTCACAAGCATAGCCTCCCCCCCCCCCTCCTCCCCCCACATATGTTAAATTGACTGGGTTGTGGGCATTCATTCAACTTGGGCATTATGCTGTGGTTTGTATTTTGAGGGATTCAGACTTGCTTGGCATAGCATAAGGAAGCAATACTTAACTGAGAAGGGATGGATTTAGCAGCTCAGCTGGTGGCGGGAGGAGGGGAGGGGGGGTGGCGGAGCAAAATGTCTCCATTGGACGAGTGTGTGTCCTGGGATAATGTGACCTGTGAGGACACAATTTGAACTGGCTCAGTGCAAAAAAAAAAAAAAAAAGCAGCAGAGCACCTGAACTCTTGCAGTAAACACCAAATTCAGTGGATGACGTGTGAAAACTCCATTCACTCAGAGAACATCTCATTGCCATGTTTGGAAAAAACCGACATGCTTTACATGGCACGCCTGTTATCTTCACGTGATGTGATCTGAACCTTGCTGGCTGTTACCATGCTAACAAGTACAGCAGCATTCTATTTACAACCAAAGGATTAGCCAATTAAACGTTTGAGAAAGGAACAGTTAAAGGAATACTTCACCCCCCAAAAATGCTGATTTTGTTAAATAAAGTACTCACCCCGGATTACCTTGAGCTCTCTCGTGTTCCTCCACAATGAACAAATAATCCCCAAATTGAAAAGAATCTTGATGAATTGAAGTACTTTATCAAACATCCATTGACAAACTCTCAAAACTGGTGCAGTGAAAGTCTCATTTTGTGCGGGATGCAGTGAGAAAAGACCTACACCGTTTTCATATAGCATTGAATTTCGTCAAGGATTTTCTGAGTTTTGGGATTCTTTGTTTGAAGAAAATCACCTGTCTTTATAATTTATTAGCTGTAAACAATGTCATTATCTTGGGCTAAAAACTGTCTTTTTCAAAGATACTGACTTCTCAGCTCCATCACTTCCTAATAAAAGATATTGGGTTAAATGTTTCCTGCTTTCAAGTTGACTGGATCAAAAGTTACGCAGTACTCTGTAATACCGCTTTCATTCCGACTGCAGAGACATGACCATGCTGTGACTTCATCACACATCAAGTCCCTATTTCCCCTCCTGATTTCTGGGGTATGTGATTATAAATAAGTGTTATCTGGTTCAGCGTGGTATTAAAGGATTAGAACACCTGTGAACAAACTTGCAATGCTTGCCGCATTTGTTTGTGCTCAGTTTGAAGCCTCTCCAAATCAAAGGACTCACGCCACAAACGAGGGAGTCGGAATAAAAAAAAAAAAAATGTAGCTTCATAGAAAACGCTGGGAAGTAGGCTGAGGGTGGCCTTTATCATCATTTTAATTTTGTCCCAGATTCACACCCACGCACTCGTCTGGAGTTTTGCTTTGTTGCCATGCGGATACGCATGGGTAAGAAACACAGTGGAATTGGCAATAAGGAGATAAGCAACTTCCAAGAAGAGACAGATTGTGATATTGGCTTATCGAGACGTCAGACACCGAGTCTCTCTCTCTCTCTCTCTCTCTCTCTCTCTCCGTCTCTTCCTCAGGTCGCACCATCATTCTCTCCACGCACCACATGGACGAGGCAGACATCTTGGGCGATCGCATCGCCATCATCTCCCACGGCAAGATGCGCTGCTGCGGCTCCTCGCTCTTCCTGAAGAAGTGCTTCGGCAGCGGCTACTACCTCACGCTGGTCCGCGACGGGACTGAAAAGATGGCGGCTCAGCGGAACGGCATCATACGCGGTCGGGCCAAAGAGGTACGAACAGGAACCGCATGTGGTGACTGGGAAAAAAAAAAGTATGTTCCTCAAAGTAATCACAAATATGGTGATTAGGGCCCCTGTAAAGACTGAAATAACTTGGAAGTTGATCATTCTCTTTGACTTCAAGTATCCTTAAAGGAATCTTGAGCTTCAAGCCCCTTTGTCACAACAGCAACCTCCTTTCTGGTCTAGTACTGAACATGGCTCCCTCCCTCCTTTCCACAGAGCTCTCTCTTTGTTTTGCCATCCTCCCCCCCCCCCCTATAATAATCCCTGTTTAGTCTCTCCCAGCATAAGAATTGGCAAATGCCTACGTGCTGGATGATACTAATTGTCACCGGGGAAAGGGGTGATTCTCGCTTTCGCTCGCCAACGGTGCCTCGCACACTTAGTTTTAATCAATAGAAGCAAATGAACAAGATGCACCAATGCCAGCAGGGCGAGAGCAATTACCATTAGTCTGCAGACTGAGTAATTTGTTTGAAATAAATACAGAAACAATATGGAAACACCTTCATGGGCAAGTTGGATCAGGACCACCTTTCCTGGATGATAACTTTGCAAGAAAACAGCCAGTTGGAGAAAGTTTGATCGCCCTTAATAACTGTCATAAAGTTCCTGCAGGGAGGTTTATTCCACCTGTGTTAGAATTCAAATATAATATATATATTGTCTTCACTGAATTTTCTCATGCATACAGTTTTGTTTCGAGCAATTAACTAGAAAGTTACAGATGGCATCCATTACTACATTAATGTCAGAAAGGAGTTGTCAAGGAGACACTGTTCATCATTCTAAGTGGTAAGCGTGATGAGACCTTTCTAATCCAATTGTGATTAACAGCAGGAAGACTGTCCTTCGAGGAGCCGCAGCCCGGATGATGGCATCGGCAGCCAGGGATGGAGCAACTCTGATACCTCAGGTACGAACTTTATCTGCCTTACTACCACTCGTGTTTGAGGATAAACACCTGTAAACCTACACTTTATCCAAATGTCACATGTTGCTCAACATTTCAACAGGTTGAGTTCATATTTGTGCACATATTTCACGTGAAACTGAGAGTGATATCATCTATTCAGCCCCCATATCAAACTGTAAAATGTGTAAGTTAACATACCAAACGGGGAGTTAGGTACTATATCTGTCAGCCTTCTTTTCCAAATGGGTAAACAGTAACCATAAAACTTCTCAAAAACAGCCTCGTCCACGTGTACCGAAGGGCCATTTGCTCATAGATTTCTTTTCTTTTTTCATCATTTCAATTCCAGACCAACACACCACAGCGGTAGTAAAGTAGCTGCTGCCTTTAGATATCGTGAAATGTTCTCACCCCTGGTAGAGTGCACTTTAATGTCCCAGTAAAATGGTAGGTACAAATGGGAAAGTGGGATTTATTTTTTCTCATGATAGACAAAGAGGAGAGCTTTTTGAGTGTCTAAAAACGAGGAGACAATATAGAAAATGATGATTCCCTGTAAATGAATAATGATCTTTTTTAAAAAAAAAAATATTTTCTAGCAGTGTTTTATATATTAAGATACTATGTCTTTTCTTTTGGTTGGCACACTATCTCAATTAATGTTATCTTAATCTAGCCAGCACTAAAAAGTCTGATACTTAAATATTTTGAGCACCAATATTGTGGCCTCGTCATTCTTGTCCTATCCCACATCCTAAAGGGTCAGACTGACAATGTAAAGCAGCTATAATCACTATTAAAATGACAATGTATCAAATGACGTGTAAAAAAAAAAAAGCTCATTGTTCATCCGTCCGTGCAAATGATCAATCTCATTTTCACACACCTGACTTTATTATTATTTATCATTCGGTCCTGAAAAAAGAAATGTAGTGACACAGTAGAAATGGAGCAGATACTTAACTTATAAACATTAAAAGCTGTTGATTTGATTTGTTGTGATCGTTTTCAGCCGTGATAAAGTGCACAAAAATAAAGATGCAAGTCATGATCGGAAGCAAAATCATCGGTACGCTCCAGTTTATGATGCACGGATAAAATCGATGCTTGTACCTTCAAAAATAATTCTACACATGATGGTTAAATATAAGATAGAAAACCCCATAAAAATAATCATATTTTCCACCGGTGACAGCACATTACTCTTTATTACCCGTACACACGCGTAAACGCACAGAAACGCACACACATTTTCACAAATAATTCAGTCTGATGTGTGGGGCAGATCCATTTACTTCTTCATAGAGCAGCAAGCAGTTGGTTGTTAAGCTGCAGTAATTATGTATGAGAGGCTCGGGATCAATAATGGATGCGATGCGTTCTGCAACACTGTCCTGATTGATTCTCACTAGGACCCGGCTTCAGGATGGATGAGGCAGGAGAATTATGTCCACTGATCTGTTTCAGTGTGTTTAAAGGTCATCACATCAGCCGCGATGATCTCTTTACCTCACACGGCGCTTATTTGTGATGTATTTTGTTTCTGATATAATTCTGTATCATACGACGGCGCATTAGGGCCACTGTAGGAAAAAAAAGAAAAAGAAACAGAGCAGACAGAGGGGGGAGATATTCTGAGAAAAAAGGCGCAAATTTGTGAATTTATAAAGTAGCAAATTTGCTACTTTTATTATAATGCGAACAACGCTATGCTAGCTAACTTCCCATGAATGTACGCATTTATTTTTCTAATTAATACATCACAACGTGTGACTACGCCTCGTTAAGGTTGTTAGGGTGACGGCTGTTGATGGTTATCGTTGGGCTTTCACTTGTTGTAGCAAATCTGCGACGTCGCAAATTTACGATTTTTTTTCTCCGATTATCGCCCGGAATATCGACTCCCGTTTTTTCTTTCTTTCTTTCTACAGTGGTCCTAATACGCCATCGTTGTATCAACATAGACATTTTAAAAGTTGCTGTTAGTTTGTGGATTCTTTTGCAGCCAATAGTTGCTCTTCAGTCCTCCAAACAACTGTTTGTTTGTTTTTTTAAAGTCATTTTTACGGCTATTCCTCCAGCAGATTTGACAGCTGTGGGTCAAATCGTGCGGCGCCACGTCCCCGAGGCGGTCTTCTTGGAGAGCATTGGTCAGGAGATCACCTACGTACTGCCTTACGGTGGTGCTAGAGATGGGACCTTTGCCCTGCTGTTCCAAGTGCTTGACCAGGCCATGGCTGACCTCGGCCTGACCAGCTACGGCATCTCTGACACCACGCTGGAGGAGGTACGCTAAGCGTGGGATTGATAGCTACAGATACGAGCGTGCACACATACAGGGAGGCTGCCGACAATGGCTCAGGAACATAAGAGTTCACACACTGACAGCGTTTTCTTCTTGTCCACCATCTATTCACCTTTAACCTGCCCTAACCCTGTCACCTGTCTGTTTGCCTTGTCTGCCAGTTAGTTGTCTTTTGGAATTGTTTTTTGTTTTCTATGTGTGTAAAGCGCCCTTGGGTTTCTTTAAGGTGCTATATAAATTAAAGTTATGATCGTTATTATTTTGTTATTGCTGCAGTTACACTTTAAAACCATACTTACTGTTTTCTGTCCCTCCTTCCCAAACTGTGTTTTGTCTCGTTCTGCTTCTCAGAATCTGTAAGTGAGCATCCAACATGTTGGTGGACATGTTTTCATATCCCTCCAGCAGTATTACACGGAATTTTATGGTTAAGCCAATAACTTAAAAAAACGCTATGAATTCTGGGATATTTTCCCCTCAGACTCAGTGCCAATTGCAAGTATTGTTGAAACCGGGTGGCAGCTAAATCAGGAGCCTCTCAGTTCAAGGACAATAAACTTTCAACGGAACTATCTTCATCATTGATGGATAATTGGATAGATAAGGTGCCAATTAATTAATACCTTGAAATTTTTATGAGTTTTTTGTTTCCTTTCAAAGTTGTTTCAGATTCAAATGAATGTGTAACACAGCATCACAAATTTAAGACAATTTGCAGAACTTATTTTCAAAGATTTCAAGCTAAAACATCCAGACTTACATCCAGCACATGTTTGTGATCTTCCTGGGATTGTGCAAGCACCCCGAGTGTTCCTACATGGAGAAAAGCATTAGCTTTATTAGTGCAGTGCCTGTTCACAACTGGGCTGAATGCTTGGGCCTGTGGTGTCTCTGATTGCAGCTTTCTCACGCAAACAACTTCACACAGAGCACTTTCTCGTGTCCTCAGCCGTGCACCTGCCATGACATCGTTATGTCACACACCCAAGCCTTAGCTACAGTGACTCAGGGGCAGAATTTAATGTGAGGAAAGTTAAGCAACTGCCTGGGGCCCCGCTATTAAAAGGTCCCCGAACAGCTATAGATTTATTATGGAGTTAAGATATGAAAAGTGTCTAGTCATGCTGATATCCGATCTCATTTTGCCCTGAAATAACTTGCAAAAGGCCCCCAAAGATACTTCAGAGGAAACCATTCTACTACATTACTTCCTCTCACTCTTCACTTGATATAAGAAATGTGTTTTACTATTTAAAGTAAAAAGTTTGAAAATAGTTTGGAGTTCCTTTCTGCGACCGCCAATATCAACGTTCCCATTTAGAGAAAGGGTGAAAAGTAATGTTTGCACGAGGCCATCAAATTAAATCTTTCTTGAAAAACATTTCTAAATAAGGCTATTAGCCGCTGGCATTGACATTTATAAGTACCAGGGTTATGAAGTACACAATGGATTTAATTAGTGTATGGAACGCTATTATATCCAGCATCCATGTGACATTAGCAGGCTTTGTTGGGCGTCCGGTAGCTAAAGGAAGTGCAGAATGTAAGTCGGGCCCGCTTGCTTGGCTGAGCCCTGAATCCTGCTGCACAGAGCCATCTGTACTTGTCCATTCAAAGTTTATTAATATTGAACGTTTCGCGTGTCCAAATTGAAAATTCAACACGGCACTCCCTCGGGTCCCCAGCCTAAACTCCCGCCAAGTGTGAAGTAGATCCGATGAGCAGTTCTCCAGACACACAAACAGATTCCTAGCTGTATAGATGGATGACATATTTCTGAAGAAAGCATCAGTAAAGTAGCATTTCAGTGTAAAAGTGTTACTATCCTTACATAATAATAATATAATAACATTCACCTTGGTTATTGCTGACTGTTTTATAATGGCAGTTATTAGATTTTTTTGACAAATACAATTCACAACATACAATTACATTCAGGACAAATTATACATTTTATAGACTTTACCAGAAGTTTGCAGATATTTGCAGAAGGTCACTTGGAAATGTTCTCAAATATGTGGATTTATTTTGACCTGATTTTAATAGATGATGTCATAGAGGGTGAGTGTCTGGTTAGGCTCTCCGTGGAACCCGGATCTTCTTCAAAGCAGGAACTTGACGGGAATAACTGGCATCTGCATCCCATCTGTTTACACCTGTTTAACGAGTTAATAAAACAAAACCATAATAATAGCACAGCAGGTAACGCTCATCCACTGCAGTAGCATGAGTTTGCCTGTTTTTTTGCGTGCTGATACGGTGACAGGAAACCGATCCGTCTCTCAGAAGATACAATATTAATACCTCATTTCTTCATTTCACAGATATTTCTTAAAGTGGCAGAAGATACTGGAGTGGATGCAGAAATACCAAGTAAGGTGTTGACATCCATAACACTGGTAAAAGATCTGGCAACAGCACTTAACCTTTTTATGTTCAAGCATATATATATTGCTACACACTGCATTGATAAAGAGGAACTTATTTTATATTGAAGCTTGACTGGCAAACTTTGTACTCGTTATTTCAAAGGGCAAAAGGGCATTTTCTCAGGTGCTTTTCTAACCCATGTACACTCACACCACATGTATACCTGCGAAGAATGATTGTGTTTTCCAACCAATTGTAATTACCCATTGATCGATAAATCTTCCATCCATCACAAAGCAAGTTTAATCTGAAAAAAAGAAAATAAAAATCTGATTTCCTCACGTTCCTCAAACACCGGGGTTGGTGTTATAACAGGGAACAATGCAGCGTCTTGCAGGGCAGGTAGCTTATTCTTATTGTTATTTATAACCGTAAATTGGGTCAGGCCAAAACAACATATCTTATTTGTATTCCCAAAGCAACAAAGGAGCTGTTGGTGAGAGACTGCAAAAGAGCCTCGCGCACATCCAAGCGGAACAGCATCGCCAGCGTCCACATGAAAACAGAGCAAGTCTCCGCAATGACTGGCAAGTCTCTCCCCATTTCTACATCCATTTTTTAACGAAGGAAAGTCAATTAAAGATTTGTGAATTTACTTCATGCAGAAAGTTAACTCAGGACTCCTATTTATGGCTGTTCTTTCAAATAGAAACTTAATAAAAGTATCTGTTTGAGGCTTGTTTCTTTCTGTTTGTCATGCAGACTTGAAGGAAAAGTTTACAAGTAAAGTAGAAGGTAGGTCCTTTTTTTCACCCAATATTTTATTATACCAGCAAATGTCTGTTTTTCCACGTGCTTTCCATTCTTCAATTATGAACTTAATTCAGTTTGGCTTTCAGTTTGACTGTTTCGCCTCAGTGGCCATTCTGAAAAGAGGGAATAAACAAGAACTCGGTCTAAGTCATTTCCGAAGCAGAATTTCCTTCCAATCCATACAGCATTATCTAACCTGTCTCTTCAGTTTTTCAATTTTGCCCTAATGAAAGAAATTCACATTCATACAACGACTTTCATCATGAAAATGGTTTTCAATCAGAATATGCTTTATTCTCATAATAACTACTGTGACAGTATAGTTTTTTTTTATAAGATACTCTTGGAGAATGGGAACCATACAATCAATGTGTCTATAAAGGGCTTGTTTGTCACCTTTTTCCCTCCTGAGTCACACTCAAATAACATTTCTAAATGCATCGTCTATGAAACAATGATTGCTGCACCGGGGAATGAGCTTGTGTAGCGTTGTATCCGAGCAGCCCATTAACTGTGCAGGAAAGCGAGCTTAGCAGTTATTTTACATACGCGGTAATGATAAATAATGTCCACACCAGACATGAAGAGGAACGCCGGCGTCAGAGGGAAGGGATCCACCGTCATCACGGGATGGGAGCTGATCGGGAGGCAGTTCCTGGCCCTCTTTATCAAGCGCTTCCACCACGCCCGAAGGAGCCGCAAGGGACTCATTGCCCAGGTAATGGCCCTCAGTCTGTCATATTGATGAATTGAAGGGTTACACAAGGAGGGTTGCGTGGGAGGATCGAGGTAGAATCGTACCAAATTACATGTTGGCTTTTCGAAATCAGTTAATGACAAATATGATCGAGTAAGCTCATTTAAAATGGGAAGGGGGGAAGTCGCGTTATCCGTCTTGATTTACTCGATAGGCGTGGGATTTAAGTTGCGGGAGAAGAAAATGGACACCGATGGTAGTGTATTTTAAAAGGAAAGAAAGTTTGAAAAGCTGCAAGGAAAATGATGCTGCACGTACGACGATCATCATCACCTCCAGAGGCGATGCTCGGGGGAGGCAGAAGATAGCGTGAGAATTCATCGTTTATTGCAGCTTTGGAGAAGACTTTACTCTTCAGTTTTGATAAATCACGTTATAAAAGCAGAAATGTGTCTCTACCTGGGACTGGAGTTGCTTAAGAAAGGTCCATTCATGAGGACCTTTGACACAAACTGCCAGGAAACGGTTAATCCATCTGTGTGCAAAGCGAGTAGATGGAAGGTGTTCTTGCCACACCTGATTGCTGTGATTGTCACCAGCAAGGCAAAGTGACACCCCTGATTTGTTTTTCTTTCATTTCACTCTTTGCTCATCATGTGTTTTGGTTAGCGTCGTATTAAATGTGATCGCATAACAATTACCCAGATGACAGACTGCTGTTAGCCTATTAAGTGCATGTCTATATCATTTTGTCCCTCGCGAACTTCATTTCAAAAGTCAAAACCAATAAGCGGGCGTTAATTGAAATGAGTCAAAAACCAATTTGGGAAAGTAACAGCACTTAAAGTGATTTTTGCCCCTGAAGTTGTAAAAAAAAAAAAGTGTGTTCTGACTTAATATCAGTTATGAAAGCTGCCGTGGTTCTGAAATGATCATAACTGGGGGAAAAAGCTCATGCCGCTCTTTGTGCTGCAAACTTGGTGTGGCGTCAAAGCCAAGGTATTATAGGCTACGATAAAAGTTAATGTGAATGAGGAGAGGAGAGGAGAGAACAATGCAATCATTAAATAGGAAATTACTGCTGTGTCACTCAAATGAATGCTGTGCATAATGAGAGCAACGGTAAACGGAGAACAACAACTTCAGACTGAGCTGACAAAAATAGAGAAATTGCGGACAATAATGGGATTTGGTAAAACCCAAACTTAAAGTATTGTGATTTCTCTTCTTTTGTTATTTTTTATTTTTTATTTTTTTGGATTGTTGAAATTGTGCCAAAAAAAAATAAAAATGGCATAAGACAATAACAAAAAGCAGTTACAATGATGTATGTAATTTAAGAAAGTGTGTGTGTGTGTGTGTGTGTGTGTGTGTGTGCGTGTGTGTGTGTGAGAGAGAACAAAGTTTCACCTTTGTGAGGTTCTTCTTGTAATTTGCTGCAGTACAGATGCCCATTAGTCACTGTCAATCCCGGACGTCCCTCTTTAGTGGGGACGCGGAGCAGGATGGAGGGATAAGTGTGTGAGGGTGCACCTCCTACCTCTGCCTCTTTATTCATGTGGTTGAAGGTTTTTTTTTTTTTTTTTTTTCTCATCATGTCAACGACTCCCATTGTCAGCAGATATGATTGTGTGGTGAGGTAATCTCCAGGAATACAAGCGGTTAGGGGGATATAAAAGAGATTATGGCATGTAACACAAAAGTGGTGATTTATGGGGACGGAAGTTGGGGACGGCCGAGCGTTGGCGACGTCGGAATCGGGAAGAGGCAGCGGTGGATGGGTTGAAGGGTTCTGGTGTTTGGAGCGCAGACTGAACCGACTACAATGGAAGCTGTCCAGCAGCAGCAGATGATTTACAGTGTGTGATTCAGAACAGTTGTGTTGTTTTGAATGGTTCATGAGGCGTTCATTTGTTGTGTAGAAGCTTCTGTATTCCCTTTGTTTACTGTTGTGGTCAACAATACGTTTACGAACAATTTGTTTTATCTGAACGGATACATTCACACGTCGGCGAGGACATCCTCGGCGACTTTTAGACTTTTATTCACGAATGAAATAGGAGGGACATCGATTTTTATTTGAGGAAACAAACTCAATCTAATGAGGCGTTTGACTTTGCGGGAAATAAAACACATCTTAATTGTGTTTTTGGCTGTTTGTACCCAGTTTGCATGTAATCCCGTCCTCCTTTGAAATCCCCACTGAACTTGAGGATGTGCTCCACTCGTGCATTGTTCACTGGAGTGCCTTGGCTTAGTGAGCATAATGACTTCTACCCATTTTTTTGCAGATCTCTCTCAATGGCAGAAGTACCAGCTGTCACCTACAATTACAGAGAGAGAGAGAGATAGAGGGAGAGAGAGCAACAGAATAGTTCTTTCTTTTGCCGTGTGCCATTAGGCTTTTCACTCTCATTGCTGCTTTTTTATCTTTCTTCCGAGCACATTTCCATGGCCGCGGCTCCACGCAGTACATTTTTTCGGCTTTTCAATTGTAGCATCCTGAATTGGCCTGGCAAATTGCATGCCCTGCAATTAATCAAGTGTACCCAACCCTCCCCCTTTTTGCTGCAGAGCCCAACCTACAAGTGATTAAACATTAAAGATAGCTTGCATTTTTTTTTTCTTCTTCCCCACTGACCTTTTTGTCAGCTCTCACAATGGAATGAAAAGAGAATTACACGACGGAGAAAAGAGGATTGCGTGAGAGGTGTTGGCGTCTGGTTTTGGAAGAAGAAAAAAAAAGCGCACGCACACAAAAGACAAGAGAATGTTGAGAAACTAATTTCATCCGAGTGGCCAGATGATAGTGGCGGTGTTTAATCAAACTCATAAAGCGTGCAGAAGAGGCCAAACAAGTCGGCGAGGAGCATATTCATGTGCACACATTATCACAGCATCAGTCATTTTGGAGCACATAATGACAGTGAGGGGGCTCGAGGGAAAGGGGGGGGGATTGATCTCGCATTGAATCGTGTGGCGTCGAGTTTCCAGCACACACACAAACATCTGTATCGCCATGTTTTCAGGACGCTTTTAATTCCGTCGCTCCCATGTGTGTCGCTGTGTTTTGTAATTACATAGGTCGTAAAGTGAACACAACCGTTCCCACATTTAAAGTGACATACATGCTGCTGTACTGTGCCGTGATTACATGAAGGTTTCAGGCAGAGAACTTCCCACATTCCTCAAGTTATCCATGTTAGTGGACTTTAAGGTGAAACTGTTTCAGCCAAACTTTGTTTGTCACATTCTATTCTTCTTTTTTTAATAATTGCCTCTTTTTTTTTAACACAACAGAGCATTCCCTGATGTTGGACCTGAAAAAACAAATGAATGAATAAATAAAATAGAATAAATGACAATAAGAAGTGCTAAATATATACATACTTAGTGATATACATGTAAATAAAAGTGATACAAATAGACAAACAACTTATAAAAGTTAAGTCACAAAAATAATAATTGGCTTTTTTTTTTAACACAACAGAACATTCCTTGATGTTGGACCTGAAAAAAAAATGAATAAATAAATACATTTTTTATATAATATAAATTACAATAAGAAGTGCTAAATATATGTACATACATACTTAGTTATATACATGTAAATAAAAGTGATACAAATAGACAAACAACCAATAAAAGTTAAGCCATAAAAATAATAATTGGCATGTTTTGGGTGTACAGAATTAGAATAAGCCTGTTTGGATATTTCATCGCTGAGGTTTCATGGAAATGTCTTGTGCATTTCATGCTTTCTGTAACATTTTAATTCACAGGAGTTCAAATGGAGCAGGATGAAAGTTTCCAGCAGGTATTGACTTTGTCACCATCCTCCTAGGTGGTCCTGCCTGCTGTGTTTGTGTGCCTCTCTCTCATCTTCTCGCTCATTGTTCCACCCTTCACCGAATACCCCAGTCTGGAGCTGCAGCCCTGGATGTATGATCTGCCTCAAACCACCTTTTTCAGGTAAACACAGTATATTGTTGAGCAGTATGAATTTTTGTTTTGTTTTTATGAGTCATGATGGAAATTCAACCCAATCCAGCACTTATTAATCTTCAACCCTTTAATCGTCCTCCTTCCTCCTGAATGATGTAATACTCCAAATGATGGAACCACCAGGAGGCAACGAGATTTTATTCCAGGATGCAATCCTCTAATAAATAACTGTTGTCGGATGCAGAGAGTGAAACTAATTTGAAGTCGTTATAGTAGCGCGAGGAAATGCACAAAAGGCTGTGAGAAACTGAAGCTGCGACGACAGAAATTCAAAGGAAAAAAGATGTCACAGTGCTGCTCTTGCCGTTTGATCGCCGAGGGGGTTTTTGCACTGCTAAGGTCATCAATCAGGACACTGTCCCCTCCTTGGTGGCAGCTCGCTCCTCTGTCATTGAGAAGACACATACTTGGTGACAAGGCACAGCCTTGGTGGACTTCAACATCCACTGAATAAAATCCTGAGTTATGGCAAAACATGCCGACGTGGGATATAAAACCCACACATGGACGTCTTTTTAAAAGTAATCTCACCTTATTAAGTAGAATGCTTCGTAATGAACACCTGTATATTTCTCCGCCGTCTTCTTTAATATTATTTTGTAGGTCTTATCTCTCGAGTGAGCTCGAGGTGCTGCAACGTGATTCATCCTCCTCTGTAACAATGCGAGTGCTGTAAAAAAAAGTTGAATTCTAATAGGCGTCACTCGTTACAGCATCTGTCCAAGCCATCAAACTAATCTTAACGCCGTATTCACGCTGCGTTCTTTTGACATGAAGCTGTCGCCGCTTATCCACCCTGCAGGTGTTTCATTTCCCCTGGCAGCACTTTGCAGAAATTCACTTTGAAGATGTCAAGACATGATAAACCGTAAATCGAAACTGGTTTATTTATGACAGCATTTTAGCATTTGGATGCTTTTTAGTTATTTATTTATTTATTTTTTGTTTGTTGACGTATTTATACATTTTTGTTTGCCTTTAACGTCGTGTTGAACGTTTTTTTAATGCTTCGCTTGGTTTGACAGCTGAACTGTTGAGTCATAATATGTCAAATAACAAATGTTTTACATGTAATTGATGCATTCGGTTGTATTCACACAGTTCCAGTCCACTACATTGACAGTCTGCTTGATGGCTGACTCACATTTGATATAATACACTCACACACCTATTAACATGCAGCTCACTGAGAACACTGGCATCGCTTTCTGTTGTAGTGATACACGATAAAGATACAAGATAAACTTTTCACTACTTTAATTGAGGAATGTCAGCTTTCTGTTGTAAAAAAAAGTACAATATTGTGCTTTTCCTCTGTAAGAAAACATTCCAAAGAGTCTCTGTCGCTCTCCATGGTGCTGAAACAGTCAGATTTGATGTTAGCCACTTCTACCACTATTCCTTTTTCCTCTATTACCAAGCTTGGTGCACATGGAGTAACCGCAACAGCAATATATCACCAAAATCCCCAAAAGGATCCCTAACAACTGACATCGATGACATATATCTGCAAAATTCCCGCTGGTTGTTTTCACTTGACTGACAAGACCGTTAAATTATGCTGTGATAATATATCTCGGTCTCCAGTCTCAGTCTTTATGTCTACACAATGCAGCATGTGACAAGTGGGAATACGACTCTGGCTCACGAGCAAGGGGTTTGTTCGTGGGATTTCAGAGTTCCCTTTGCCTGTTTTTGTCACACGGTCTCTCGTGACGCAGCTTGAACCGCACACTCGGTTTTCTCGGGGAATTCCTCGGAACGCTTCTCGTATGACGCATTAAGACTGGAGTGTTCTTAATTTTTCTGACATTCCCTCAGGCACATTAGTAAATATTGTCTTTTCTCTTAAGTGACTTTCAAACATCCAGCCTCGTGATGACGGCGTGATTAAAGGCTGTGTGCCTTTTAATCTCAACAGTTCATTCAGAGCAGCTTTGAAACACTGTATCCATCATGAATGCCAATATTCAGCGATTGGAGATGATGATTGATCTCAGGTGGAGCTCAATAGTATGTAATGTGGATGAGTAACCCTCTGCATTACTAGTGGTTGGTTAAATTTTTGTTTCAGAAATTGGAATGAGATACTTAAATATGCAAAGTAATATTTTTCCTGGTTTTTCCTGTAAAATGTACCCTTCATTTGACTTTCTCCTAATATTGTCTCAGTTCCTACTTCTGTGATGTTTGACTAGATGAACTATTCATTAGTTCCACTCTTTCTGTGTATATGCCCAAGTCTTCATTTTGGAACTGTCCAATAGTTTTATTACCTCAAATAACGTGGTAACCCAGCCATTGTTAATTGTAAAACAGATGGCTGCACATAATCCATTTTTACAATCGGGCCACTTCGATTCGCGCTCGCTGCCGGCCAAGCAAATGACCGCGTGACCTTCACGGAGACGCCTCTAAATGAGACAATGAACATTGTATTAATCCAAATGGTTTGGCTGGTCTGTGGCCACCGCTGGCCGAGAGCCATCGCGATGGTCTTTATGAAACACTGTGCTTTAACTCCCCCGGTACCTTTAAGATAAAGGGCAGAGTGTGTGTGGTTAGTAATGAGAATGAAATTGGAATGGGAAGATTGTTTAACTGAGACTCAGGGCGTAGATATGCACAGGACTCTGGGATGATAATGAAAGGCTGTGAAGAGCCTATACTGTACACAGAATGTTGAACAGGCTGATATCGGGACGTGTCTGCGCACACAGAGCTGGACTCAAACTATAGAGAGAAAAGTCTGCATCACTGGACAGTCGATGGAGTTTTGGGAAATTTTGACTTTTGGCCCAAAAAAAGAAGTGTTCTCTCACTTTTGATTAAGAAAGCCTCTGTTGGATGCTGCTACTTAAAATGCACTACGATGGATTCCCCGTTGGACGTGTCTCATTTCCTAGATATGTTCAAGATTAATGATCGTCTAAACTCCTGTGCTCTGCAAACGTAGAGGGCCGTTTAGATGACTTGTACAATCTTAATAAATAGTGACGGGAGGCAGATTACAAAACGTGCAGATTTGGGATTTCAGAAAGATGAGGAAAAAGCTCAACTAATGGTGACAATGCATTTTTTTTTTAATCACAAACATGACAAACAATTTCAGATATTCCTGTTTAGACTTACACTTTAGTGAAATGATTCTTCAGGCTCGATATTTAAGGGGCCTGTAAGCTCAAATCCCACTTTCTGGAGGAGTCAACATGCGTCACCTTTCTGTAAACTCAACTCGTATTGACTGTTGGCATTCGGCTGTCTTTGAGGTGAATCTGTGCTCTCACAGCACCTTAAAGATGTTACAGATATCAAGCATTTTGATTTAATCGAGGATGCACAGGTCATTCTGTGAATGGATTCACCTGTAGAAGACTCCAGGTCCGGAGTATGATGGAGCTTAGTTATCACTGGTCATGATTACTATTTCCATTTTGAATATTTAGACGGATATTTCCAGTTTAAACCAGGCGAGAGTTTGTTCTCCTTTAATAAGCCAAACACTGGTGTCTCTTCCCATTGTAGCCTGTAAATGTTCTATTACAGTTAAAGCACGGCTCCACCAAAAGGGGCTTTTTGTGTGTCCGAACCCTTAATGATCCATTTTGGTTTGCTTTATCGACAGTGTGACAGATTGGCTGGCTTTAACTGTCCCGGGGCCGGCCGTCAGAGATGGAATGAATACCTTATTGCACACTTAGACCGTGTGAATGTACATTTGTATTGATCGTGCTCCCCAATATCCACAGCAATGATGGGCCGGATAACGTGGAGGTGTCGAAGGTGGCGGAAGCCTTGGTGAACGCGCCTGGCTTTGGGACTCGCTGCATGACTGGAGACCCGATACCGTGAGTGTTAAACGCCAAAAAGGAGCCAAAAGGAATGTGAAAAGGAATTTCAAAGAATCCATTTGATCAATTAATAATTAGCTTTTCACACGCTCTCCAGATCATCCTGATCAGAACAAAGGCAAACCTTTTCCTATTATGAATTGTAATGAGAGTATTAGCGTGGAGGGCGTATCGTTTACACGAACGTCAGCATCTTACTCAGCTGAAGTTCTTCAAACACCATCACCATCTTTAAACTCAGCAGTCTTTTAAAGAGTGTAGTGACTCATGTAACAAGTATGGCATGCAATAATATTTTCTTGTCTCGTTCCTCTTAGGAAGTTACCATGTTCTTCAAGCGGCTCTGATTGGTTCACTCCATCCGTGGATCAGTCGGTCGCCGACGTCTTCCTCAACGGGAACTGGAGCATGTCGGACCCCTCTCCCGACTGCTGGTGCAGCACGCCTCAAAGGACCATCATGTTGCCTGACTGTCCACCTGGTGCAGGAGGGCTCCCTCCCCCTCAGGTGAGTCTCTTACACCGGAGCTTCCGCCATGCGATGAGAGGATGGCGTGGCACTTGGAGCTCCCGGGTCACTTTAAGGTGGTAGATTCGATGCCCTGCAGTGGACCAGGCCTGCTTCCACTCTGCACGGAGGCGTACGCTGCAGCGAGGCGGCGGAGTGGTCGGAGTGTAGAAAAAAATAAATCAATGACACAACGGTACAATAAAAAATGTTTATCATGGAAGAGCTTTTGCGCTCGCGGACTGAAAATCCCAGTCAGCATCATTTTGATGTGAAAATGTAAAGGTACTTACTAACAAGGGATTTGCGTCGCATTGCAAAATGTAAATCAGCCTTTTGTGCTGTCTCCCTTCTCTGCGCTTGTGTGCATGCATGAAACTAGGGCCAGAATTGATTCCACTGAAAGTACACCGACCATTGCCAGTGATGCAGCTGGTTCCCCCTTGCGAGCTGACAAATCTGCTCAAATATCTCCACTGTTTTACTCTTTACGTGCCGACCTTTCGCCTATAGCGTCTTTTAGGACGGTATAGACTTTACCGAGGACCTCGCCTCTTCTGCTCACAAGGTTCGTTGGCCTCATCCTCCAGAAGTCGATTCCAATTCTTTATAGGCCATTACTTGAACAATATATATTTGGCCAAATGCAGCTGGGGCGATGTTGCACGGTCCCAGCCAAAGGGACTTGATCCAGGCCTGTAGATCGATGGGCAAGTTAGTGACCCCCGCGTTCCCGCTTACCAGCCGCCACCTGCTGACTGAACCAATCATGGTACAGAGAGAAAGAAGCTCATTTGGAGCTAAACGGTTTGCACTGCTGTCCCCCCACCACCACCACCACCACCACCAATGATAATGAGAAATCCAAGCTTGAAATAGAAGCTTGCCACCTCAACTCCAATGTCATCTTATTAGAGATGGCTTTGACGGTTTACTCAGACCTGTACCTGCATTTTAAGAATGTTTTTGTGGTAGTTTACCACGGAGGGAGGGAGCGAAGGAGTCTGGGAGTTCTGGTTCTGGCTTAGTATACTCATTAAGTTTAATATTATCCTAAGAGAGCAGACAGCCTTATCAACGCTCCCCACTCACACTTAACCTACTAATAATGCTGTCTGCTTTAAACATCTGCTCCGTCATTTCACATCCAACGTCATAATGGTCTGGTTAAACCTGATTTACAGCCTTTATTGCACAACGGCATTTCTTACATAAGTGGTTATATATAGGTTGTCTGTTAGGTTTTCACTCGCTTGAGCTTCAGTTACATTAGAAACTACAGTTTTACTTCAAATACACACATGCACTTCACTGGAAAGCAGGGGGAATGTTTCAGTGTAAGATGGATAACATGTTTCTAATAGCATTAATGAAAATCTATTATAATATGTTATACTTGACCTTTAATTCTTTAACTCAACATTCAAATGAAAATATGGAGGACAGGACATGGACAGTTTGAAACAGCAGGGCTCTTCCGCCACTCCTTTATTTCCCTTCCATCCCCCGGAAACCTCCCCTATACAATATCCCACACTATGTAATGTGCCACTTCACACTCTCCACAGATCTGTAACGGCTCGTTGGGCTCGCAGGACTCTCGCTGTGTGCTCCTCCCTGTGACAAGGCCATGCAGGGCCACTTTATAGGAGCAACTGTCCAGGTGTCGTGTTATGGGATGATTGTTGAGACAGTCAAACAAGAGAGGTGCCCTTTGTGTAACCTTTTCTTTCCCCTGACGTCCGGTCCTAGATCATGACGGCACTTTTAAGGAGTCTCGACGAACCCTGTTTGTCGAGGTGCTGCTTGTATCTTTGCATCATTCAGATGCCATGTTTTTCCTTTTTCTTAACCCTTTTTATTATACCCCTTTATTTTTGCCCTCTTCCTCCTCCTCCACCTGCTTCTTCCATTCAAAACAACGTCACTCATTCTTTCATTTAGCTGCTTCTCAGCCTGAATTCTGTTGCTCTATGAATTTCTACTGCTTTACCGTGTGATTTTATATGTAGCTGACACTTTTAGTACACTTAGCCTCGATAAAAATAAGACCGTTTACATCTCGTTACATTCACTTGCATCATTTCTCCTTTATTTTATTTACAACATCCAAAACCACATCCTGTAAAAAGGAAATTAAATGGACTGCATGGAAACAACCTTGAGGACATTGAGTTATTATCATGCAACAAGATTATTGCCAGTCATCTCCCACTGTGCGCTAAAGGAACTTTACATTTTTGAATGAGTCGCCGCCGCTAGAGGAGAAGAACAGCCGAAGACGAGCGAGGAGAGCAAAGCATTTGTATGCAAAACCACGGGCTCTTAATAGTCACGTTTCTCTGTTTATCGCTTTCTTTTTGCATAATGAAACACTCCATTTATTTGGCAGGGGTCAGTCTTTGTGCCACAGCATTTTTTATTTCATCATCTAAAATCTTGAAAGATTTACACCACTGGAGGAAGTGTGTTAGTTCTGTAGACACAAACAGTGATACGGGGCGGTTATGAGGAAAAATGGTTGCTCTTCATGCTTCTTTTTCAACGTTGGTGAAAGGAGTGAGACCCCAGCGTATACGTTACTGTATACCATAACCATCCACGCGTCTCCAACCCTTTTTTTTTTTCTTTTTTTCCCCTCCCTGTTAACTGCAATCCACCAGTGGGCCGTAACCCACAGTTTACTGTTTGAAATGCAGTGTAGTGCATAAAGGTCAAGGGATGGAAACGCATATATAGTTACATATCGTAGCTATGCTCAGATATACCATAAAAAGTCTGCAGAGAATATAATTAAATAAACATTGCGACAGATATTAATTTGATTGCGATACGCTGCTAAACAAACATACACGGGGAGTGTATGTAACGTGTGTGGGAACATGTCTACTTCCTGTTATTGCTGCTCACCGGCAGACAGGTCCCTCCCTCACATGGGGGGGTCCATGAATGAATGCATGTCCAAGGCAGAGACCACCCACAGAAGCTGAGCATGTGAGGATGTATTCCCTTTGACCTGAAAGCTTCCCCTGCTGAATTAATCATGACAAAGTGTACCAGCTTCACTCTTATATTTCTTTATTTTATATATATATATTTTTTTATCTTTCATCCTGCCCATCCTCCGACTATGCCCTTGAGAAACTACAGAAAAGACGAGAGGGGAAAAACACAGACGCATCGCCACAGGAGGGAGTGTGGAATCATTGTTTCCATGGAAATGGCGGGCAACAGTAAGCCCATTATCAATTCCGCGGTATTGACTCTCGTTCATTGGTGATATTTAACCTTCAGAGATGAATAGGCCGCCGTGCGTGCAGGGGAATTGATAAAGCCGCCACGTATCGCCAAATTTGCGATTGATGTATGTATCATTTGGAGACTGGCCTAACTAAAGCTTGCTTGCGAAGGACTCTCCTCGGCCTCATGCATCAGGGTATTGAAGTTGGGCGTTGGCTGACCATGTGTGTGTGTGTGTAGAAGATATGGGAGAGATACCATTATCTTCTTTTTGTTGATTTGAGGGGTAAAAAACTGCCTTAAGTAAACAAGTCTTTTCAGTAAGAGTATTTGTTGTGAGGGTTGTATAATACAACATAATCACAACGCTGTGTTTATGCACTTCTGTGCAGCCTATTCATTTAGAAGATACAATCCGCAGGGCTGACATATTCATAGTTTATATTATCATTTATTCATGGAAGCTATATGAAATATGTAAACTTTTACATCTTTCTTTTGCTGCAAATCCAACTAACCGCGGATCGTTTCCAAACCCCCGGCAAACCAATACTCAACCCGGCGAACGCGACAAGTTGACACATTCCTTTCCCTGCCGATTTGTCACTTCCACTTTCCCCGACACCTCGCCGATCCGTTTCAGTGTAGCTCTCCCTGTCCGGGGCGAGAGAGATGCTCCAACGCGAGCAGAAAGGTCAGTGAATTGTTAGGTGAGGCAACCGGCGGATGAGACTTTCTTTGCTGTCGCGGCTAAACGGAACAGAAGGAGTCCAGATGAGAATCTGTCAGCGGGCGTTGGACGCGTGCAACTCCATCTCCCGTGATCTGGAAGGGAAGAGCCGGAGCAGCTTTTGGTGTTTCTCACCCGGCGAGTGCTGTGATTTAATGGTAACATTCGGCTCCGTTTGTTGTGATCTGATCGGCGTGGACATAACGACACAACACAGTGAAACGTGCTCAAGTCCCCGAAAACACACACACAATTACACAATGGGCCACCTGTCACAGAGCGAGTTAGGCGGTAGTGATGGCTTCACACTTACAGAAATGTGTTGCTCTGCATGAACCACCCCCTCCCCCACCCAATTAACCTGATTACCACGTGTAAAACTTTTATAGAAAGTAATAGAAACGTGTAACTAATTATAGAAGATTCTGCTTTTGGTGCACGCTAGATAAAATGTGAATTTTTACCTTGGAGGTGCAGCACGATAACAAGAACACAGTCTGTTATCCAAGCGCTCTGAAGCCGTCTCCTGGTAATGAGCAGGAGATGCAGGCCCAGGTATTGCACAATGTTCCCATTTCAGTCTTTTTGATGGGGGGGGGGGGGGGGGGGGGGAGACGTGGACCGCGGCCAAAATAATTAGACCCGCGCTGCCTGCATGCCCGTCTATAAACTCACTGTACACAGACGGTTTTATTTGAGTTTTCCCTTTGTTTCTGAGTTCCTGGGGCTTCTTTTTTGAAAGAGGAGCATGTTTGTTCAGAGATAAGCCAAGGTGGATGTGCCGTTCCGTCCTCCTCATCTCTGATTCATAAACCAGATGGGTCCTCGCCTCCCTCTGCTTCCTCCTTCCGTCTCTTCTTCGCCTTGCCATTCCAGTTCTCCTCCCGCTTTTTTTTTCCTTCTTTCTCTTCGCTATGCTCTCTGTTCCAATGTTAAGCTTACGTCTCAATCCTCCATCCACTCCTACTCTGCTTTCTTATTTATCCAATTTGTTTTTTAATCTGGCTTTCTAATCTCTCTTTATTCTTCCCCTCCTCCTGGTTTTACCTGAGCGTATCCTCATCTCCCCTTAGTGCTACTTCTATAATGCCATGTGACCCAACCAGAGAGATTTGGATGCAAATAACAAACGCTACACTATGTAGTGTGAAACAAAGGTCACAAACAACACACCGGGTGCAACCAACGCTTGCACATCATGGTGTTTGTGCAGGACGGATGATATCCAGTGTAACGACTAGAATGGGTTGCAGTCGGGGGGGTCTCAATTACACTTTTATCAAGGATCATTCGGCTAATTAGAATAGTGTTACCTCTCTAAACACGCAGGGCTAAAGCAGCTTGGTGTCGGCGGCAGCGTGTACCATGAAGTATCGCTCTACGCATCGTGGAGTGCGTTCGGGGTGGTGTGTCGCACGCTCCCTTAATTGGATGTTTGAATGTGCCCACAGAAGGGCATCTAATTAGGCCTCTTTGACATTAGACACAGCTTTTGCAGCTTTGGTTGGTTGGGGGGGGTCTAGTTTTCAGCCACGCTACGCTTAATTGACTATTATGACGAGTGTTGCGAGAATGCGTTCTACTGTGCCGCGTTATCACCTGCTCTTAAGTTTTGTTGATTTGCCTTCCACCTGATGCGTTTCCATGGATGACTGAGCAGCCGGGCCTGCAAGAGTCTGCCTGCGGTCAGCCTTTGGGCTCACGATGCTACCACACACAGCTAAGTGTATGCAAAAAAGTTTCCCAAAAGAAAAAGTTTGACACCTCTTTTGCATTAAGGTCGTATCTTCTCAAACATTAACTTCAGTTTAGTTTGCAGTTTTAACAGTAAGTGGAAATCTTTCTGCATCTTAACCTCAAAGCTGCTCTAAGCAGTTTTTTTTTTTTTTTTAGTGTGTTAACATTGGATGATGTTATGTGAAAAGCTTCACACTGCGGAACATTTTGGCACCTTCAGGTCATTGTCACTGCAGCTGAAACATTCTGATTAACTCTCACAGCTTTCACAAGCCTAGTTTTTCAGCGGCACAAGGAGGAAAGTTCCAAAATATGGCTTAAAGTCGAGTGAATACTCAAGTTGTATTCATTAAGTCGGCAGAAACGTGGCTCGAGGTCACGATAACCAAAATGAGAAATTGTGGTTATTTATTGTATGACGTCTAATATTTCAATTCCTTTTTCACCCTTTTAACAGAGGGTCCAGAACACAACAGAGACATTGTTGGATCTAACTGGACGGAACATGACGGACTTCTTGGTGAAGACCTTTGAAGGCTCGGGGAAAACAAGGTAAACCGTGTCGGTGTGAGCGTTGTGATTATGCACGTTTGTCTAGGTTTGATGCCTCCGCACCAGAAAGAGCGATCGCCAGAGGATTTCTGTTTTCTGGTTCTCTAACCGTCAGTATGGATGTCTCAGGAACACCTTTCTTCAAATTTGGCACAAATGAATGATTTGAATTTGGTGGTCAGACGTGAAGGTCACTGTGACCTCACGAAACACATTTTTAGCCATAACTCAAAAATGAAAATGCTAATTATAACAATTAGACAAAAAATAAAGCAATGTGAGTGATGCGAAAAATATATTTCAACTAAAGACTTCCCTCATTTTCCTCCTCAGGCACTTTGCTTTCATGGGATTCTTTGTGTGTGTGTTTGTTGTGTGTGCAGCTATACAGAGTGACTGTAACAAATCCCTGTGTGTGTGTCTACATGATATCACTCACATGCTCTTAACTCCTCTTGAACCTCCCTGTCTTTCCGGGTGTATCGGCCACTCCAGGTATGGAGGCATCTCCGTCGGAGCGGTCAACTCCCAAGTCCGTCTGACTGAGGCAGAAATCGAAGCTTCGTTCAGGGATCTAAAAGACCTATTTAGTTCATTTCAGGTATGTGATGAATACCATTAGTCGAACCTGTTGATACCATAGAATTGTATGCTCATTGTTCTTTTAAAGTGCGGTCAGATGCGTCCTTTGAATGAATTTCCCCAAAACAAATCCATATGAACAAATATTGTTCTAAATCGAGGTAATCCCACGTTTTCATGTTCTAGTTGAGACCTTTAGTGTGTCAGCCGTGCCGGCAGCATCTTGGGATGACAGTGTCGTAAAAGTCGTAGCTGTTTCTCCAAAGCTAAATGTTTCCACTCGTTTTGTGCCTCGAGAAGTGGTTCAGAAACCATTTTCTTCCGTCAAGGCTGCAGTTTCTTCCACTTCCTTTCTGAGCGAGCCGCTCCCTAACTGGAGCGTGGCGTTCTTTGTTGGGGGTTAGCTTTGTATCTCGGGTACAGGTGATGTTGTTCAGAGGGGAATTATGGACACATTATTGAACGATTGAGGAAGCTGAATGGAGGCAAAGAAGAGACGAGGGCAAGATTCTTCAAATTCATTCGGTTGAGTGTCCATGGCAACAGGCTATAAATGTGTCCATTGCTTGGAATGAATAGAGGAATGGGTTTTCACTGCACATTCACACACAACCCTGCAAACCGTTTTTACTCTCATATTTATTTAACTTTATCTACTTTCACAACCTTGATTCATCGATATCTTGAACTCCATATATTCACGTGTCCCTTCCTGTATCTCTCTCTATCTATTGCACACAGTCTCTCATTAACATTTCACATTTTTTGGGACTCTCAAACTACTTTCAGATCAGCACATTGCCTCGCCCTCAGGCATCTCATCCCCACCCAGGCTCTCTTCTCTGTCTCCTGGATCACGACGCTAATGTGACTTTAATTCGCACGGCAGCGATGATGTAACCCTAATGGCCGGGCATTAGCCCTCCCAGCTCTGCGTTGCCTGTTATTAAAGTGCGACGCTGTCCTTGGGAAATGTCTGTCCCTCTCTTGCTCGGCAGGCGTTGTGATTGCGACGAGAGACGGCGGCGGGGAAGCAACGTGTTTTTTCCACCTGCGCGGGCTGGGAAGTGGACTCTGAAATGACTGTTTAATTGCATTGTCTGTGTCTAGCAGGTAAAAATTGGGTTCGGTGTTGCAAGGGCTGATGGGAATTGTGAGAACAACTAAGCCTATACGCTGGTCAGTGTATAATTAAGCCGGGAAAATGACCTCAAATTGTGTTACGTTGATGATGGTAGCTTTGTAAAACAAAAGTTTCTTAATCATTTATATTATTCACAGAAAAAAAGCCCCATAGTTAACAAATTGTGAACTCCTTCCTACACACCTACATACACAGACATATATTACCACACTGTCGCACAGACCATATGACCAGTCTGTCACACAGAGCACTTGACCACTGAACTGTGCAGGCCACTTTGGAATACAAGCCAAGAAAGTCACCGCACACTCGAGTGGCTTTATTGCTGTGTCGTTAGCGGTGGCACAGGCGGGTTCCGCTGGCCAAACCAGCCTTGTCATTGTCCTTGAGCGGGGAGGAGTTTGTCAAGGATTAGACCCAGACAGCTGCTGGCCCACTTCTCATCTCGGTTCAGCCGCCGCTAATCCCTCAGTAAGGCCGCCTAATGGCGCTGCCTGTTGCAGCTTGGCACAATGCAAATCGGAGTGAAGTAAAAAAACAAAAAAAAACACAAAATGCAGTTAAAAAATCCCTTCCTGCTTTTCCTCGAGGAAACATAACGGACACGAGTAGGAGACTTGTTCTTCGCCCAGTGTATGAATAGGTAATGTCTTGGAGCAGAGTGTATGCTATTTAACACAAATACCCCCCTCAGCATAGATTGGGGGGCTTTTTTTCTATTCTGTTTATGTTTCCTCCTTGGATGGAAGAGGATGAAGAGTTAATGCTGCCTTACTGGAATGATGTGTAAACACTTTGACATGCCAACGGAGCAGAATGGATATATGCCAGGGCCAAAGCAAAGAAAAAGATCTGACTACATTGTTGAAATGTTTCCAAATATCTGTGTGGTGTCGGAAAAAGTGAGCACAGAGGTGGTATGATCTTCTCAGTGCCTTGTCCTTAGCTAACTGTCTTGGGGGCTTGAGATATCTCTTTTTTTTTTTCCCGCCCCTGTCCTATCTCTCAGAGCTGACAAGCACTTGCAGCTGAGCACACTCCCGCATTCGAGGGATGTCTTTCTTGATTTCTCTCCTCTCATTCGGTCCACCCCCCCACCTCTCTCCCCAGATGTCACCTGCACTTTTCCTCCAACGACCTCTCCTCACTCCATGGCACAACCCCCCCCTCCCTCACCAACAGGAGGTCCATTTGCATTTATATCACACATCTCATGTTCTCAGTGCTCTTGTGGTCGGGCCAGCATGGTATCAACATGACACTTTGGAAATCGCACTTCACATGGAACCTGGAGTCCCATTTGAATGCAACCTTTTCTAGTCCGCCCTTTTCACCCCTTCGCTCCCTAGCATTTGGATGTGAACACTTGAGAAACTAGCCAGTCATGCTACTTAAATATGATTGGTACGTTAGGTAGCAAGGCAATTCCTGTTGCTTGGGAATCTGTGTTTTATGTTTTCTCCTCTCATGACTTTAATTATTTCGCCCTATTTCATAAAACAGAAATGCCAAGAGAGGAAGCAGCCAAAATAAACGGGGGGACACATTTCTCCCAAGGCTGTGGAAAATAGGTGTCTCAGCTCACCCAAGTGCTCCCCGCAAGTCTTAATTCTTGTCTCCCTCTGCCGCATGCTTTGCATTTCAAAGCGCAATAGTGTTTTTTTTTTTTTCAAGTGCATCCAATTAAGTCTCCAACTTTTGTTGCCTTGTTTTCCTCATCTTCATTAGGATAACGTGACTGATCAGATCTTCCAGAATGCCGAAACGCTGCTCAAGAAGCTGGGAACCAAGGACAACGTTAAGGTATTATTTTAATAGCCGTGCACCCGTTTTGCTCTCTCGTTTGATTTGCTCCAATGAGATTGTCGAATTATCTCTAGGGGGAAATTAGGCTGGTGTGGTTTGGCTTTTTGGTGAGGAACCATGGCGATTAGGAGAAACAGGACATCAGCAGAGGCAGTAAAGGTGGAAACCCACCTATCCCCATTTTTGCTTGTGCTCCATTATAAATTCCATTGCCTATAGAATTAATCTCCACAATAGTCAGGAGGCTAAGGGTTAATAATGACTTGGCTTAGCAAAGATCACTATAAAGGGAGGAAATGATGTGATGCATCAGTCTTTTAATGCAAATCCTTACCCTTTTCAGAGAAAGCAAAAGAGTGTGCAATGACTTAAAACACCATCTCAGCGCTTAATATAGTTCATGTAGATTACATCAGCGGTGGAAGAAATACACACATCCTTTATTTCATGAAAAGGACCAATGCAACAATCTGAAAATGTACAAATTCCTACCTGAAGGAACAGTGTGCAGCATTTAGGGTGTTAGAAATGGAAATATGTTCTCTCATATTCACAATCTCCTGAATATAAGTGTGTTTCTGTTCCTTAGAATGAGCCATTTATTTACATCTAGATCCGGCCGCCATGTTTCCTCACCGTATTTCTCCCACACGCTTGGCACACGGGAGAAGTTTCAGTTGGTCCATCTGCGACCTCACAGTAGACGGACTTCATTTGTTCTCAATGTTGGGAGTTAATATCTCATAGAAATATATATATCTTCTACTGAGACTTGTGTTTGGCTCCATCCCCAAAACAAGTTGAAGTTTAAAGTAGTTTCAGACGTGGAAAGTGCAAATGTGGCCTGCCATCATACTCTCAACTACTCGGATTTCCACTCCCTCTATAACACCCTCGCGCATTTAGCCGACAAGCCTGTGCGCTTAACTACTTATCTCCAATGCTAAAAATGGTATTTTAGCTGCAGACCTTTCCGAAACGACAGGCTGAAGAAAATATAATGGTGAATATTGTATCAATTTGGTGGATGTGTGAGATACGAGGATGTGTGTGTGTGTACTCCACATCCTCCTCTGTGATGCAGTGTTATGTTAGGCCGACGCTCAAACCACCATCCACTCTTAATTAGCGCCGCGCGATCAGCGGGGAGTCGTCTCACTCCCACTCCCTTTCATCCATTCTTTTTCTTCTCCACCCCGGCAGCCACAGACTCAGAGAATCACTTACATTAAAATAAGGGAGTGCACAAATGTTTTTTTTGCCCTGTGTCTGCAGCTAGCACGCGATCGGGTCTTACCGTTTCATTGCAGGCCTTTTTTTATTTTCGGTAAAATGAAAAATAAATGTTTATTTCTATTGCTTATTCTCATAGATCAGTACGTTGCCCTCCAAAAATGTTGGAGTGATTATTTGACCTCGTTCTCCTCAGAGTGGCCAAAAAATCGATTGTAACTACAGTAGAAAAATATATATGACCATGCACAGAAGGCCAACTGTTATACAATACGGTCTCATACATTTCATTGTTACACAAGAATGCATAAGAGAGTACAGCAGCAGCTCATCACTGGTCAACCTCTCCATTTCTTCAGCTGTTAAACATCATAGCTCTTATTCCACAGTAGGTTTGTGCCTGTTGGCGATGTATCGATGACTTACAGATGGTGATGATAGAGGGAGAGATTCTAACTAACGACAGGATCATTAAGAAGTTCTTAGATGTGCGACCTACTGTGCGTTTAGAGATGGTGGAGGAGCAGCATGCTTTCCTGCGGAGCCCTGTTAATCAGCCACAAGTGACAAGCGATTTTAAAATCCTTCCTCACAAACATTTTCCGTAAAATGTGACCCCCCACAGACACGATAATGATGTTAAACAGAACACGAGGCCGTGATACTTCCTCACCAAGGATAGGCACAGAGTTATGAAAGGGAGCTGTGGTTTGAATAGAGGAGACTATTCTATTAAATAGAAATATTTTTGAATAAAAAGCTCAGAATCTTTTCTAAATGTTATTCCGCTTTCTTTAAGACTTAAGTTGCTGGAGTTGAACTCCCGAGCTCCGACGCTACATGCTGTTCTCAGCGTTAATGCTCGTCTCCGCCTCCACAGGTGTGGTTCTACAACCAGGCGTGGCACGGCATGGCGTCTTTCCTCGGCGTCGCCAACAACGCCATCCTGAGGGGGAATCTGCTGCCGGGACAGGATCCCCGCCAGCACGGCATCTCCGTGTCCAACCACCCTCTCAACCTCACCAAGGAGCAGCTCTCCTACGTGGCCCTGTGAGTCGTCTTTATGAATAATAAGTATAATAAATCATTTCCAAAACTGCAACCCCGAACCTTCCTTCTAAGAGGAAGGGAGAACCGATGAGTAAGAGGCAATGCTATAGAAGGCATAAGACAAATAGATAAATGAGGGGTGTGTATGAGTAAGCACAGATTCGGACGCACTTTTATGAGGATACACCCTTTTTTTGTCTGTTTCATCCCAGATCTAGCAGGAGAGCAGCTCCCCACGAGAGTCAGAGATTAATGACATGCTAAATCATACCATATGGATCGACCTCCTCTGTGTGTTCTGGCAATTTGCTTTGTTTTGTGATTATGACCAGTTATTTCCAGTTGGCATGTATCCTTTAACATTATCTGTTGCTGATAGCATCCATTAAGTCTGTTCAGAGATTGTGATCAACACCTTTTAATGGGAAGAAACTGGAAGACGTCCCACTGCAGCAAATTGCCGCACGATGCCATAACCACAACTCCTGACATTATAAAGGCAATCCAGCGGGCCGCCACCAATCACCGCAAAGTAGCAGTTTTATTCCGTACTCCACCGTCGCTCCGGCCCCCCGATCCGCCGTCAGGTATTTATGGAGTGATCTAGGTGCTGACGACAGGCCCTGAGTTAGAGAGGAAGACTGCGCCAGGGTTAGGAGATAATTACGATGGCCCGGGGAGATAACTTCAGCCGCTTCTCCTCTCTACCTCTCTGAGCAAATTGTGAGGACGGCAATTTATGAACTATGATTTCCAGATAAGCGTGGACACTTCTTTACCTGTAAGTGTTGCAGACGGGAATGGGGGATTACTTAAAGCTTCACTTAATCAATAATAATAATATGAACAATGATTAACCAATAGATTATTGTCAGCCTACCAAATTATAGAACCTAAAATGGATTTAAAGCATTAACATTTGTGGCCACTTGAGGGCAGCAGAACAAGTTGAAAACAATAGGTAATCACGTTATTTACAAATCTGGCAGTTAGCATTCACTTGGAGTTCCTGTTTTTAGCTTATTGTTTTGTAGTCTTACCTGTCTGTTTTCAGTAGTAGCTTTTTGTTGTTGTTGAAAGACATCGGAAAATGCCCTACAACTACAGAAAAAGTTAATGACCAGCTAGTGAAAGACGAATACCTAGCAGCTAAAGATCCAGATCTTACTTACAGAAGTTGGTGAAAAACAAAACTACACTAAAGGGAGATCCGCTCTCCTTTTTATTGATTTTTGTTCATCCGGTGGCAACAAAACTCCAGGTGAATGCTAATATTCTGCTGCAACTGCCAGATTTGGAAATAAAGTGATTACCTATTGTTTTCAACTTGTTCTGCTGCCCTCAAGTGGCCACAAATGTTAATGCTGCTTTAAATCCATTTGTAGTGTTTAGATTTCCATAACATTGTGTGATGAGCAAGTGTGCTTAATTTTACAGTATCTACATTTGGGAGAAAATATTAACATAACGGCAACTCTTAAGTCCCAAGCCATTGATATGAAAGTTGAAGTCTTGCTGCCATTGTGGTTGTGATGTCTACTATAATATGCTTGCCATCAGCCCAAATAAAATCCCAGAATTACAGAAAGCCAGCGACTCCCACCAATAACAAAAAGTGTCTCCCTGTCCTGTAAACATGATCTGCAATTTAAAATTCCTACAATGAGCTTTTGGTTATGAGACATTCTCTATTTAATAATGAGCATCTGACCTACATAAGCAAATGAGAGCATCTATGTCATTGTTCTTAATACCATCAGGTTTACAATATGCAGGTAAACCAGGAAGCAGCTCAGACTCAAGCAGGGGCCACCAGAATCACAACACAAAGTGAAAGTTTCTTCTAGTAACTTTCAGGGACTGTCAGCTTTAAAAAAAATGAATTTGCATTTCTAATTAACAGCGACTGAATGTCACGGAGAGAAACAGCTTTTCTAAGGAAAATAACTTGCAATCCTTTTGATCCCTCACCAGATTTTGGACACCAAAATTGCCCTGCACCATCTAATATGAAGTGACACTCCCCTCTTGTGTGTTTTCAATGAAAGTGATGTCATGAGCCATTAAAAATGTGAATATTTGCAAATGGAAAGAGAGGTGACGCGAACCGCCATGGGAAAATGACAACTTTATTGTACGTGAGGTGTCTGTGCTCCATTGGCGAAGTGGGGGCCTTTTAAATCTCTATCATTTTTGGAAATGTCAGCCTCGGGCACCATTTCATTATGGAGATATATGTATCACATCTTAATTGTTCAGGAACATCAATTTAGCGACTGATAAAAAACTCCTGCTCTTCCACCCTGTTGAATTTGATATGTCATTTGGTAACACTCAAGCGAATTAATATTGTTTCTGATTCGTGCATGCTATCTGCAAAAATCTCCCATTTAAAAGTCATGTAGGGCTGAGCTACCAAATGAATTGTAATATGCTTCTATGAAAATTGAAATGGTTCTCCACATTAACGTCGTATTACTGCACAATACGAATGCCAATCCGGATGTTGTGCCAGGTTTAGGATTTGATAATTATCGCATGCTTTCAGGGCCCGCTCCACTTTAACATTTAAGGCAGCCCTCGCCATTAAAAAAACGTAAAGGAAAGCAATAGATTCTGTAAAGCTGTACTCCCACTGCTCGTCTTTCTTGCACTTCAGTTATTAGTTAATTAGCAGATTGCTTGTCCCCTTCTTCACAGCAATTAGCCAGCTTCAAGCATCCGGGGGGTTAGATCGTTCACAGCTTTGTCCTTTACGTTATCTCGCCACCCCAACCGGGAGCACGCGGCCTCGGGAACCTGTTGGAATGTGGGCGGGCTCCCCGCCGCCGTGAATGATTCCACATGTATATGTTCTAATTGCATCTGGTTTGGAGATGATAAATACAGCCATGTAGCGAACAGAGGGTAACTCATTTAATATGCTAATTACACAGCAGGAAACGATGGCGGGTGGAGGGTGAGGTGTGGAGGGTGAGGTTTGTCGGCGGGGGTTTCTAGGATACGCCGCGGTGTTATCCGATGCTAATTGAGCAGCCGACACAATAGAGGACGTTCTCGGAGCTACGTTGGCGTAAATGAAGATGTACGACAGTGAAGCACAAGTCAGGGATCATATGTTTCTAACGTGAAAGAAGATGGTCAAGGTTTTCAAATGTGCTCCTTTCGTCCTTCCCTATAGACTGGAGTGCTTTCCACTCATGTATGCAATGCTAATGTGATGAAGTCGTCATTCCCCATACACATGCATTAAAACGAACACTAGAGCTTTAATCACTTTCACTGAAACCATGATTTCACTTCTGTGTTTCATAAAGATATCTCATATTCTAATTAAATGGACTTACAGCTTACACAGCCCTGTTAAGTGCTTACATATTGAGCATGCAATATAAAAGGTATGGTCATTTACTTTATCTGTGTTGTAATGAAATGATGTCCTTCTATGTGGCAATGTTTTGCCCACATTCAAAGGCTGTTTTCACAGGAAATAAGGCCTTTTAATGGACATCTCCGATCCTATGTTGGTGTCTTTTTGTCAGTTTCCCTGGTACCCACGAAAAAGCTCTCAGTCAACATCCTGTGTCGCTGTGCTCCATTCAATCACAGGGCCACAACCTCCACTGATGTCGTGGTGTCGATCTGCGTTATCTTCGCCATGTCCTTCATCCCTGCCAGCTTTGTCCTCTTCCTCATCCAAGAGAGGGTGAACAAAGCCAAGCATCTGCAATTTGTCAGCGGGGTAAACCCAACTGTCTACTGGTTGGCCAATTTCGCCTGGGACATGGTAAGTATTACTTCTTAACACACTTATTTCCATGTTGAATACAACCTAGGCTTCATTTTGCCCTGCTTTTATTATCTACTGTATCATGGCAGGTTTGTATCCACCTAAGGCAGCGATGAAAAAAACAAAAAGGTTAATGGATGATGTAATTTTGACACTGCTGGCTTCTGGGAAGAATCCTCCCGGAGCAACAGTTATTGGCTGAGGCGTAATTATTGACACTGCTTGCCCCTGCTGGTAACACTCAACAGGCTTACTGACAGTTTCCCTGAGGCATAATGGAAGTAAACATTTTATCAGGTACTTTGGTAAAGAAATGGCACCAGGACGCTCATCGTTACGGTGCATAAATGCCTCTGATTGGGAGACAGATGTACCGAAGGAGACAGTCTAACGATTGTAGCCCGGAGCTCTCCGCATTGCTGTACATACTTTATCAGATATTACAGGGAATCCATGATGAATCTGTTCGCTGTCTGTGAGCTGCAATTAAAAATGCATCATTGTATTTTGATACACTCTATTTACCTTATCAAAAATGTGGATTTTTTTTTTTTATTTTTTAAAGAGCTCTGCAGCCAAAGGGAATATTATACCGACAAAAGCTCTTATTTCCAGCCTTTTTTTAATATTTTTGACCAATAAGATGGGTCTTTTAGTCTGTGATTGAAATAGAAAATTAAATAGTATTACTCAATAAAAAGGGAGGAAGATATTAATGATTGAAAATGTTTTCACACCATTACTAATGCCTTGAAGATAACTTTTTAAATAATGCCCTGGCCTTTTCCTCTGATGGGATCAGCTGCTTATTCTCCCTTTGCTCGTGTTTTGACAGTGTAACTACATCATCCCATGTTTGATCGTGATTGTGATCTTCCTCTGCTTCCAACAAAAAGCCTACGTTTCACCTCCTAACCTGCCTGCCTTGATTCTGCTCCTCATTTTGTATGGGTGAGTCAATTTAAATGGCTTCCAATACTTTTGAAGCTATTTAAATATACTGTTGAATTTCCTCCTGAAAGTTGAATTTCCAGCCAATGTGTGACTTAAAGCAGATTCCAGCTGCTTGGATAAAGTTTGGGTTTTTGGGTTACCCTTTTTTTGACACTTTGATCAGGGATTCTTCCTCCTCACTCCTCCACACTGTCCAACAGTATCATATACCGTTTAATTTATTCTGCAGAGCACTACATGGACGCGATGGGGAGAAATTATCATACTTTTAACAGGCGCGAGGGGGAACACAAGTTAAATTTGAGACCTTTCTATAAGATAATCATATAGCGGCGACATCGGCCCTGAAATTTATGGGCAACCATTCCAGGCCAAATATTCCAAATATGAGTTTAAGACGATTCATTAAAGGGAAAGTCGAACATCAGCATGTGAATGAGGTGTTACATGTCTAGCACCCAACACGGTCATCCACATCATGCAGTAAGGGATCGCATTTCAAAAACGTCTGGAAGACATTTGGAGACTGACCTTTAAAATACTGTAAGCGTATAGATAATGCTTTATTAAGCACTTAAAATTCTATGGACAATTATATGTATATATATTTTATCCCTGCCTGCATGCCCATAATCCCACTGAACTCATTCATAAAATGTTATTTGAATTATCCAAGTGTTTTACTACTCCAGCGATCAACTTGGAGCTGAACCTCGCTTCAGCCGCCTCTGATACTGAGCTGGAACTCCTGCAGGTCGAGCGTGGGTGGCGTTTTATTGTTCAGCGGTACTTTATGGGTCACTTACCCAACATGCAAACGATCAGAAGAGGCCGTTGGATGATACTTGGTAATCTGCATTCATGAATCGTCAATGGCATGAATTCGGCCGACACGGAATAGGCCACAGAAACTGCTGTTGATCCTCATGTTCTTCTGTGTACTTGTTTATTATGAATGTGTATATACAGTAGTGTTGCTAAATCAGGCCAGATTGTCTGATGGCGTGAACATCTTGTTTTCTGTAGGTGGTCCATCACCCCGATGATGTACCCCGCCACCTTCGTCTTCAGCGTGCCCAGCACGGCCTACGTGGTGCTGACCTGCATCAACCTCTTCATCGGTATCAACGGCAGCATAGCCACCTTTGTCATGGAGCTCTTTGATGATGATGTAAGAAGCCACACACACATAGACACCGTTTTAACCCAGTGGGAGACACTGTTCCTCTAAAAAGCAGACTGTAAAAATACATTTTGGAGCTGTAGCAGTGGATGGCTAATTGACTGGATAAACGCTGTGTTTTTCAAAGCGACGCTTCCATATGCATGTGGGTGAAGTGTGTATCCACCTGGTATGACTTTTAATATATTTCCTTTATCCTCTCAAGGATTTTTCAAAGGAGTTATTTTCCCTATTCTCTTTAATGTTTAATCGTTTGGTGAGAATTGGGTCTTCGGAGAACTTTCCTCATCCATCTTTCAGCAAGTGTTCATTTTAACTGCAAGCTGCTTCAGTCTCAGGGGAATCAAAAGACAAAGACACCAAAAAAGACCTGCATAAGTAATGGAGAGCTTAGGAAGGGAGTGAGAGAGAGGGATGTTGACTGTCAGTCATTTTTTTTTTTTTTTTGCTTTTGATTAGAATTTAAATGACATTTCATTTTCTTTTCTTTTTTAAAGAGAGAGAAATTCTCACTATACAATTTGTGTCGCAGCCGGAGCTCCCAATAAGACCAATAGGAAGATTGTAATGAACAGGAAATGATCTTCTCCTCTTGGTGTCTTTTTTCCTTTTTGTCTCTGAACTAAATGTCTAATTATATTTGTAGACTTAATTGTTATTTGCAATGATTAGCATACATCACCCACTTTTGGATTTTTTTTTTTCCCATTTTTAGTCTCGCACTGATCAGTCATTCCTTGTCAACAGACACAATGTCGCCTCGCTCTCTGACAAGCTGCTTATCCATCTGACGCTTCGTCACGACGTCTCCCACGTCTCTGATACTTCAGACTGAGCCGAATGTTGTCTGCACGTTCTGTCCCCCCCCCTTCAGACACGCCCGCCTCCGGCTCCACGTCTCCTCTGGCGCCGCTCGGCTATGCCTATGGGACGTTTCCCCGTCTCCTAACGAGGCTGCCTCATTTGCATCGTGATTTCATTATCGCCGGCGTTCATTATCAATTTGTGTTTTGTTTTATTTATAACGTCTGGCGAGACTTCTTTGTCTGTCTCCGTGTTGTTGTCCCTGTGTCCTCTTTATTTATTGATACGGTGTCAGAGAGCATATGACTCACATCGATGTCATTTTGTACTCGCCCACTGGCAGTGAGAAGGATTTATTGCGTTGTCCTGTCCGGCATCAGGGACAAAGACGGTGTTTCTCTGAGACCTGAGAGGGACAGAGGTCCGCCGTAATGCTGCTAATCTGACTTGATTTCCCTGCTGATAGGAGACCTGATGGGTTGACAGCAATCGACAAATGTTAAAACTCTCCAGGTTTCTCCAGGGAAGAGACTTTTCCACAAAACAGCTGGCGTAGATACAACAGTGCCCCAGTGTGCCCGAGTCAGAAAGAGTAGATCCTACATCTGACATCAACCCAGTCTTTCCCCCCCTTTTTTTTTGTGCAACTTCTACTTCAAAGCGTCATCTCGTCATTTTTTTACACTCCGCAGCGGTGGCATTAGTTAAACAGTGTCACTCAAAAGTAAAGCCACAGGCTTCAATCTGTTCTCTGTTTTCAAGCACAGGGTGAATCTAGATCCCTTTTGGCTATAGCACTTTTTTTTTTTTTTTTTCCGAGAGAGGAAGCAGAGCTGCGGTGTTACAGACTCGGTGCCCCAGTTTTGTCTGGAGACCGATGGGAGATTTTCTCCCCCTCAGGACTGTCCAGCTCCCTGTGGATTGCATCAATCCCAGCCTGCCTTGTATGCTTGAAGCAGTGTCTGAGTCAATACCTCCACCACGTGCCACTCAGAGATAACCACAGGCACAGAGAGATTCTGCAGGATAAACCCGAAGGTGTCGGAAGGTACCGCCAACTCATGTAGAGTAATAGGAGTGCATTGTGTGAAAGTCCAACCTCCTATTTTTTGGGGAAGGTGTTTAAAATGGGCGTTGAAGTGAGTCCTTTTATATAACCTAACAGAAGGAAGAGCTCCTGCTGACAAAGTTTCCTCTCCACAACTAACAAAAAAAACAATCTCACAAGCAAAGCACAAATGTAGCTTAAATCCCATCAAAATTCGTGAACATAGTGGTTGATAAAACGCAAAAAAAAGATGAATATCATCCACAGAAAAAATCCAACCAGATATATATTGTGTCCGTCTGCTCTCATTGTGATCCCCGGCGTTATGAATGAAGCCGTGCTGTGGGAATAAGCACAATATGGGTCAGATGAGCCCCCTCGTAGACTCGCCACCAGCTTCAAAACCATTTTGAAAATGATTAATCGGCGCATAGCACCAACGTAAGGAGGGAAATTGTCCAGCATTTCATCATCCCCTACTAAGAGCCTCTTAGATGAACACCCAGTCAAAAGAAGATGTGTTATTTCATGTATTGATCTCAAATTAGGTCCCGCTTGCTCTTCGCGTCCCTCCGCCAGACAGATGGGCCGCGTTCAGCCAAGGTCGTCGCCGTTTGTTTATCCCACTTCATCTATCTGTGTATCAATGTTGAATGCAAAGAACGCCTTCACATTTGCAAACGCTCGGGGGGATAAATATATGTATCTGATGATAATATTGATGGCATTGAATGTTTGCAGAAGAGTGCGGAGACATAATGTCATCTATAATGAGCCATGGCTACAAGATCACTTGAGTTTCCACATTTGAAAGTAGCTACTATAATGAAAGTAGAAGTACTCAAAGTCAACATAACAACCTGGTTCAATAAATACACTTATTACACAATGGTTTATTGAAATTGCTTCCTTCAGCGTGAGCTAATATGAGAATGATAAATTCTATGCATTTCTGTCTGTCTGATATCAGAAATGGTTCCAAGCGATAGTGTAACAACTCTGGTGTGTTGTTTGTATCCAAACGAAGGCCCTGTTTTGTTGCTTTAATTCTAATTTTAGAGCTAAAAGGACTTTGCATAGCACTCTTTATGCTAAGCTAAGCTAACCAGCTGCTAGCTCTGAATGCATATTCAGCATCGAGGCATAATAAAAGTAGACAGTAGATCCAGTAATGTTACATGATGAACAAACATATCTTCACTCATCCCCACCTGCCACTTGAAAGCTTACTCATAAATCATGACTACATTCTCACCTGGAAGCATCGCACAGCGCTTAACAATATGCACCGCCACCCCCGCCTACTCTCGGCTTGGGCTCGCCCAAAAAAACAGAGATGATGAATTTACGGTCGTCTTCCATGTATACATGAGCTTTTGAAGACGATGCTGCTATGAAGTAGCATGCATAATGCATGAACTTGCTTATGAATGCTATACCATGCCAAACGTAGTCATAGTTTGTCTTCCCTCCCTCATTCCTTCCTTTCCTCCCTGACTTACTGTACTTCCTCCCTTCTTTGAGCCGGTCTGTCATAGCCCAGTCCACTGTGTGTCCATGAAATGCATTATTTCTTTTGTGCTTTGCTAGACCGTCATTGAATTGGAGGAAGGAAACGGACGGTAAAGTCCTGTCAAGATGCCACAAGCGTTTTATGCATGCCTTGTGAAACAGGCAAACAGTATGCGTTGGCTTTATGTTTGTGTGTATCCACCTTTTGTTTTTGGATGAAGTATCAGAGGAAAGAACGGGGGCAGGTGTTTTTACACTTTCTACAGTTTTTTTTCGTCAGCTGTGTCTTTCTGGTCTCCTGGTGCTCCTTGGTTCTAATTTTAACGAAGGACATCTGCTTACATGAGCACCGCCACATCAATGTGATCCCGCGGTGTGTTCCCCGACGCTCGCTAAACTCCAAACATCCACAATGTAGGTGAACTTAAATGCTCCGCGCTTCCTCGGCGTGCCATTTAGAGCCCCGACACACCGCAGCGCTCAGCGGGCAAACCGAGTGCAGGATGTTACTTACGTCAGAGCCCGACGCACCGTCTACCGAAAACTGATTGGAGGTGGCACGTCCACATATCGGGCTTGTCTCGGCTAATTCCCCCCCAGTCGTGGCTTAAAGATCCAAAGCTTTGTCATGCAGCTAATTTGTGCTTCTCGTGTGTGTGGTTGTGTGCTTTTCTCTCTCAACAGAATGTCTCCCGCATCAATGACATAGTGAAGCAGGTGCTGCTGATATTCCCACATTTCTGTCTGGGCAGAGGGCTCATTGACATGGCCAAGAACCAGGCGATGGCCACCCTCTTCAGCAGCTTTGGTAAGACGGCATCCTGACCTTAATCAGTCATGTTGTGTGAAGTATCATACAGTACCAATTTTTACTGGTAACCTTTTTTTTAAGTCCTTAAATCAGGTCAAACACAGTTTGAGTGTGTAGTGCATAAAAAGGACTAGAAACCTCATGTATATACCCCTCCGTTGTATGTCTCCTTGCCAATTTAAGTCCGACTTTCAACCTGCGTTGTTTACATCCCTGTTAACTCGCTAGCTTTTTCTTCCTCGCTACTCTCTGAATATATACATATACATGCTCTTCACTTCTTACCGATGTACCCTTAAATAACACTTCTTGACAATGTGCTATTGAATTTAAAATGCTAGGTCTTCAGTGAAACTATTTGAGCATTAACACAGTTCCCAAACCTCCACTCAAGCTCTCCTCTACTGCATTTACACAGGAGACGGTGGAGGGGTGGGGGGTTGTAGGTTGTGGAGGTGGGCCGAGGGTCTAGGAGGTCATCGAGAGGCAAAGAGGCACATGAAAGAGGAAGAGGAGTGTTATCTGTGGAGAGATGGAGCAGGAAATAGTGGCTGGAGGAATGGCGGCGGCGGCGGCGGGAGAACGGGATGAGAAAAGCAATCACAACCTAAAAGGGCTGGTGTGGAGAGGGGCTATTTACCAGAGAATGAGACTGAAAGCGCTTTCGTTTTTCTTGTCTACTTACTCTGCCCCCTCGGGGCTCGAGGGTTGTCGAATCTGAGAGCAGAATTTCAAATGATCAGAGTAGGGGGGCTGTCACCGGTTTACTTAAGTGTTCATTAGCCCCAAAAAAAAACAGCTTTGACATGAAAAAAATACAGGATATAATTGATTTCCTTACATGACATAAGTAACAGCATTTTTTTCTTATTTTATTTTAAAGGCTAAGTGGCATTTTAAACTGCTGGCTTTCAGCAATGAATATTCCTCAAAAACACTTCAAAGAGCTGACAAATTCCAGCCTCCTCTTAACTTTTGACAAAGACATATTTGGCCGTCCATGAAAGAGAACACACATCTACTAATTCCTTTTTTTATTTAAAAAAAACGATGTTTTTGCTCTGCGCTTGTAGATAACGGGTGGATATTAACATGATTTGACACATTAGTAATTATGCATTTAATTACCCCTTTTTTCTCTGTGCATTGACTTTGTTTATCACCATCATTTCTTTTAACTTAACTTTTACTTCTTCTTTTATTAGGAGAAGACCGTTTCAAGGACCCGCTCAGCTGGGATATGGTGGGAAAGAACCTTTGTGCCATGGCCATCCAGGGAGTCGTCATGTTTGCCATCACAATCCTCATCCAGTACAAGTTCTTCTGCAAACCAAGGTACAAATGGCTGTAGAGGGACTTAACATAAAAAAAACCTCATGTTTCTTACAGCTGAAGGTCTTCAATAAAGTTATTTCCATCCACTATTTGTTTTTTCAGTCCCCTATCCCCCCTTTTTAAATTCATAATATTCTTTTTATATAAAAAAAATCTGTTGCAATGGGAATCTGTTTGGCAAATACTACACGATTTTCTGTTCTTTTTTTTTCTTCTCTTTTTTCTCTCTCTTTGCTTACTCTAAAAGCGAGGTTGCCATGGAAACTGATGCCTGCGGCTTCCACTATTTGTGAAAATTGCCGATATTGTTTCACCGAGCTTAAACTTTGACCGGGATAATTTGTCATGCGAGTTCATGTTAATTTTAATGAAGGGTGTTGTGCCAACTGCGGTTGACTCCTCTCTGCCAGGCTTATTTCAGGAAAGTCATTATCTGCCGAGGAAGAGGATGTCGACGTTGCCCGGGAACGCGGGCGGGTGTACGAAGGCAAGGCCCAGAATGACCTTCTGAGGATCTGCGACCTCACCAAGGTATTGTGCTGTGCATATTTTAGCGCTTGCTAATTGTTGATTGATTGCTTCATTTGTTTGTATTGCCTTAATCGTTTGTAAAGTGTGAAGCTGTTTTTAATTGGGTAAAAAGTCAGACGGAGCGAGTCAGAAAGCTTCTTCCCTCAGGCCGACAGGATGTTGAACTCTGACCTCTGTATATCCTTGGTCTCGTTTTGCCCTCTGTGCATCCTATACTCTGCCATGGACATTTACATATTTGCACTCTTGTAATATATGGAAATGTGACATTTATATACCTAAAATAACCCACAGCCCACCTACACACTCTTCTTTTATGAAATTGTAGTTGTAATTCTTATGTATCTAATGCTCGTTATTATTATTTACTATAAATAACACTCGTCCTGTATGCTGCTTTGCTTTTTACCGCATATGTTTTATGAAAATGACACATTTTGAAGAAAAAGTAAAAAAAAAAGTTATTTTTCATACATTAACAAGACATTTATTACATCATTGCTCACATTATAAACACATTATACAACTAAGACACTTTTTAAAAGCCCACGATCCACTTTATCTATGTGGATGTGTGTTTTTAACTGCATTACTCACTTTTCAAGGCAAATGGGGAAGACAGGAAAGCGAGCGTGCAGCTGTGAACGTCCCCAAACATCATGAATGGACATGAGAACCGAAACAAGATTTCATTTAAGGCGTGTAAAGGTCTGCTGTCCTATACGGCTCCGGCCCTTCCCTACTTGCGGGAGGTGAACTCAAGCGTGCTATGACGGTGCGTGCCTCAACACCGCCGAGATTAACGCTCCATCCGTCGGCAGATGTTCCCTCCCTGCGGGCGGCGCGGCAGCAGGAAGTGTCACCGCGGCAGCCTGCTTCTGCAGATCCAGTGCTGACAGCTGGACCATCTAACAGCCTTTTTTTTTGCTTCTTACCACCCTTCTCCACTCCGCTACTCCCTCGGTCTTCACAGGCTCACTATACTTAATCTTTCACTCATTGCTCACAGACACAGACGCGTGCCACACTCCCTCGGGTAATTACCCAACAAGCACCGGGGTAAAACAGTCGTACAAATCATCTCGCAAAGTGAAGCGACGAATGTTCCCAATTCAACTCGAAGAGATAACTTTTTTAACGCGAAAACTCTTCACCTCTACTCCAAATACGTCTTTAAATCGGTGCCACAAACTGTTGATACGCGCTTTGACGGTTGACAATATTTCACCGAGATGGGACGCGGCGGCCCATCATCGCAGGGAAACAGCGGTGCAGTGGCAGAAGGCATCAGGATTCTTCCTGCAGTGCCCTCATTGACTCCCACCACAGCTGTGTCCCATCCATTTGGGCTGCAGATAACAAATTGATCAATGAGCGCTTGGCTCTCGGTGGCCATGTGCCACAGGCTGAGCCCTGTCATAAATCCAAGCATGCCTCTGAAGCGATTGACAGGCCATCAATCACGCCAGATCGCTGATCCTCCCCTTTCCTTTTCCTGCTGCTGTAAACAGGAGCATTTTTTTTTTTTTTTTTGCCCCGCGCCCCACCTGCTAGCCCCCCCACTTAGCCGCCGCATTAGCGTCAGCACTGTAATCGATGGAGGCCGCGGTGGAAGTGTGTCCGTCTGCGAGCGTTCTTCAAGCCCGGTGCTGTCAGTCTAACCTTCCAGTCATCTACTAAGTTGACAGAGAAAGTTTTTAAATGACCTCATGACAGCTGCTCCAGACTACAGATTGATGAGTGCCACCTCAGCATACTCCTACTAAGTATGCTTCTATGATAATATATACGGTGGTGGTTCCGACGACTCGATCATTTAGACTTTGACAATCTGGTGTTTGACCTTGTTTTTGACCCAGAAATGAGTTTTTAGCAATTATTTTTCCTTTCATTTTCAGATTTTTACTTTCTCATGATATCATTTGTATTTTTCTTTCTCATTTAATTGTCGTCAAAATATTAGAAATCCATACTTATGAATCTTTCAGGGCTAATTCTGCCGATGCCAAAACTGTGGAGCGGAAGTTAACTAATAATGTAATTTGGTTAGTAAAAAGAAAAGCACAGAAATATTTGTGTTTGAGAGGGAAATAAACACACAAAAAGTATTTCAGATTGGTGTTGTCATAATTGCCACAATAAGATATGTAGGTTAAAATTTTACAATATAAGACTACGTGCTTCTATAAGTAGTGCGTGAAAACTAGTGGACAGAGAAGTTAGAAGACATTAATAAATAAATAGTCATAAATAACGCCATAATAAGCCTCCAAGTGGAAGAAGTTCAATTCGATTTGGACGAAAATATATGACATAATCCACTTTTATACAATTACTGGTGTTAAATGGCATCCATTTAAAAAGCGGTGTCATGGTTTACGAGCGACAGCGTTCGCCCCTTTTGAAGCAAACTAAATCTATATTTTAGATATTCACTTCCAGCCGTCACATTCTCTCAACTGTCTCGTCTGATCAGACATCAGCCTGCTTATCGTGACAGCTGCTGTGGCGCGCCAGTCAAAGGGGAATTATCCTTTAATTGCCTCCCTCCATACGTGTAGCTGCTGCTTTGATGTGGCTTTAGCACTGCAAACTGTCACTAAAAAGTAGTACGCGTAATCCAGGTTGATAAGTACTGAGTGCGGCTGCCAGATGGCACCGAAAAAGAATAGTGGATGTATGCGACTCCTGCTTTTTATCAAATGCTTTTGATGTGCCAACTGTCTTATAAACGCTGTGTCATTGTTTGTCAGGCTCGACGTGGTGCTTCTACATTTACATTTTGCCTGGTGGCTGGGACGGTTTGTTAATGGCGGATAGATTCCATACAGGAAGTGTGTCCTTCATACTGGGAAATGTGCATCGCCACCCTATTGTTTCTGTTTTTTAATGTTGGCTCTGGCACTCGTAAACACACATCACTCATTGGAAACTGTGGAAGAAGCTAACAGTAGTAGCTCTTTCATAATGCAAAGGGGCACAGTGCTGTCCTTGATTCTTGAGTTTTGAATGTCTTGACTGTCACAGTCAGCGACGACAACAAAGGGCCTCGTCTTGTCTTGTTTCCCGTGTCGGAGTAAGACAACGCTGTTTCCAATCCGCTTTGAGAAGATATCAAACCCTAACGTGCGGCGGAAAAAACACCTTTTTGCACTAAATACCTCATTTTGTCGAACGTTCGCCTGCTGATTTTTATTTTGGTTTGAGATTCTCAAAAATCATGTTTGCTCTAAGTGGGGAGTTTCTTCGACTCCTCTGGCGAGATCTCCAGACGACGCAGACTTGAATGCAAATGGGATGCGGATGGAGTTTCTCATGTGGAACGAATCCGACCTTGTGCAACAATACCGTTTATAACAGGATATCTCTTAAGCTGAGAGTCCCATCAGTCTCTTTCTCTATCTTGATGAACGCCGCGGCGCTCGCGGCGTCTAGACATTACAAGCAAAACGATGACATGTTAAAACGTATTGGTTGTTAAAGCGGCACTTATCGATATTTCAGTGCCGGTTTCCGGCAGCAACAGGCAGCTGTGTGTGTTTAACGAGCATCCCACTCCTTTGGTTTGCCTCTAGACTGACTGGTTATCTACTCATGCCACGTTTAATAGGTTTAGGACAGCATGCTGAAGTCATCCCTGTATAAAGACGCCGCTAAATGCAGCTGCAGTAAAGCTGCTGTCCATACGCGGGCCTCATGAGTGTGTTGAAGGTTATTGAAGGTACTGAAGTGGCACTCAGAGTGGAGACAGATTCCCTCATGAATACTGTCACTGCAGTCAAAACTACTAATGTTCATGCAAAGTGTCTAACTTTTTTTTTTGTTTTTTACTACCTTTTCCCATCTGGCTTTCTCTAAATGTTGCAAACGATCCCTTCTTGATGATTTCCCTTCACTTTCTCTCCCTTCTTTCTTTCTTTCTTTCCTTCCCCCACCTGCTTCTCCCATCTCCACTCCTCCCTGCTGCTCCGGTCTACCGCTCCATATTTCTTCACGCTATCCTCGCTGTTGTCTTCCTCCCGCCTCCTCACCCTCTTTCTCTCTCTCTCTCTCTCTCTATAACTCTGGCTGCCGGCTTGATTCATTGTATTGTCTGCTCCCTGCAGGTATACTCTCGGAAGAGCCCCCCTGCCGTGGACAGGCTATGTGTGGGCGTACCTGCAGCAGAGGTGAGCCAAGCGCTGCTGAATCGCGCCGGAACCTCGTCAAGCCTATAGTCCATGGCGGATGACTTTTCTTGCATTTATTCATTTCACCAGTGACAAATCATTTCAAGTAAAATCTTAATATTAAAGATAATATTTACAAAATGAGAGCAGGGAGCAGAGATGTTTCCCTGCTTGGGATTTGATTTTCAGTTTTCATTTCTTGAAGATATGAATTGGCGTTTGGGTCCGTCTCGCCTTTTTACCGTGTCGAATCGAAATATCTCCCAAATGCCGCTCGGAGAAGGCGTTACGAGGAACACTAATCTCCTTATCGGGTCTTGTTTTCTGCCATTATGCTCCCGCCAAGTACGTGTGTGTGTGCTAAAAAAGACACAGGAGCATCGCCAGAGCGACAGAGTCTGCGAGGCGAATGGCACGAAGACCCAGCGCTGTTTGGTTTAGATCACCGCCAAATTAAACTCCATCAATCAAACCGGCGTTTTTTGACTCGGGAACCTTTTGTGTAAAGCATCCTGACTCATGAGAACATCCGTTACACATTCCCACACACACACACAGACTCACCGTCACACCCTCTATACCGCCGGACGCTTGATGTAAACCTAATCCGAAATGCTGACAGGCGGCCGTGCTCGACGGGCCATCCGGCGGTATCCGTCCTCGCCGCCACTGTTTACTCAAAGCCCCAATGTAAATGCCAGTGGAATATTGTGATTCACAGGGCTCCGCTGATCACACACTGCATTACCATGCATTATTTACATCGAGCTTAGCCGTCGTCTGTGCGTTTCACGAGCGCGCGGGTCACAAACAAGCGGCGATCGATGAATGACGGGAATCAAATATTTATGCCGTAGCCAGAGCACCTAAGGCGGGTCACGTGACTGCGGGGCCTCTGTCGAGATGACTTCCTGCCGCATGCCCCTCCAGAGGGGAGTGAAATAAGAATCTGCAGCATCAGGGGGAGAGGGGGGGATAGTGTTTGTTGTAGATGTACAGAGGAAGTAAGAAATGCTGTTGGGGCTGGGCCAGCTTTTATGTGTTCCTGTGTGCCCGCCGTGATGATTTAGTGTCTGTTGCTTTGTTTGTGTACAGGAATACATCAATTTGTGCTTTTTTTTTTTCCCTTCACGCTGAACCAGCCGCGCACACTCTATAAATTGTTTGAATTATACAAATACTTATGCAGGCAATCGGCAAACGTCATTAAAGGGGTTAATGGGTAATGTTTATTCATGATATGATGTTTATTGTGAAAAATCATCCCGACGCCATCGTCAGCTGTTTTCCCCCACCGTGTCCACAAAGCGCTGCGTTTTTGTCTCCCCCCCCCGCCAGTGCTTCGGCTTGCTGGGGATCAACGGTGCTGGGAAAACCACCACGTTCAAGATGCTGACAGGAGACATCCCGGTCTCCAGTGGAGAGGCCTTCCTAAATGGATACAGGTGAGGCGCTAACTCCCACCAGTGCACCGAGTAACTCATCATAATTAGCCGCCCAAGATGGTTGCTCATATGGGGATCGAGCTGAGGTGTGTGTGTGTTTTTTTTATAGCTCCCACTCTTACCTTCTCTTGTTCTGTAACTCAGCTTTCTATTTCTCTCTCGCTTTGTTGTTTTCTCTGCTCGGTAGTTTGGAGATCTCTTCTCCATTCTGCCATCTCTGCCTTTTCAACTTTGGCTCTCTCATGTCTCCTCACCGCGATATTCTCAGAAATGCTGAAAACTCTGCTCCGGCTTTCTTCTCGCCTCTTGCACATCTTCCATTCCTTTTCACACGCTCGCCCCTGTACCTCGCCGTTCTTCGTCTCCGCCTTACACAATCAGTCGTAAGAAGTCTTTGTACGCGCCAAAAAAAACACCTCAACACCGGCAATATGAGACTCAAGCGCTTGAGCGAAAGAAGGGCTCGATCTTCTTTATTTTTAGGAACAAGCAGCTGCGTTTCTTTTGCCTCGGCACGCATCCCAGCATGCTGGCGTGTGTTGGTTTTTGCGCCACGGCGGTTCCTATAGTTGTTCATATATGCAAGTTAGTAATTGATTTTTGTGTTCAACAAAGAGGATTGAATGGAGCAAGGCCTCACGCAGCAGTGTTGGTGTTGATGAAAGTGGATAACGGAGATCAAAGAAACATGCCGGGGACCTTTAGGGGAAACAAAGAGCTGAAAAGAGTGAAAAACAGATGTGAGGACGCCCACTCTTCTGTTTTCAGCTCATTACGCTTTCTGTTCGTCGGTGGGAGAAAATGTAAGAAGTGAGCAGCATCTCTTCAGCGAAGGTTCCTCCTGACGACCGTCTCCGTGGCCATGCCTGTGTTCGGCGTCTCCTCACCACCTGTCGACCGCAAACAACAAGCTAGCATAACATAGGCTGTGTGTTGGTATAGAAAGACCTTGGTAACGGATAAAAGCTAACTAAACAGCATCCTCAACCATAATTCTATAAAACGTTTGAATGGCACTTTATCAAAGATAATAAAAAACAACATAATATGAGATGAGTTACTATTTCAGTTCACTATGGCCTTGTTTGAGATCCAGTAGCCTCTTGATACATCACATTTTAGCACATTTAGCCTCCCTCAAGCTCCACCATCGTTCCTGGAAAATAACATTTCCACGTGGAAGAAAAGGATAAAGAAAATCCCCGATAACATTTGTTGCCTACCGGGACTGAGAGTATTAATATTGTAGACTGCAACAAAGGCAATTTAATCAATCTTTCCAAGTAAATCAATTTGAATCTCTTGACGTGTGTACTTCTTGGCCTTCTGTTTGTCATTGTAACACAACTGTGATCTCTAACGTTGTCCGATTATATACTCTTCCTTAGCATACGGACAGAAATGAGGGACGTGCACCAGAACATGGGCTACTGTCCCCAGTTTGACGCTTTAAACGACCTGCTGACCGGACGGGAGCATCTGGAGTTTTACGCCAGGTTACGAGGGGTACCAGAAAAAGAGGTCACCATGGTAACCATTCCTTCATACCTCTTGTCCTTGTGCCTTAGTTTAAGTATCGTTCTATTCATCGCTGATGCTGTGAAGCATTATATATATATTCAGACTTTCTGCTACTTCAAGACGAGTTTAGATGCTTTTGGGAATATTTTTGTCACATTTTTACCATCAAAATACTTCAACTAGAATGCATGTAGGGCAAGCTGAAGCACATGTCAAAGTGATAGATAACCTCAGTGGGAGAAGCCATACATAATGAAAAATGGCCAGTGGTGGAAAAGCAGCAGCTGTGGGTTATGGCTCTACATTATTCACCATGCCCAGTGGTGTGGTCCGGCCCTGTGCGGCCTCCCCTGCACTCCTCTCGCGCCGCCCGCTTCCACGCCGAGAACATCAAAAGCGGGAAGAGGCTGGCGGCGACCGTAGGCCTCAGACCCGGTGCCAGGGCTTTGATCTGGTAGCTGCCAGTGGAAAGGGACCCCGGTTCTGCGCTGCTAGCATAACTCTTAATTTGTCTGTGGCCCATTGTGATGATTTTGGTGACAACTCTCGATGCAAATTGAGCTCCCCGTGTGCATGTTTGCATAATCGCTCAACAAAAAGGCCCAGAAATACACTGGGAGTCGAATGCATGTGCCGCAGCCTGCATTTTATTGTGACACCCGAACATCGTCCTCTGAGAGCCTTGCGATATTGTGCGTTTTTTGGCCGATTGCCGGTGTTTAACAGCAAGAAGAATGGTACCTTTACAGCATTTGATTAAGGTTTTACAGCGATGCCTTGTCCTTGGGAACATTGGGGATTCAAGTCAAAAAGGCATCCTTCACAAATCTAATGATAGGGTTTATGTGAACACTATTCCTGACATGGAGTCACTCTGTTTTCTGTCTTCAAAAGGTGGCCGAGTGGGGGATCCAGAAATTGGGGCTGGTCAAATATTCCAGCAAGCCGGCGGGAACCTACAGCGGTGGGAACAAACGCAAACTGTCTACAGCGATAGCCCTGATTGGTTGTCCTCCAGTGATTTTCCTGGTGAGATACATCTTTACGTGCATGAATGTGATACGCTGCTGTTTTTATTAAGACTTAGGCGTGTAATGCTTTAAATCAATATTGATGCTGTGCTGATGTTTGGATTACAGCAGTTCTCATCAGCTCTTTTTCCTCTTAACAAGCACACAGAGACTCAACTGTAGTCAGGAGATGATAGACGGCAGGAGTTTTGGATATGCTTTCAGAAATGAGAAGAGGGGGTTCATTCTGGTTACTCCTAAGTGAATTTCCCCAAAGGATTAAAAGTACATTACAGGGTGTATTTTTCAGGAGTCACTCACTGGTCATGTTTTAATTAATTGTATAATTTTTTTTTCAAGAGAGAACCAATTAAAAAATGCAGAGCACGCAGAACTGTATTAAATTCCTATTCATCACGACTTAAAACTGAGGGCAAAAGCACTTTCTCGCTGATGAAAGATTAATGAAGGCGTGACTCAGAATACACTGCATCACATGCTTGCAATTAGGCGGATTTAATGTCCATTAGGAAGTTGTGTCGCGGTTTGTTGTTGAGGGACTCGGTGACCTTAAATCACTGGGTGGGCTCCCTTTAACCAAAGCATACATCTCCATTAAGGTTTGAGTCATTTTGACTTCACGTCCCACGTCCCATCCACCACATCACATGGTCTAATAAAGCAGAAATATTGGATTATATTACATGAATTGATTTTAATGTCAGTTCGTACCCGCAAATATCTTGCTATATGCCACGTTATTGCTGTTTTACTGTAATAAATGCATTACTTTGCATGATTTAAAGCAACCCATCAGATTATGCAGCAAATAACAATTTAAGTCAGGTAATGAGTAATCCATAATAAATTACATTTACGGTATAATCTTTCCAACCGTGTCCGCTTCCTGGCTCAGTGCTGCTCTTCCGAAAGCCTACACATTTGCTCGCCTGAGCCAGGGCTAGCCTTCACTTTGAGGCAGGCGGGGTAATGTGTTGTCTGTGTCAGTTTCGGTATTGTGTGGGAGCCCGGGGAGTCGAGGTTGGCCTTGAGGCGGTGCCACGTAGGGTTTGCACAGGGACACATTGGGCACGGTGATGGAAATAGCCCATGGGATTTGTTGGATTCTGCTAGTGAGAGAGAGAACCAGGCCTGGAACGAAACGAGCCAATGGACTGAGTACTGTCACTCTCTAATCATTCACGGACAGACTAGCCCTGAGGAAAGAGAAGCAGCAGGTCACTGAGGCTCTGTGTGTGTGTGTGTGTGTGTGTGTGTGTGTGTGTGTGTGTGTGTGTGTGTGTGTGTGTGTGTGTGTGTGTGTGTGTGTGTGTGTGTGTGTGTGTGTGTGTGTGTGTGTGTGTGTGTGTGTGTGTGCTATGCTGCTTCAGGGTGTGTCTCCATCGTGTGTACATGGATTAACTCAGACTTCACCCAGACTTTACCTTGGTACGTCTGTGGTTTTAAACATCTCCTATAGTTTTCTCTGTAAGTGTAAAGACACACACATAAGGGTGACAAAGCAAGCGTTTTATTAATGTATTGGGTCAGCATGAGCTCCCGGAACAGCTTCTATGCATCTTGGCACACGCTGGACAAGTCTCTGGGCTTTTACTGGACAGATGGAACGCCATTCTACAGGAAAATGTTCCTTCTTTTCATGTTTTGTTGATGCCTTCCAAAAATGTGTGCTTGATATCGCTTCTTGGTGCCCGTTTTCTCCACTAATCCATTCAGGTGTTTAGTTTCTCATCTGCATGTAGATCTTTGCAGTAAAGAGCTTCCATTTATTACAGGACGAGCCCACGACAGGGATGGACCCCAAAGCCCGGCGCTTCCTGTGGGACTGCATCCTGAGTGTCATCAAAGAGGGCCGATCAGTCATTCTCACATCACACAGGTGCAACATTGCTCTTAATCTATTGATTTTTTCTCCCATGGATTCACACCACACCCGCTGAGATGAAGCCCAAATACTTTTGACTCTTCACCAGGGGGATGGCAGAGCGAGCAAAGCGTGAATGAACCGCACATATCGTAGTGATAATTGATTCAAGTTACACCTTAAGTTGGAAGGAATCATTTCCTGTGTGGCAGTTAATGTCTGTTGCCAGAAACGCGCTGGCTGCTTTAAAGCTTTCATGAAGCATGAGGGCATATCGACTGACTGGCGGCTTTTTTTTTTTTCCTCCATGAAAAGAAAAAACTGTCAATATCCGTGCAGGAGGCTTTTCATTATCCAAGACTTCCTGGAGCAAAGTTAGTCCCAACTTTTTTCTTCTGCAGCGTTGGGCACGGGGGTTTTCGAGTGAGCAGAAAACAGATGAAATGCCTCATTTTTTGCGGAACGTAAAAGTTGATGGCCCACGCCGCTACGGAACATTTCACAATTACCACGCCTATTCATCTCACCGTTTCCCAAATTGCCTCGGGTTTTTTGAATAATTCTCGCCCAAGGCAGTGCATGTGAATAATCTGTGTGCCGTGGGTTTATTTATTTTATCACATGTTTTCCCTTCGTGGAGGAATAAAAGCAATTTGTTGGTCGTCCACGGCAACGTGGCTGAGCTGCATCCAATCGTCCGTGGCGTGAGCAGGTGGTTGTGTTTTGTTAAGTGGCACATTCGCCAGGTTTTACAAAGTCATAAACCTAATTGGACCATTCCTCAGAAAGGCTTCGCAGGTTTCGCCTCAACTACAAATGACTCCTGCGTCACCCCAACACCGAAAGAGAGGGGAAAAATGAGATGATAAGAAGTGCAGATGGTCCCTCCCTCTCCCCTCTAATTGCTAATTTGTCGTCCATTTAAGGTTTCAAAATAGACATATAAAAAATGCTTTAAACCCAAATTCGACTGTACATGAGAACAGAGTCTCAGTAAATCAGAGATCATCATCAAAATAATGTGAGTTGAAGCAGTCAAGTTCCACCTTTTTATAAAAACCATCTGCGATTAAAGATCTAGCCTTGAATACAGAACATTTCAGCGGTTGAATGAGGACAGACATAAAAAAAAAAAAACCTCTGAAATACCTGCTTTTAATACAAAAAGGACAGAGATGTTATTGTCTTTCATCTGGGAAGCAAGATGAATGCTGCTTCTCATTCATGCCCCTTTTCTTTTTCTTCCAACAGTATGGAGGAATGTGAGGCGCTGTGCACACGCATGGCCATCATGGTCAACGGTCACTTCAAGTGTCTGGGAAGCATCCAGCATCTAAAGAGCAGGTAAGAGTCCATTCTTCACCGCTGGGTTTGTAACACAAAAAAACACACAAGAATCTTTGAAGCTCCTTGAATTGAGATGAAAGAAACCTCGGTCTCCCACTGAGGTGTTCTGTTATTTATACTGCATACATAAATAACAGAACACCATGCATATTGGTTATAAAAAGATCATTCTGATTTTGCATGGAAGAAAAGGGAAATTTTCTTCTATTATCATGCTAAGGAGGACTCTATGGGAGATACGCAAGGAACAGAATTCATTAAAAAGTTGGAACCTAATGTAAACTCCGTAATGTCATTATTGTTATTATTAAAGGAATACTTCAACATTTTAATATGTGCACAGTTCCTTTCTTGCCCAAGAGGCTATACAGCAAATTATTATTTTAGCATGAAGACTGTAAAACGCTAGGCTGGCATGTTCTCCTCCACACCTCCTTACCGTCGACCCTTTTTTGTCTTTTTTTTCATCTACCCTTTTTTTTTTTTAGGGGGAGACGGGGGATTTGTAGAGGCAGGTCAACAGTATATACATCTGAAAGCTGGGAACCTGAACATTTATTTTTAATGTCTTTTCTAGTCATAAATCTATATGATACAAAGGCATTAAGGAACACCAGAGAAAAAAAAATCATGCTATGTTCTGACACGAAACAACCTTTGACATTTGGAGATTGCATTGTTCGGCGGTTATATGGCGAGCACTCATCTAGAAACTACTTAGAAGCTCCCTAATTTTTCATATACCTACAACAATCACCTGAATGCCCTTGGTCTCTAGTTCACGGTTGTGAATTTTCACAATGCAGTGATTATCCTAGAGGTCACAACAGGTCATTTTTATAAAGTGACGTCAAGTTTAAGAAAAAGGCTACTGTGGGGAATAACATCATCACACATAAATGCAGTTGGACTCACTGGAACCAGAAGAGTATTAGCTTTGTAGTCATACTCAATTTATGTAATCCCAATACAGTTTAAAGACCCCAGTATGCAAAAATATTCACATTTTTATGATAGGAGGAAATTATGATTATACTGCATGGGATTATCCTAAAGTGGGCCTGTGTGTAAAGGAGAGACTTGACCCACAGTTCCCATTTTAATTCACGTATCTCGTGAAATAAGTGAGCAATCCTCTCAATTAACAAAATCCCCGAATATTAAACACTAATTTAATATCATCTATACATCCTGTTTCTAACTAGAGCTTCAGAGGCTGTGTCACGATAGTCATAATCAATTTTTTCCTCCGGGAAGCTTTACGTAATATTCTACATGTATGCTGCATATATTTTTGGTGCACTTTTCTTGGAGCCTCATCAACATGATTGTATTGATTTTCGCATGAAAAGATCCATACATGAGGCAAATGTGCAGACAGTCGGGTCCGTGGGCCTCAGGTTAGTGTCCCAGATCTTTCACCATTATCTCAGTTTCACATGTTTCTCTACAGACCCATAAATTGCGTCTCCCGCCGTCCCTGTCATTATGCACGGCCTTAATAAGCCTTGTGCATGTCCCCTAATGCGTTTTGTTACGTCTCCATAACAGATTCCCCCTGCCCTGCTAACTCTCGGCCCAGCTCTCTGATATTCATCTGACATTTCCCAAGGCCAGCACTTATGCCCCCGAGCCCTTCATGTGACAGTGAGACCGATCCATTACCTTAGGTACAGTCTGGTGACATTATTACCACTCCATGGTGTGATCTTGTACGAGGAAGGACATTTCTACACGCACGTTAGCAACACGCACGACCAGGAAGGTAGGATGGCAACCGCTGAGTGGAGATCAATACACATGGGATGAGGGGAGGAGCGGACCGGTTTTAACGCGTGGGATTATGGGGGGAAGCACCTGGAACAACAAACATGGGGGCTACAGCGTCAAGGGTGTTACACAGCAAGTTAATGTCACAGCGTCGGCCTCCGTCTCACTGTGGAGGGAGATGGCGGCCAAAAACGGCGACAGTTGGGAGGGCGGAAGGGCTAAAGTGGGAGAGCGATGTAGCAATCAGTCCGTCGCAGGTGTTAGGGTAATTGACAGATCCTATGTGTCAATTACATCCTGTCTGTAGGGAGAGGAGCTGGGCGCTTTAAATAATGTATGAACCTTGCAGGAAGTGGAGGATAGGTAAGAGGAGAATGGAGGGTTAACACATGTCCGACGTCACTTAACACGCTATCGGGTAAAAAAGGAAATCGCACTTCACAAGACAGTGGAGTGAGAGGAAGCCAGATAAGCATGACATCGACACAGATATTTCGCCTCGCTTATTTTAGATTCTCGCACGGACAATTTGCACGCCGCCGAAAAATATGCGCCGGCGCTTCGGTCCTCGCCGCGCTGGTGAATAATTTCTAATTAAGCGTCCCTATCTTCCTCGGCGCTCGGTGTAATTAATGTTTCATGAGGTGTGGGACCCTGTTAATGACTGAAAAGGCAATTAAGGACCGTCTTCTCTGTTTTCCTTTCTCGTCACTATCCCCCGCCACATGTTTGTGCTGCCATGTTCTCCCCATCACACACACGCGGTTTAGCATGTGATTCGCCATCATTTAAGTCATCGTGAGCCTCATCAATCCAGCTTTGCGGGGGCAGCACGCTGAACATGTTTTCGTGTTGATCTCCACATCTGACTGTGATGTGAGGTGTGCAGATGGGAAGTGTTGCATCAGACAGCAAGGGGGGGTTGCAGTAGAGGGGGGGAAGCACACTGTGTTTTTACGCCATCGCCACGCAGCGTGAGTGGTTGACCTGTAACCTTACCGTCTTCCATCTCTTTTCCATCACAGAACCCTGTAAGGAGTGCAGAATCTCACCGCAGGGGAGGGGGGGGAGCTCTCCCATTTTGACCCCCCCATTGCTCACCCTCCCACATTCGCAGCCCTCACCCCCGCACCGCCTCCTCTCCCGACTCCTCTCCTTCACAAAACCTCTCACTATATTAGCCTTATTTATTCCTCCCTCTGCTACTCTCAGGTGGCGAGGCTTCCAACCCCCCCATCCAAGTGCTTGTTAGTGCTGCCCCCTTTAGTTCAGTGGTGACCCTGTCTTTATCACCGAGATGCCCTTCTGCTCCTTTAACAACCCACGCGTCTCCGTATCAATCAAGGCCCCAAATGAGCCAAAATAGCCCATTTGAACTGCAGGAGAGGTGGTCAGCCTGTGAGCGGTGCTGAGGAATTGGTTTGGGTGGCGCATTCAGAACAGGGGGGGGCACTTAAAGAAGCCCCCTTCATTATCGTCCTCCACGGCTGTTAAAAACATCCTCCAAGACTCCAGTCAATCACACTTGCAGGAATTTATGAAAGGCTGCCATAGAAGGGAAAGAATAAATAGTAAAAATGTGCAAGAGGCTGTAAATAGTGCTTTAGTACAGCAGCGGGCTAGTATGAAAGCTCCCAGGTGTTAAGTAAACCCAAATGAAGTGGAGGAACCAATAAAAGGAGCCTCAAAGCTCCCCTATAATCTTGTCAGTTAGGAAGGACACCCGCTAGCCGATGCAGGAGTTTTTTTTTTCCTCCACTGATCAACATCATTCATATAGTACCTGAACACACCACTGCTCAGAGGCTTTACCTCCTTCCTTAAAGCACATCATGATATTAAAGTGGAAGGTAAAAGCGCCTAATGCATTAACGTAAGAGAGTTTTTACAAGAGCGGCGTTTAAAAGTTTGGATCAATCCCCCTTGGAAGTTGACGCTCGAGAAAGTCCAATAAACTCCTTCCCACTCGGCGCTGCAGGTGTGCCGTTAACCGAGTAGTTTATGGCTTTTAAGTGCGTGTCACCGGCGGAGATGGATGACAAAATAATTCTCTTTCCATTTTACGACGCATCAGCAAACGTCGGTGTAATTAAGCCGGATGTTACTGTATGTTTACTGTACATATCTGAGAGCTGAAACCATCTTTCCCCGAGATGTTGGGGGGAATGTTTTATGCAGGCATGCATTCGAGATGGTTGCTCTTGTATAAGCATTAGTTTAATGGCTTATTTTTGTGCTTACAAGCGAGGTAAGCTCGCATCTACATTTGATCCTTCAAGGTCTGCAGGAATCGCTACATGGCTCAAGGCTTTTCTTTATTCATGCATGTTTGAAAATCCAGTATTAATAATGCCAGAGGCCAGATGATGGTCTTCATGTGGGATTTTTTTTTTTCTTTTTAAAAAACGCAGGCAAACACCGTGTAAATATGTCTCGAAGGTCGAAAGCAGACTGTCACTACTTATCACGGCAAACTCTGGCAGACTTAACAGTTTTGTTTGAACCCGGTAATCTTCGCTCAAGGTGCGAGCGCTGCTTTCAAACGCATCTTACTGAAAAAAAAACAACCGTTCCAAGGTCGACAATGAACCTCTCACAGTCAAGCACAATGACAATGCACACTGAAAACACCGTGTTGTTACATTACCTCCCAGTTAGGAAACACATGGGAATTACTAGCTATAGCACATGTTAAGCTTTAATATATTTTATGATTGGACAGAGATGGACTATCCATCTATCCTTTATCCATCTACCCCCTCACGCTGCCTGACTTCCCGCCTGATCAAAGGCCAGACCACCCGAGCCACATAGTGACCTCTTGCCCCACGTCCTCCCCCCCAAATACAAGGTTTGGCACTGGTGAGGGTGACCTTTCAGATGAAGGAAGGCAGCCGAATTATTCCCTGCCTGTCATGCCCTTATCTGTGCCTGGCTGTTGTTTGTTTTACATTACATGGAAGGACGACTTTCCAGCGGACCGGTGTTGGTAGGATTGAGGCAGAATAATGAAAATGAAGAACTGCAGCGCAGACGTTAGTGTCTCCGCCGCGCCGTGGTGAGCCACTGTATCATTTCCTTTAATGTAAAATAATATGAAGGGATTAGTTGTGACAACGCGGTGCAGCCGTGACATAATCCGTTCATTATTTTTTCCTCCCGATGCTTTATTCAACCCCACGTTGCAAAGATCTTAGCTTTAAAAAAAATCACCAGTCGCCAGTTAAAAGCTAATTACTTGTTTCAAGCTGCACTGATGTTTGAAGATACCTCGCCTTACCTTCCTCCCCACTCGGGCAGAGTTTATTTGAGGAGAGCAAAGACAGGCGGTGTAGCGGAGATGAAGGAGCGCGTTTTGTTTTGAATACAGAGGCAGCGTAAAAAGTGATGAATATGAAAGGAAGATATTTTGCCTGCAGCCCCTGTGTGGCTGCATACAGAAAGAACTAAAAAGTGAGGTAGGCAGGGAAGAATGAGGGGAAGCTAATTGATAAGCTCTTTTACTGTCAGTGAGGAACGGCATTTCATTACTCACGTACGCCCCAAACCATATCGCCAAACCCTTTAGCCACAATGGCGCCCGGCCTTATTGGATTTTTAGCAAAAAAATGTGTTTGCATCTTGGCTGAGCTTGGCAGTCCTTGGACAAAGCACATTTCCTGAGCCGGCAGCTATAATAAACACAGGGGGATTATGGTCATAGTCTTGATTGGATGATGAATTAAGCTCGATGTGTGAGGATGGTTGTGATGCCGTGGTGGTGGTGTGGATGTCTGATTATAGTCTGTTGCAAATAAAATCACCAAAAACGATGCGGCTGTGTCCTGAATATACTTAATATAAAATGTGTTTCTCATGAAAGATGGTGCTGCGTGTGCAAAACCAAAGCAGATAAGCGGGTTGTGACATCCTGTGGTGTATTTTGCGGCGACAACAACCGACTACGATCATAATATTTCACACAGTGGGAAAAGTCATGCATTATTGAAAATAGTCCCTCTTTTTTTATTTAGTTTTTTCTATAGCCTGTCCCCACTTTTCCATCCCATTCTACCCAGTGCTATCAAGGGTTGCTATAGGTTCAACATTGGCCTTGAATGTTATAATTCTCCATTAGCACAAAGAGCACAACAATGTACTCTTTGCACACAATATTTGTTCTTAAACTATTTTTTTTTTGTGGCACTTAGAGGACTATCAGTTCTGAATAAGACAAAAAAAATTTATAATGACAGTCTTTTTGGAGTACCTTGCCAAGATTGATGTACATGTATTTCACCTCTTAGAATGGCCAAATGAGCACATTAACAAGTACAAGTCCGACTGTGTAATACCACTAATTATTATAGTCTTAGCAAATATGAATCATGAATCTCATGGGGGCGGGAATTAAATAACACATTTGAGAGTTTCTTAAGGAAGGGCTATACTAAGCAGCACTGCAATGACATTTTTATAAATAACATCGTCGAGGCCTCTGATGGTCGTGTAATCCCGCTTTTCCATTTGCACTTTGAGCTGATGAAACTGTGTGTACAATGGAGGCCTCGCAGTGTTTCACAGCGAGGTCGGGCAGGGCTCAGGTCAGCGCGGGGTCTAATTTGGAACGGTTGAAGGGCTGTCTAAAGGGCAGCTGCTTAATGAAGCGCTAACATGCTGATACATGCAGGGCACCCATAGTTTTATCCACATGATGTGTGCTCCATAATATGTCTTGGAGGTTTTGATCACCCGTGGCTCGCAGCCCTTTAAGAGATCACAGGGCAAGTGCAATTCTCAGATCACCCCCCCCCTATATAGAAAGGCTCGACGCTGTCGTGGATAGCATGTCGTTCGGTTGATTGCATCATAAAACGAGAAGTGGTCCAGCCATCGCCGCACATGGTCTGCATTTGTGTGCGTGTCATTTTAATGTTTTATTTATCCCGAGCATCTCTATCATTTCAAAAACTCCTTTTTCCCTCACCTCACTCTTTTTGGCAGTAGCCGTTGTCCACCGTGTTGCAGGAGACGGAGGTCACGAACATAGTGATATAATGATGTAGCAAGTGATTGGGTCACGTGTTTATTTATGTCCCTGTACGTCTGATATCTGCAGTCTGGCTCCGGGTTTAAGCGGCGTTCGGCGTGCCCTGGCGCGACTCTAAAAGCAGCAGTAAAAAAGGCACTTATGCATTCTTAATGAAAATGAATATTAGATAAGTATTCCTATATGCAATTTATGCAAACTTACACTTTTCTTGCACTGTGGCTCTTCAACTTCAAGCAGACGTGCTTAACGAAAAAGGGGAGCGACCCATGGGGTCCGTTCATTGTGCCACTCAGCACCGGCGCGGAGCTCCACTTCCACTCTCACTCCCTCAGGGATCGTGTAGGCCCGCAGTTTAGTCACCATATCTCTAATTGCCACTAAGGGAGCCTCCGACTCTCATCGCTTGTTGCTCCGTCCTAGCCCACAATGGACATTTTCCATGAGTAAATCCAACATTAGGGAATTAATTAGGCAGAAAACAATGGGTCATAAGAGTGCTAACGACAGAATAACAAGGCAGCGAGTCTTGTTTGGTGCTCACCAGACGTAGCGTGCGACTGGGAAGATGCAGAATGCTAATTAGCTTTAGGGGCTGAGCTGTGGCGTATTTTCATCTGTGACAGGAATATTGTCCATGTTGTAAAAGCTGCATCAGGATGTTGACATATTTTAAAATCCGGCTCCGTTGCTTCGCATTTATTACTCATCGTATGGTTGTTTTTGTTCCAGATTCCATGGAATACATTCCATGTTTTGTTCAATTTGGCATCCAGCAGACGCTGAGGGACATTAACACGTGGTGCTAAAAACGCTGCATAGATCTGAGAGGAAGTGCAGAGAAGTGTGTTTTCGTCGATGCGGTCTTGTAGCATGGCGCTAATCGACCGTGCATTATGGATGCGGCCACCTCGCTAGCATTACTTAACGGAGCGTTTCCCTTCCACACGAGGTCCCAAGTGGATTCTCCAGCAACAGATCTATTCAGCTAGTGCTGTTCTCAAACATTTTTATCCGAGGACTCCCCTCTCACATCGTTTAATCATGGGCTTACCGCCATTTGTAGCATTAGATGTCATTGGAACTATTTGTATTCTAAAACTTTTCAAACAAAATACTCGAATAAGACCTTTTTTCAAGATCATTAGGAATTGAACTGTAAAGCATCTGAACGGTAGCAGATCTGGAATAATACATGTAAACTTACCGGTCTAAAGCTGACTCTCAGCTTGTGTGTCACAACAGCAGTGTTTCCATTGGCTGAAAGCAAACGTGGGTGGAAGTGACACTATATTCTTCTTATTTATTATTTTATTGGTGCAAATGGTGCAAATTATTTTGCAGACCCCCTGAAAGAGTGCCACAGACCTCAGGAGGAACTTAGACCCCACTTTGAGAATCACTGATGTCAAGTATTGGTTGTCAATTGAAGCTTGAAGTGTGTCTATTTAATGATTACATTACCTTTCCAAAACAGCATGTTTTTGAATCCCATTTTTAAAGGCCTCTGATTACACACCCTCGTCTAAACGCAATGTCTGGACTCAAATTGATGCTTTCTTTGGTCTTTGGTGCTGAAGATTGTGTCGGAGACTGTGAAACCTACTATTACTTTGAAATAAGTTGGAAAAAGTTGATCCATTACTTAGCGATGGTGAATTGTTGTAGTGAAGCTGCTTTTTTTTCCCCTCTTGCTGCTTGTGACTCACCTGCTCCTCTGGCCCGTCACATCCAGAAAGAATATGAGACCAATTATGTTTTGTCGTCTGTGTTGCTGCCCACCTCGTGTCTTTCTTCCAGCACACTACCCGATTATTCATCACACCATGTCGTGACCACGGGAGAAAATACATTTTCATTATTTAGATGGCCAGCCGTGAGCAATTTGGTACCGGCATGCTTGTTTCGCAGTTATTGAAAGCTTTAACCCTTTTGCTTCCCTTTGAAAATATTATTTTCCACTCACACTGATTTTTTTTTTTTTTTTACTAACAGACTAAATTAATGATGTATTTTCTGTATACTAAATGCTATAGAGGGATATATTTTTTTGCAATGATTCGCAACATTTTTGGTTTAGATGCGCTTTAATTTTTTGTGTTTTGTTTTAGATTAAAAAAAAAAAAAACAACCTCCCATTTAGTACCTTGGACAAAAATATCCACCTCCTGTAACTGCTATATAATGCCTTATGGTGATTCATGACTATCCTTGCAGTGCAGGCATTGTATCAACACATATAACTAAAGGGCTAAAAATGCCCCTAGTGATGCATAAGACTTGTCCTCTTGTCTCTAGATTCGGTGATGGCTACACGGTGATCGTGAGGGTTGGCGGCTCTCCTCCGGCGCTGAGTCCAGTTGAGGACTTCGTCCAGCGCTCCTTCCCGGGTAGCATCCTGAAGGAGAAGCATCACAACACTCTGCAGTATCAGCTCCCGTACACACAGGGAGCTTTGGCCAACATCTTCAGCCAGTTCACCAGCCACCAGCAGAGGCTGGGTGTGGAGGACTACTCGGTGTCCCAGACCACGCTGGACCAGGTAAAACCCCCCCCCCCAAAAAGTGATTATTGGCTCAGCTTCAATCTACATATCTACTGCTAGAACACATGTTCTAGAAGTATATCATGTTCAGGATATAATGAGATGTATCTTGGACAAATTGCATGAAGTTGTTATTCTGCCCCAGGTTATCTGTTCTCTCTGCATCAGCTTGACCCCAAAACATACTGTCCATGTGATCAATATTCCATTGTATCATTCTCCAAGGTAACGGTAAAAAGTCCGTAAATGGACATCTCTTTATCTCCACCCATTGTTAGTAAGACACAAAGACAGGAATACATTCACTCCAGTCTCTCATCTTCATCTCTACCATCAGAAATTATGGCAATAAATAATCTGCACCCTATATATATATACTGTTTATCACATGCACACGCAAGGTTCGCCCAGTTTGCTATGTATAGGTCACCTGACAGCCTGCAAAATGAAAGAGCCGTGCTCAACGTAAGCAATAACACATAGGAGCCCCATGTTATGCGAAACGCTTCCACTTTCCCTTGGGTTATTTTAGTCTAAATTGTAGAGACTCGATTATATCCCAAGGTTTGCTCAAGGCAACGAGTTGGTGATGCATCTTTTTCCCTTTGTCCTAATGTACCATCAGTGCCGGAGTGCCTCTAAATCTGAGTTGGTCTGCATTTTGACAACAAAAAGTGGATTTGAGCGTAGAAGAGAGTTGTTCAATAATTTATTCTTGACAACAAAACATCCGTTTTCATCTTGAACGGAAGCAAAATCCAAGTGTGTTCAAGGCCATGTTCTATTGTCCCACTGTAAATCTGTGCAGGGTCAGCTCGGTTCAAGACACCATTAGTCCATAAGTCAATGCCTTTTAAGTGCTTTCAAGATTTAAAGATCTGTCATTGCCTACACGTTGTCCTCTCCCATTTAGGCTGCCAGACTGGCCTATGAGGACTACACTTTGTGTAGCAAAGATGGTTCAGCCACCAGCTCCCAGTATCGATCAAGAATCTGTTTCTTTTATATATAAAAAAAAGCTTTTTCTTTTCCAGCCCAAGTGCTCTAGCTAGACTCCCTGATTGGGGAGATAAACTAGACCCTGGCATGGTGCAGGCTTGGCTTCACCTTGTGTTTTCCAATTGGCCCCGAGGACCTGATGCAATCAGGCGCTCCGAGGCGAGTGTGTCTGATCTCGCGGGCCCGCCATTAGCTCAGCGGCAGCATACCAGGTGGGAGATGACCTCTAAGGGGTCCAGACAGGTCATCGGTCCACTTCGCCATGGGGACGACGAGGGGGATGTTTTTGGATTTAAAAAAAAAAGAATTTGGGGAAAAATAAAAGTGCGTCATTCTGGCTGATGGCAGTAATAATTTGCACTGTGGCGCTGTTGTTTTTGAATCAAATGATGTTATATAAGGAATACCAAGCATGTTAAGCATTTCATCATCAACCCCCTGTGGATGACCTCTAAATCAAGATGAAACCATCTTTTATATAATATGCCCTTTAGGTGGCAATTAGCCGACGACTAAGGAAGGAAGAAGGGATTTATTAGTTAAGCTAAATGCTTTAACTTAGCCTGGTTTACTGCGAGGGTTGTTTTTTTAATAAGGATTAAAAAGAAGAAATCTGCTTCTATTATACTGATGATTGGTGTTCAGCCAACTACCTCAAACTATTCGTCTTTTCTGTTTTTCGTCAACGAGCCCCACATTCTGCTCTGGTCAATATTTACCAGATAAAAAAAGGTAGTAAATAAATCATACTTTGACCGGGAGGTCACGTTATTAAAACACAGAGGGGAGGACTGGAGAACCTGTGGAGACCCAGACTGTCACCTTTCAGCCGGTGATTTATAGAGAACAGCCTTGACCTATAGTATAATACCAGACTTGCACTACAATTAATATTGATCCACACAGCCTGCAGCTCAGGCATTTACACTGATGGCAGAGACAGTGCAGCACAGATGGAGCATCTGAAAGGAAAATGTGACTTTGTAAACTGTTTTTAGAAGCAGGTTGTGTGGTAGGAATGTGAACAATGGTCCACATTCAACCGTTATATATGGATGTACACTTTCTGCCTTTTCATATTTAACTCAAATGTTCGTTAACTTCAATATATGTGGTAACATTTTAGTTTCATTACACTCAATATGATAAAAAAAATATGTAAAGTTAATGTCACACAAACCCCGCCTGTCTATTACTGGATTAAATACACAAAATAATAGACACATAAAAGTTAGACACAGCACGATATAGTTTCCCATTTAATACATTTTTAATTAGTTATGAAAACATCAGTTACAGGTAAATAATGAAGCGTATTAGCCAACGTCTGTTGATGTTTTAAGTATTTAGCAACACATTTTAATATTCGGTCGACATCTTCGGGAACTTTCAAAAGTAAAGCAAAAGAAATATTGTCAATTATTCTGTATTTTATTGTATAATAATAATAATTGAAGCTGCAAAATGGGTTGGATGTAGAAAAGGTTGCTTTTCATAACAAACCCACAGATCAGAATCACCACAATCTGCTGTTCCCCTCAGCCCCACGGAGCATTTTAGCATCTTTCATCTCATTTTTTGGCTTTAGTTTCTAGGTTCACTCTTGGTGCTAAACTCGCGTTGGGAATTAGTGGAGACCAAAACAATTAGGGTAAAAGGAGAGCGAATTTTGGATTTGCTTGGTGTCCTGGAACACAACTCTGAATAAATATTATATTTGCTTCCCGTTTGCACGTTAAAAGGTTTATTTTTGAGGTGATAAAATGTCAAATCTGTAATTACAGCTTGTTGGAACGCCCCAAAATGAACGACTGCTGGTTAAAATGAAGCATGATAACTTAAATTCCTAGAAAGTGAGACCTAATTGCATCCAAAAGCACGTCTGTTCCTTCAAAGTCAAGGGTCTTATCAAACGCAGAGCATGAACATTTGGATGACATGCATGTAAAAATAGCCTTTTTTACATTCTGAAGGGACTCCTCTATACAGGGGAGGTTAATTGGGCGATTCACATCCTTCCCCTCCTCTGTTCTGCCTCAACGGGCATCAAATAAACACCCCAACATCACCCTCTGCAATGTAATTAACGCCTGTATCCATCTGTTATTAAGAAAGTGCCACTCAAAGTGCACACGATGAGGAAAGTCGCATCATAAAAGCAGAGTGTAGCACATTATATATGCGTATCATACTTGGATTCTTATCGTAAATACCAACAGCACTTGTACATTCTATCGCCGAACTACACAGCCTTGACTGTGAATATGAAATGCTCTGCATGCCTCAGCACAAGCCAATATTAGCCAGTGGTGGGGTCAAAGGTCGACAGAGACGGGTGGAGGCTGTTTGCTGCTGCTGTCATTCTTATCCTCTAAATCATTCTCCCCTGATAAGATGCCTTGACAACTGTGACCTTGGTTCGCGCTGCTGATGGTCTGACATCACACACACACACACACACACACACACACACGTAGAAGCATACTTTCAGCCCGGGGTGTTCTGCAGGTGTAGCACACTCCTCCGCTACATGGTAGATGCATAAAGTAGCAAAAGCTTGTTTTACCTCGGAGTGAACAAATGACCACGATCCACTCTTTTCCAGCTGCTTCACTGGAAGCCGTCGTGCTTTGATTTGATTCCATGAAACCCCCAGTTTTAAACAGGCGGACTCCTTTTGGTAAAACTGTCAGAAAAGTGCTCATTACTGCCGCCACGCTGCCCTTGAGCAAGACGTTTAACTCCCAACTGCTTCAGCTGTTCTGAGGTCAGCACATGCGGCTAGGCTCACGACGTTGGAGCAGCCTTTGTTCTGAAAACAGAATCGACTCCTCTTAGACTGTTTTTCTCATTTTAACATTAAATAACAGATTAAATCAATTGGATAATTAAAAGTTTAAAGGCCGACAGGATGGATCTTTATTACCCTGTCTTCATTATCAAGCTTTTCAAAACACAAAAGCTTTTTTCTCTCTGTTCATTATGCTCTTTCACATATATTTACTCTCCATCCCTTTTTATTCATTAAGGGTGTATGAAAAGGATTTAATTAATCGGGTAGTTTCCGATGGAATTGGTCTGGATTTTTTATTTATTTCTCTCACGTTTAGATTTGAAACGCATATAATTCACGTATTCTTTTATATTCACACTGGAAAAAGCAAACGCTCTTATCGTTGTGTGTGACCCTCTTTGTTGCTTTCTCCCGTGGAGTAAAAAAAAACATCTTTTTCTAGCTTTATTACAACAGACAGCTAACGAGAAGAGAAAAAGCCGGGGACTACGGCGATGTTTACAGCACGGTGAAATACACACGGCTTTTTATGAACGCCGTGGGATTGATTTCTTCTGACATTAAATGGGCATCACAGAGAGAAGAATGATTGTTTTATTCTCTTTCTCAGCTGGTCAAAGATGTCAAACTGACATTCACTGTGTGAGCCTCGACGCTTACTTGATGCTTCATAGCGCTTGTCTGGCAACCCATTCGCATGCGCCCCGTCGTCTCTGCTGCTATTTCTGTTTGTTTTAGAGGCGGAGGGTGTGTGTGTGTGTGTGGGGGGGAGGAATGTCCGCAGGCCTTTCAGAAGTGTGTTTATTCTATGATTTTTATCTTGCATTTGTCTTTAAGTACCCTCTTCACCTTGATATTCCAGGTGTTTGTGAACTTTGCGAGGCAGCAGCACGGCGAGGAGGACGCTCCGGCTTACGACAACGCAGTGGACACGTCGGATGAGTTGCCGTTGGAGACGATGAAGACTTCCCAACACTCGGAGAAGGTGTAAACGCCCATAAGAGACATGGCACTCTAAATGGGTCGGCGATGTTTGGGTCCAATTTATGATCGGTTGGCTTTGCACGGCCTTGTTCCTCCATCAGGTGCACCAATCAACGTTGACACGCATTTCTACCCAAGCTTTGCCATCTCCAAGGCAACCACTATGAATGTGGAGTTCCACTGCAAGAAACATTCAGGCTTATCAAGTTTTCTCTGTAATCACGGCACCAGAATCTGGACAAATCTACATGCTTTTAGGAAATACTTGAAGGAAAACTTGAAGGATTCAATTACAGAGCTAAATGAGGAGAAGGAGATCTTTCTTTAACATTGAGGGGGACACACATTAGATGAGGGATATGTTGTGCCCTAGACTATTTTTAAGTTTCAAAATGTCCTACATCCTGGTGGAATTTTTTATCTTTATTTATGTAAAGGAAAACATTCAATTCAAAATATATAAATATAAAAGGCAGAAAGGCGCTCAGACACTCTGTATTGCTTTCAAATATTTATTCTCCTGTAGAGCAACTTTTCTCATTTAATGTTATTTCTGCTGAGTCAACACCCATGTAGGATTTACTCTTCCCCCCTCGCTCGTGTCTTTTGTTTGGGGAAGCAAACTCTTTAAATGTGCATGTGGCACCTGTTCGCTTCAATGATAAATGAATGCATTTTAATTTATTTATTAACGCCTGGACTTTAATAGGACTTTATATGCGTTTTCAGCAAGATTCCTCAAAACTTTCCGCACGTTCAAAATATCCCATATATCTGATTCTGTCTGCGTGAGAATAGCTGTGTGCAGCTCTTCATGTGAGCTGGATAAGCAAAATGCATAAACGCCTCACCATTATATGGCTTATTGTCTACACAAGCGTAATTTCACTTCGGATGAGGTGCAGCTCAGTGTTTAGATACTGAACTACAGATCTAATTATATTGGAGATAAGATACATTTTCTGTCTATCTTAAGCATCATGTGTTGGATTGTAAAACTATATAAAAGAGGGGAGCTCGCCCTGGTGTGTTGAGGTTGCTGTGATCAACCAGATCACTTCTATTGATTGATCAACAAGCGACTTATGTTAGAGTTTGTATCCTAAAACACATTAATGCACCGTTTTCCCTGATCTCATATTGCAATTTTCTGATTTTTATGATTGCCATTGATAAAATGAATGACATAGTTTTCAGATTTGCCGGCTTTGAATGTGTGAATGAGCCGCTGTTTAATGAAAGATGATGAGATTCCAACAGTTCAATGTTGGATGTGCAGAAAGACGACGGATCTCATGTGAGCACCGATCATAACTACGACCGCTCAGAGCTTTTCTTATATAACTGGAGTTACAGGGAGTAGAGGTTTGTCACAATGTGCCTTGTTTGGAACGCGTCCATGTTTGGAAACTTTGACAATCGACCTTTACAATGATGGAATACTTCACCCACAAAATCACCATTTGTAGATCATTTACTCCCGTATTACTTTGAAATCTCTGAAAACTGTGTTGCTGTTTAATTTTCTGAAAGCTAAAAGTCCAAATGATCATAAATGTTAAACAAATCATCACCTTTTTAAAAAGTATAATAGTGGAAAACGCCATGACACTGTGGGAGTAAGGAAATCAGCTTGTATGTGAACCATTATTAGAATTATCATACATATACATGACATTTGACCCCAGCATTCAAACATGTGGTTAATGGATGACCCGCTACGCCCGCTGAGACACAGCTGCCCGCCTTTTTTTTTTTTTAATGGAAATGTTTCTGTGTATCGGTTTGAGACTTGCCCGAGTCGTGAGGGTTTGTATACAGTTTGTTAATAAACGTGACCCCCCGTTTTCCTTCAATTCATCTCTTTGATTCTCACTTCAGCGTGCAGGCATGTGAGGAGAAAAACAACATTTTCAAGGTGGCAAGAGCCGACTGATAGATGTACAAGTGATTTTTGTGGATGAAGCATTCCTTTTTAAGATGATGTATAATAACATTTTCCATTTATATATATATGTGTGTGTTTGTGCACTTTATGATGAGAATTAACCACTTAAGAAAACAGAAAACTGTAAAATGCCAATTTAAAACTGTCAAAACACGATGCTTCTTACTAGATATCACTCAGGAATGTTCAATGTGCAATCTTGCCTCAGGAATGTTTACATGTGCTGTGAATTATAGGATCTTTGCGACATTCTGTTCTGTACATCGAGAGATTCAAAGTGACCCAACGATTAAAAACCTGCAATCTCTTCTCATGTGCTTCACTTCCTCACTTCACCTCACGCAGGCGCTCTAGTCTCCACCGAGAGCCTGACATCATTTGTATTCTGCACAGCGTCCTCAAAACGACTATCACACCCATCGAAAAGACTAATGAATCCTATCTCGACTGAAAACTGCCGAGACAAATGATTAAACATTTGCACAAAGTGTAATGTGACTCTGATTCTAATGTTTGTCCGCTGATTCATTGGATCCCAGTTGGAAAGTCTCTTTAGTCCAACTTTCTGAAAACGCCGTTACATTGCCACGTCTTTCAACTCGAGTGCGTGCAGGCTCACATTTGTCGAGGCTCTCACACGCCCATCCTTTAACTGACACCCCAGGATGTCAGAATACCGATTGCACCAGAGTGGCTAAGGCATTTTATTTCACATTTAATGGAGAGGGAGAGACATTTTCATCCGCCAGATGCCGGAGAAGGAATTTGTTTTCTTGTCGAACCATCACGACCGACACTTGAAGCGTGTTTCTTTTTATTAATTTTCCCTTTTTTTATCCCCCGGCAAATTCAAAACTATGCATTAAGGTTTAATTGTTTTCCTATATCACAAAATGCATAGCCCTCCAATCATATTCATGTGAATTTAAAAACATCTCCAATACCAATTTGTTTTTTTTCGTCCTCCCCTCTGGATTAGACAGTCAAAGCTCGACTGATCTGTGTAAGTGTCTGCTCTACTTTCCAGTCTAAATGACAGAAATGCATGTGTATGGATTTTCTGTTTTCTCTCTGCGAATGCATTAGTTTGTTTTTGCTTGGGCGGTCAGATGAAAATGAGAGCAGCAGCAATCCTTAAGTTTCTGTCTTTCACCTGGCTTCGTTATTTTACGTCCATCACCTTGACCTGCAGACAAAACTAGAAGAAACAACTCCCATGATGCCTTGCAGCCATTATGATTCAATCATTTCATGGTATGTATTTGTATCACGATGTAACTTGTGTGATATAAAGACTATATAATATACTGTATAAGCAAAATAATGAATTTAACATTATTTTAGTCAGTTATGTTGGTAATTAACTGTCTTTAATGATGCTAATATGAACTCTATAGATCTTCAATGGTTCCCTCAAATCCGCCACATGTGCTACATACTGTAAGAAGGTTGAATCTCTTTCACTGGAGTGTCTTGAATGAATGTTTGAGCTTTCTGTGTGTCACACCTCGTGTCTTTTCTTTGCTCATTAGGGCGCGGGGCTGTGGGGTGCGCTGCCAGAGGCAATCAGTCGCCAGGGACTCCACGGAGGCCGTAAAACTTGTGTCTTAAGGTAGGATCGCTTGTCACTTTCGCCATTATTCCCCCGCACCCGTCGCCCCAGCTTAATACTGCGAAGGTTTACGAGCAGAGGTTACACGCAGAGCAGGAGAGTCGGGCGTGCATGCCGTTAATTCACTGAATGTTTCTTTAGCGTATATATTAAACATGCAGAGCCAGGCCTGTTTTCTCCACGTAGAGCAAACTATTAGAGGCCTTTCATTAAATGCTGATTAGTTTCCTTCCTTCAACATACTGACTATTTTTAAAAAACTCCCTCTTTCTCTGGTAAACACGATCATTTGATAAGAAATGATAGAGAGTTGGGAAAATACACACAGAAATGGTGTTTTCCATTTCAAAGAATTGATCGCTGCAGCAGTATTTTTGTGAGTGATGTTTGTCATCCGGCTTTTTCCTCATTTTTCATCAAATAATTTGTCTTCGACTTAGTTTAGTTGGAAAACAACCACGTATTACAAACGGTATGATTTTGTGGAGAACGCTGCACACAGTACTCTTTTCCCATGACTCAACATTTTGCCAATCTCGGTGTCGAGTTACAAGAATACAACGGAAAGGCATTGTCAGCCCGAATGGGGAGATTACAGGAGTTAGAGGAGATGATCTGTGATCAATGATCTGCTCGACAGGCGAGCTTTACAGAAAGCTCCTGCCACCCTTTCAGACTTGAATCACCCTCTATAGTGATTGCTGTTCTAGCTCGGAGCTACCTGCTATATAGGCTGCCTAGAATAGGTAGTAATCCTACAACGTCTCTCTTTATCTCACTGCAGTTAAACTCTCCACACTTCAGAGCAACTTGTACTTTCTGTCCGTCTGGAGGGATTTCCACGTGTTGTATTTCTCTTATTTTTGTTTTTAGTGATTGTGTTTTTAATGTGTTCTCTGTCGTAGTCTTTGGGTTTATTGCAAACCATGGATTCAGTTGGACTCAATAGAAAGATAAATGTTATTAAATTTGGTTTGACAGTTTGAATTTACACAATGTTCAATATTAATATGCAATATTAAACTAAAGAGTAAATTACATATTGTGAAATAAGAAATTGTGTCAATAAAAACAGCCAAAATATATAATATAGATGTGAACAAAATCACATTAATCACATTAAATCCCAAATCATCATTCAAATCATTTAAGTTCATTTCCATGTCATTCTCCATGACATTTTTTTTAAGTTTAAAAATACTGTATGTTGAACTTGCTGAACTGCTAAACCAAACTCAAGCATTCAAATTCTGCAGCAACATCAACCGAAAACAAGCGCCGTTAACTTTGAACACCTTCAAATTGGCAGTCCTTGAACCGATTGCATTTGCAATCATTTTGAAAATCTATATTAAAAATACTCAATTCAGTAATTGAAAAGGTCTCGGCGGTGCAAGCAGCCTGCTGCTCATCTTTCAACAGGCCTCGCGCTGTCAAGGTGTTCCAGAGACACGGGTTTTATTATCAACCTTGCTGATGTTAGAGAGGACTTTTTTTTGACAAATGCGTTACAGCTCACTAATGTAATGAAAGTGGAAAACACAGGCTTGACTCCGACTTTTAAAGTAGGAAGCTCGATCGAATATCAAGGTGCAAAATCTTTGCAGGCTATACCAAACACTATTTCTGTATTTTTACTCAATTTTAGCATAAAACACCTATGCTATTCACATGGCCCGTGGCTATAACCATGTGCTGCCTGAAGCCATTCCTAACTTATAAGAAAGAAGTTGACATTTGGGGATTTCTAGCACAAGTGCCCCAAAACTGAGTGTTTAAAGCCTTCATCGTGATCAGAAAAACCTCCTTATTATAGTTCTGAGATGCTTCACAGTTTTAACTTTGAACTCACTTCAGTACTTGTTTCTTTGATGTTTTTTCAACGTGAATTAAATTATTGAATTCCCTTCTTGTGTCCATAAAAGTATATCTAGACTTTCTTCTGCAGAAGAGAGGTTTTAAGCAATTAGTCAATGAAGGCCCCATGAAATCTTTTAACATTGTGATTTTCTTATGTTCAAACTCAAAAACAAGCAGCGGTGAATGCAGGAAATCATCTCAGAGTCGTCGTATAATGCACTTCATATGATCTTACCAAAAACTAAATGAAACTCACCCAGTTGCTGTCTCTGAGAGCCGTGTGTGTGTGTTTACTGATAGTTCCGTTAGCTTGTAGCGTTTAGCCCAAACACACCGGCCACAACAATGAGCATGATCCGTGGAGCGGCGGTCGAGAGGTTAAGAGTGGTGAGTGAGGAGTCAGCAGGCAGTCAATGGCAGTAGAAAACAGGCAATAGAATGTGTTATGAAAAATTGTGAGCGGCCGTGACCGCGAGAGGAACTTGAGAATGCAGCCGTAACCGGGCCCGGCAAAATATTACCCGATTTGCTGCAGCAGACTGGGAAATAAGCGGTGGACGGACACGGAGGTGCACGGAAGCACGCAGGCGACCGATCGCATGACTCAGAGATATAGATGACATGAGTGAGGATGCAGCAGACCCACTGAGTTTTGCACCACAGTGGTAGACTCCGGTGTATTTGTGTAAGAAGTGTTTCCTCCAAACTTCACATTCACAGACAGACAAAGAATTCATGTTTTCCTCCCCGCAGTCGCTCTGGGTCAAACAATCTTATCACTCTTTTATTTTGTATCCGCCATCGAGAATGATTTGAGAAGAGCGAAACGAGGAAGTAGTCCAGAGATGCTTGGAGAAAGTTTTCACAGAACACTTTCATTTGTTTGGTCTAATTTATTCATTTCCAATATTATGGCAATGTATGATGAGGTATTAGGGCCACTGTAGAAAAAAATGGAGCCGAAAGAGGTGGGCAATACTCTGGGAAAAAAGTTGCAAATTTGCGAAATTATCAAGTAGCAAAAATACGGTACTATATAAAGTCGCTTTATTACGATGCTAACAACCGGCATTTATTCTAGCTAACTTCCCATGAATGTACGCATTTATTTTTCTAATTAATACATCACAACGTTTATGGTTGGTCTACGATGCTAGCTTTCACTTGTTGCCATAGCAACAGCAAACATCCGGTCAAGCAACTTGTTTACTCCCTCTCTGACAAGTGAATGCTACCGCTAGCAACGTAGCCCAACCACCCAATCAATGAACACATATAAGATGACAATTTGGCCCGTATAAATAAAACCAGTTGTCACACGTTGGGATGTATTAATTAGAAAAATAAATGCTTACATACATGGGAAGTTAGCTTGGATAAATGTCAGTTGTTAGCATCGTAATAAACTCGCAAATTTGCTACTAAAAACCATCGCAGCAATGTGGGTTAAAAAGCTGTTTTTTGATGATTGTTGCTTGTAACAAAACAGGTGTTTTGCCATTAAGACGGGGGAGACAACAGCATTACAACATATGAGTGTTCACAGCCTCTTTTTTTATTGCAGCCATTTTTTTATTTCTTGTATACGCAGGCTTCTCTCTGACCTGTTGTAATCACTGAGTGGGTATTCAGACATTTGAATGCAGCGCTGCTTTGGACTATTCTGAGCAAGTTCAAACCTTTTATTAGTAAATGTGGCTGACTGACCCCTGAGGATGCTGCTGTTGAGGTCTGCTTAATCTCTACTCTTTAACAAGTCTGCGTCTGAAATTGCCATGGCGACCCGCACCATTTTATTGTCGCACTTTTAGTCGAGGGGCTATTTAAGTTATGTCAGTTGCCTTTTTCCCCAACAGCCACTCTGGGGCTTCACGCTGAGGGCTGACGAGGGTTCAGGCTCGCCGTGGGGGGGCTCCCGACTCCCTTTTGATTGGTGTTCATTTAGTATCTCCTGCGGCGATGAATGCTGCAGAGTCGGAGACATTTCTCAGCACCCTCCACCGATTCTCCCCCTGCCCCGGCCACCGCCACCAACGTGCTTGTCTTTGATTGTGGGGTTTCGTTGTCACGGCACCGTCAGTCATCGACTGTGTGGTGCACGGCCTGATTATGGCCATTTTAATAATTTGGCGTTCTTTAAGTCACCTTCACAATCAGTGGTGAATTACTTGCCTTTCCCGAGTCATTACATCATGTCTCCTTTGGAGTTGCTTAGTTTATGCAAATTGCAATTGTCTTTTTTTGAGGGGGGAGGGAATTTGATTATTACACCCCTACAATTACATTAGTGGAAAATGAGTCATCCACAGACACCTCGAGGACACGTTCAGCAATTGAATATAATATCCGGTAAATATGATACATTTCTCCCTTCTGCTGATATTCATAAGACATTGTTGAAGATGTTTTACAACATTGCTAGCTCATTCTCAGTTGATAGGTTGAAGTTTAAAGATATATTATATTAGTAAACTGTCGCCACATTTCTAACATCATTTCAGTAAAGATGGCTGACGACAATATTTAAATGTTTTTAGGTATTCAGGTCAGTTTAGGCGAGAGAAAGATTGTTGTCTTGGTTAAGTAATGAATAAATCTCTTTCACTCTTTCAATATTTAACCACAATAATTTCCTGTTTAAGGATTCAAAACCTAACCAACCTTTGTTTGTTCTAAAAACTTCCTACCAATCAGGCAGGTTTGTGGATTTGAACGCTACTTTGCAATGTGCTTGTAAGAGTCCTCTGACAGCAGTGTCCCTATTTTCCTCCTCTGTCATCTCCTTCTTTTTATCATTTTGTCTTGTCCACTAAAGGGGGGCCTCGAAGTCTCGGTAGTGGTCCTGACTTTGTGTGTAATCTTGTCTGGGAAGTGACGCGCTCGCTTGAAAGGGCACCAGTGATCTCGTTGACAATAGAGGCAAAATAACGAGCGGGGCTCTCACCGCCTCTCGCCACTTTAAATCCTCGCTGTCTAATGGGTCGGTGAAGAGGCTGGCTTTACCAACAGGGTTGCTGAAGGAGGAGGGAGGGGAGTAAAAAGAGCGGGGGGGGATGAAAACCTGAAGGAAGAGTTCACAGCCCAGACGCTCTTCGTGCCTGGCTGTTTCCTCGTGCCTCCCAGTGCTTTCCAATCTGTTTGGTCGCCGCGGCGATGCGACTCCACTCCCAGTGTTTGCCTTACATCACAAAGGGGTTCGGCTTTCCCAACCCGTCAGAGTGCTCACGTAAGCCAACTCGGCAGATGACACGGCGCCGCTGAGCCTGTCGGCAGGACCACGCGGCTCCCAGCATGCTTTGCCCTCCAGCACGTCACCCTACCTGGTCTGGCACACACTCGGCCTCGGAGACCTGCCTCATTATTCACTCTGACAGGGTTGTGTGACCCGGCAGCTACGCCCGGACTTGTTCGGGGAGCATGAGCAGATGCTCGAGTATGGAGCTGCGGCGCTGTTATTAAACTGCAACTCAGGAAGCGGCGTCTGCTAAACTTCAACAGTAAGTAAACTGAAAGGCAGATTAGCTGGCGGGCGGTTGTGATCGCTGTTTATTTGAGTAGAATCCGAGTTGATGGGTTGACACGATAGCTGAGCCAGAATTTTTTTTTAAAATGCAGTCCAAATACGGTGGGGAAAAACCCCCACATAATTTAATTTCCTATAGAATTGTTATGCAGTGCAGGGTTATGAGTTAAAAAAAGAAGAAACCCCATTAATGCAGCACACACATCTGCCTGCAGGTGCATACTGATCAGCAAAGCTCAGGATGATTCACCCAGGCCTTTTATTTTGATGGAGCTATTCAGGGCCGCACTTGAAGAGCCACCTTGGTCTCCCATCGGTCGCGACTCTCCTCGTGAAACACCGGGGGGGGGGGGCGGGTTGCGCCTATATATTGTCTCCCTTTAAATCCAATGAGTTTTGACCTTCCCATCGTCGGAATACAAAGTAAGCTCGACAGAAGGCCCCCTGTTTATAGGCAGATCTGGATCGGAACTAACAGATTCAGCACCCGGCACTCTCACAGATAAGCACAGTCGGCTAAAATCGAAAGAGATACATATGTTTACCATCACTATATGCTGCATCAGGGGGGGGAAAAAACTCATAAGGACACACAAAATGGCTGACATTCAAAATACTGCAGCAGCTGGACAAACTCCCTCGAACAATCCTTATTCTCTTGAAAGGTTCCATGAAAGGTAGAAGCATTTATATGTTTAATAAAAACACATTAAGTGGAGCCTGTCCTAGAAATAAATTGTTCCATTATATTGCTGCATTAAAAAAAAAAAAAAAAAACAGTGGTCACCTCTAAAGGATACAGAGTTTTTTTGGCTTGATACCAGCTTGTCATCATTTGCCTATATGGTCTCTTGTATACCTCTTAAGTGTCCGCCTTTGTTTCAATACTCCAATTTGTCCCACTATTGTAGACATTGCCATGGCAACACCACTCGACAGGGCCTATAGATTGTGACCTACGTTTGCCATTAGACTAACTACATTAGCATCATAGCCGCTTCTTTGTCCTTTATCGTTACCGTTACCACGACGACAATTACCGGACAGATCCTGGTGAGACGACTTTTACTCAATGCATGTTGTGACAGTGTTGAACGGCGTCGAGTGTCACCGGCTTGGGTCCAGCAGGAAGCCTCAACGTTTTGACATGTGTCTGCGTGATTGCATCGAGGTCTGTTCATGCATGGGTGGGCGAGAGAGAGCAATGTCCGAGTGTGTGTGTGTGTGTGTGTGTGTGTGTGTGTGTGTGTGTGTGTGTGTGTGTGTGTGTGTGTGTGTTTGTGTGTGTGTACAAGGCCAGTAAAAGGCCAGGCCAATCGATCAGCAGGGGCTTAACGGCTTTAGTCAAAGAGCACATTTCGGCTTGCTGCTCCACGCTTCGTGGGCTTCCTGTGCCCTGATTGTTCTCTCGCTTAATTCAAATGTCCAGACTCGAGGATGTGCAGGCCGAGCCCAGGTGGACAGCGATTTTAAGGGGGTCTGACAACGACCGGAGTGGCCGTCGTGAATACGTGAGATTTGCGATCTCCTCAGAAAGGCCGAACGGGACAAACGCTGTCTTGATGAAGGTCGAGCGTTTATAGAGGAGCGTGGTTCCAACATGGATGCAGAGTTTACATTAACACGTTCTAATGGAATAGTTTTTTACAAAGCCGTGAAAAAGCAACATTTTTGGTTGTGAACCCGGCAGACCAACACCAGATGGACGTTATTAGCTCCCTGCTGGGAGTTGAAGACCTTATTCCGAAGACGAGAACAAGCCTCCGTTACCTGATGTCTTTTACGATCATATCAGCGGGGCAGTGAACTGAGGAATCTTTCTAGCACAGTCTACAGGCTAGAAGACTCTGTGGAAGTCCACACAGAGCTCACACCACATATTCGCTTGAGAGCTCTTGCAGACTAAATGTGTTTTGGCAAAGGCCTGCCCTAACCCCTCTGCAAAGTCCTCAAGTCCCAAAGTCTGGGCAAGTGTGGACTTTTTGATTCGGCACATCTTCTGTTCTCCACCCCCTCGAGTTGTCTGACTGCATCTAAAGCCTGGAAAGGAAACCAGAGGCCCGAGCAGAGATGGCCAGCTCCAGCTCCATGTTTATGTTGTTGACACTTCTTGCTTGGGTGACTGATTTATTCATGGAAGTCACATTTTTTCCTATGTGTGCCTGTAGGTAAAATGAAAAACAAAAAACAAATCAGTTTTAATGGCGTCCTCCTGCATGCTTTCATGTATGAAAATAAACAATATGTAGATAAAGGGGAAATTTCACATCTCAGGAGCAGTTTCTGTGTGTTGACGGGCAGCGGGTTGGTTATTTCAAGCACTTTGGTCTGCTAATGCAGGTGCACAATAATAGAGGAAAAAAATGTAATTAGCAATAAAGTGCTTTTCAGTTGTAACCAGTAATTGATTGCTTCTCAGAGTCAGGTCGCCCGTTATCAAGCGAAAACACATTTTTGGTGTCATTCACCAAGTGTTACAACCCGCGCGTGTTCTTATCTTCACCTCGCTGTTAGACAGTTAATCAAACCACTTTACTTATCAAATGGATCTGCTAAAACCGGGCACAATGGCTCTCGGCTCTGGCGGGGGGTAGGGGAAGGGAGGGGGGAAAGAGCTCCGCAAACGCCTGCATGTGCTTGGTCTCGCCGTCGCAGCTGCTTGTTTGTGTTTTTCCAGCAGCTTTGATTAGCGTGCTCCAGCCCACTTGGCGTCCCACATCACTGGAATACATTGACAGTAGAGAGGAGGAGGCGACGCTCCTCTGCATGCAGCCGTCTCTGAGGACGGCGGCCCGCTGAAGAGGAATATGTACCGTCGATGCTGCGGTCTAAAAATAAACAGGGGGCGGCGGTGGCGTGAGGTGCAAGTCGACGGCGGCAACATGGCCGCTCGTTAAGTGCCGACAATGTCGGTTTTTAATTTTAATTTCAAAATTGTTATCAGGTTTTCAGATAATTTAATATTAGAAGGTGTAGGGGGTTGATGAAGAAAGGCAAATCCTGCCAAAATGTTCCAGTCAGATCAACTTTTTCTTTTTACTTTTTCAGTGAAGGAAAAAAAAGGAGTTTGTAAAATTGTATGTGCTTTGTAAATGCTATCCATTTTGTGAAAGCAGCCTTCGATAAGTGGACGCAGATGAGGCTCATAAGAGGATATGAAAAATAGGACTGCCAAAGCAAAGCCTCTTGAGAGCAGAGAGTCAGTCTGACCACTGCCGTTATGATGTCAAGCCGTAATGGGCATGAATCCTGCTTCAGAGTGGGCCTACAAGTAGAAAGGAAAAATCCTGTATTTTCAAACTTAGTGCTTTTGTGGCATCTAGATGTGGGAGCTCAGTGGCAGTAAGCCTTTGTTAAATTGATTGCATCTGCAGTTTCTTTGTAGCCAGTTTTACCTTTTGGTGTTTCGGTCACTTTGTGGAAAGTTCTGTGGCTTGTTGTGAGTCAAGAGTTTGAAGGTTAGGCTGTTACTTAAGTGGATGTTGAATTGCAGCATTAAGCTTTAAAGGGAAAAAAAGAACTTCAGTATTTGAATGATCTTGAATCTAAAAAGCTGAAGATGTTGAGAAGAACGTAAATGAAGGATAGAAAAATGTGAATAAAAATATGAAGAAAAGCTATTATAACAAATATGTACTTTGTAACTGTGCCAGAATGGCCTTTGTGCACACAAGGATGTACAAAAAATATGAAGTTATAGAAAGTAGAAAAGGTGTCTAATTAAGTGAATAGAATCATGAATGACAGCCGTTGTAATATGGCTTCTTATGTTAGGCTAATGTACCGTATGTAGATGCTGTGTAGCGTGATCGGCCTGTCACATAGCAACAGAATTACAGAAACGTTTCATAGGCAAATCAAATATTAAAGACACAAGTTACAACTCCTAATTGACGTCCAGCTGTGCCATTAAGTGATAATCTGCAAACATTTTCAGACTATTCAATTTTCAACACCATTGAACGTTTTACAGTATTTTCTAACTGTAGTGATTGTGTGTTGGCATCTGAGTGCTGCCAAAACATGGGTAACCTACGCTGAGTACTGTTCCTGAACGCATCGGTGTGGACATAGAGCTCCTCGTCTGCAGTACACATTTGAGCCACATGAGGGAGCCTTAATGTTTTTATTGTTTGTTTTACTGATGAGAGGAAAAACCTTTTTACTCCACCTAAATGTATTACTGAGAGGAAATGAAAAGAATGAGACATCCTGTTAATTATGGATAAATGCATGTATTTAATGTATCTTTACTGTTGTCAATAACAGAAAGTTGGGATTTATCAAATGCAAGTCTCTTGTAAATGGTTTTCGTTCAAGATAATAATATAATGTGATGCTGAAATGGTCAGGAATGTTAATTAATGCTCCGCTCACTATTTATAGATGAGGCTTTTTGCGAGTTGGGTCGCCATGGTTTGTCATTTAAAAAAAAACTGGGTCCCCAGAAAAGAAGTTGGCTAGGCAACTCTGTTAAACACTGCTGCTGGATGCAATTAGCTTAGCACAACACGCTGGGCACAGAGTCTTGTTATCACTGCAGGTTACCAGGCAACCAGCGTCTCCGCTGGAACCCGGAATAACTACTCTCTTTTAATAAGGATTGTTGTCGGGATGTCTTGCAGTTTACAAAACTAAAACTAGAGCAATGTGTGAATTATTTCTCAGGAAAACTTGTTGCCATTGCAAAGCAGTTAAAGTTTGTAATTGTTTACCCGTAAGATGCTCTCCGTGTTGTCGTCCAATCTTCAAATCGATATCAGGTTTAATCTCCTCCGTAGGCCACGCTGATACTGGAGGTTAAATACTGTGTGCTTATTTTCTGATTGCCAACACCCACACCGACGATGATGGACGCTTGTGTACTCAACGGGTGAAAAGTTCACTCCGACTTGCACCCTCGGTACCATCCGGAAGCTTCCAGTCACCCCTAGGTGGCCCCGCGTGGCGATTATCCCACTCTGCCCGTTGCTCATTCTCATGCTCTTGCCAGACAGAAGGGGACATCTGGGATGACATTATGAAGCAGATGCACAGAGTCCATTACCCCCCCTCCCAGCTCGGCAGCCATATTTCCTCCGTCACCGCAGCCGCGGCGGTGCGATTCTAAGGGCGGCGACCGAGAGCTTGGCCTCGTCTCCGGTGCAATCTGCTTGCAGGGCAGGCGGAGCAGCGCCGCCATGCGTGCTCACACACACACACACACACACACACACAGTGCCATATGGTCATGCCACAGTAATGAGGGTCATTAATGTGTCGGCGAAACGTGTGATTGACAGGCGGCGTGCGGCGCTGAGTGGCAGGTCCATCCACAATGGAGACGACGGTGTCACGGGCCACACAGGCACGAGCACATCGCCACGGTTACCGTTATGATGATGATGTCGACGCCTTTTTTTACCTGGCATGACCGAGCCGCTCCAAAATGACACTCCTGATGAAATTGTTTTGGATATTTATGTAAAAGTCTAAGAAGCTTTCTTGTCCCTCTTTGGGAATGTTATTGATTCCATTTTAGTCTTGTCTGTTCTGCTTGGTTTGAAGTCCTGTCATGGCTGGATATGATTATATTAAGGCCTTATTCCCAGGCAACGGAGAAAGCACTCTCTGAAGGCAGATACCTAGAAATATAGCAGTCTTCTAAGAGACTCCCAAACTGTTAGGACTGAGAACAGTCATGAAGATGAATGGCGAACTTAGCCTCCTCCTGAACTACAGGCTCCACTAATTGGCGTTCTTTGACAGCCGCTCATACATTAGGAGCCCTGTTCTTACATCTAGTAAACAGCAGACTTTTGAATCAAACTCAAAGGAAAATTGTGCAAAAGTATAGCACTGAAAGTTAATTTATATTCCCAGACAAACCGAAAGACTTATGACTCTTTGGTTCATTGTCAAATAGGGAAAAAAAGGCTTTTAATGCGACACTTTCTGCTTCTTTTCTGACTCCGATGACAAAAGAGCGACAATTTATGAGGAGGTGCTAAATTATTGTTGGCCTCCCTTTCCAGTTGGAATGCGGAAAAAGCTTTCGGATGGCGAGATGACGTGGTGATGAAGTATAAAGACAAATAAATGCTTGTTTTAAAGCCTTGAGCAGAATGAACTTAACCCCGTTTTGCTTAAGGTTAAGGAACAAAATAAAATAGCCTCTCTATTGATGAATCCCATTTTTGAAAAAAGTACAAATTAAATCTTGTGTTGCAGCTTTCAGCATATCAAGCTGTTAGAACTTTTGCACTTCCCATGCTGTTTATTGGAACTTTGTTTTAAAATGTTTACAGAGGCAGATAAAAATGATTCAGTCATATTCGTGAAGGCTATAGGGGCAAACAAATAGATCCTCCAGTGATTATACACAGCCCAATTAATTGTTATTCTTGTCAACTTGCAGGAAAATTGGAAAGCTGATAAAAATAAACAGCAGGGCGAAATCAATAATGCAACAAATATTGGCTTGCGTTTGGATTATTGGACCATTTCAACCTGGCAACCACTTTTCTTCGTTTTACAGTGTTTTTACATTGAGTTTATAACAGAGCTATGTTTTAAAAGCACTTACTTCTATTTAATGTGTGTTTCATATGAGGATTCTACTCCAATACAACCGCGTGTATATTCATGATATGAAGCTTCGGCAAGCAGTTAGCTTAGCATGCTAGTTCCAAGTCCGAACTGTCTGTATTTACGCCTCGGGAGAGTTGTATCATTTAATCTTCTTCTCTGATTCTTTTTCT